>NC_071657.1:31931825-32234855 GCF_014839835.1 Dryobates pubescens
GAGGGGACCTCAAAGGGGGCTGGAGGGATTTGGGGATCGGTTTCTTCTCACATAAAACAATTGACAGAGTAAGAGGAAAAGGCTTCATGTTGTGTCAGGGGCTGTTTGGGTTGAGTATTAGGAGAAAAAAATCTCCACAGAAAGGGTTACAAAGCACTGGAATGTATTGCCCAAGGAATTAGTGGAGTCATCATCCTTTGAAGTATTTAAAAGATGCTTGGATGTGGTGTTTAAGAACTTGTTTTAGTTGTAGTGGCTTAGCAGCAGTGGTGAGATTGTGAGCTGTAGGTGAGCAATAGGCCTTGATGATATCAAAGGTCTCTTCCAACCTTAACATTTGTATGATTCTGTGATGATTATGTGGTTCTATGAGGTGCTGTGTTGAGTCCAGAAAAGGGCAATATACCTGGTAAAGGGTGTGGAGAATAGGTCTTCCTAGGAGAGTCTGAAGTAACTGGGGTTACTGGAGAAAAGGAGGTTGAGGTGAGACCTTCTTGCTCCTTACAACTACCTGAAAGGATGGTGTAGCAAGGGATACCTTGGCCTCTTCTCCCAAGTAACAAGTAATACAACAAGAGGAAATGGCCTTAAGTTTCACCAGGGGAGGTTTAGGTTGAATATTAGAGGTAATTTATTCACTGAAAGGTTATCGAACACTAGAATAGGCTCCCAGAGAAGTGGTTGAATTCCCATCCCTGGACATTTTAAAAAGACACATAGGTGGTGGTTCCACTTCAGACTTGGTAAAGTTAGATAATGGTTGGACTCAATGATCTTCAGGTTGTCTTTTCCAACAGAAAAGATTCTATGATTCTTTGATCCAAACACTGTTTTCCCACTGGTCCTTTCCTAGTAAGTCTTGCAGAGAAAATGTGAGGGCATTGTTTTGGGATATCCTTCAGAAAATTCAACTTGTGTTTCTGTAGATTGTTATGTGAAAAGTAAACAAAACATAGAACATTCACTCCTTGTGCTTCCTGTAGTCTTCTGTGATATGCAGCCTTTGGACTTAAACTATCTTAAGAACTGGAACTTTGTTTCTTTAAGCTCATAGATCCAAACCATTTTTCATTGGGAGACACATTTCAGACTTGGTTGCACAAAAACTACAATAGGCACTGGGAAATTCACATAAATGTCTCCAAAACTCTCAGAATTCCATAGTATTCCAGTTCTGAATGTTAGTAAGAATATGTCTAATCCTTATGGATTAGGTAAAAGTTTGAAAATGTGTCTTAAGACCAAAAATATAGAAGGCTAGTAAAAAACACTCAAAGAACAATTTTGTCCTTGTCCCTTTTGGAACTTTCAGTATTTTATTTTTCCTGACCAAAACTTTTTGAAGCTTTAGAACAGGAAAACCTCTACTACTTCACAGTATCACAATATAACTAAGGTTGGAAGAGACCCCAAGGATCATCAAGTCCAACCTGTCTCCACAGACCTCATGACTAGACCATGTCACCAAGTGCCACGTCCAATCTCCTCTTGAACACCTCCAGAGATGGTGACTCCACCACCTCCCTGGGCAGCCCATTCCAATGACGAACGACTCACTCAGTGAAGAAATTTCTCCTCACCTCGAGCCTAAACTTTCCCTGGCGCAGCTTGAGATTGTGTCCCCTTGTTCTGGTGCTGGTTGCCTGGGAGAAGAGACCAACCCCTTCCTGTCTACAACCACCTTTCAGGTAGTTGTAGAGGGCAATGAGGTCACCCCTGAGCCTTCTCTTCTCCAGGCTAAACAATCCTAGCTCCCTCAGCCTCTCCTCACAGGGCTTGTGCTCAAGGCCTCTCCTCAGACTTGTTGCCCTTCTCTGGACACATTCAAGTGTCTCAATGTCCTTCGTAAACTGAGGGGCCCAGAACTGGACACAGGACTCAAGGTGCGGCCTAACCAATGTTGAGTACAGGGGCACAATGATCTCCCTGCTCCTGCTGGCCACACTTCCTAATACAGGCCAGGATGCCATTGGCCCTCTTGGACACCTGGACACACTGCTGGCTCATGTTTAGGCGGGTGTCAATCAGCACCCCAGGTCCCTCTCTGTTTTGGAGCTCTCCAGCCACTCTGACCCCAGCCTGTAGCTCTGCATGGGGTTGCCATGGCCAAAGTGCAGCACCCAGCACTTGGACTTGTTAAATGCCATGCTGTTAGACTCTGCCCATCTGTCCAGTTGGTCGAGGTCCCTCTGCAGACCCTTTCTACCCTCTAACTGACCAACATCTGTTCCTAACTTGGTGTCATCTGCAAACTTGCTGATGACTGACTCAACCCCCTCATCCAGATCATCAATGAAGATGTTAAAGAGGATGGGGCCCAGCACTGATCCCTGGGGGACGCCACTGGTGACTGGCCACCAGCTGGATGTGGCACCATTCACCACCACTCTCTGGGCTCGGCCCTCCAGCCAGTTCCTAACCCAGCACAGAGTGTTGCTGTCCAAGCCACAAGCTGACAGCTTAGCCAGCAGTTTGCTTTGGGGGACGGTGTCAAAGGGCTTGCTGAAGTCCAGATAGACTACATCCACAGGCCTCCCTTTGTCCACCAGACGGGTCACCTGATCATAGAAGGAGATCAGGTTGGAGAGGCAGGACCTGCCCTTCCTAAATCCATGTTGGCTGGACCTGAGCCCTTGGCCCTCCTTCAGGTGCGCAGTTATTGCCACCAGGATAATCTGTTCCATCACTTTCCCTGGCACTGAGGTCAGGCTGACAGGCCTGGAGTTTCCAGGTTCCTCTATCCGACCCTTCTTGTGGATGGGGACCACATTGGCCAGTTCCCAGTCATCTAGGACTTCACAGCATCACAAATATTTTTTATATTACTCTCTGTGATTAGTTATCACAGCTTCACCAAATATTGGGATCTGTACTTCTTACTTTTGTTCAAATGTGAATCTTTGTACTCTGAACAAAGTTCAGCTAGGAAGTACATCTTTTGGTGATATTTTGTTCCAGAAAAGTCTGAAGAGCTACTTCCACAAGGTATTGTGATCATAGCATTATCAGACCAGAGTAGAAAAAATGTGAATTATTCATTGCAGTCATAATGATATTAGTCAATAAGACTGCCAGATCACTTTATGATATTTTGGGCTATAACCTGTTCTATGCCACTTGTTCCTAGCACCTATGATTAAGACAGCGTCCTGAAAGCTGGAGGGTTCCAATTAAAGTATATTGAAGTCTTTGGTGGCATATATTCCCCTCAGACTATTGCAAATTATGGCACTAATTTTATTGCAATCCTCAAGGCTGTCCAAAGCACAAGCAATCTCCTATTCTTTTCTCAGCTGCAGAAATAAACTGTTTCTTTGCATGTGAAAAAGAAGAACCATACTGGAAGAAATAAGCCAGATGTTTATCTGCACTGGAGTTTGGCAGCTACTACAGGCAGAGAAGGAGGGGGACAGCTGAAGTCTGTGTTACTTTGGGAGGAATGATGCCATTGACCTCTTTCTCTCAAAAGGTCTGGTGCGCCTCTCTGACATATGCCTCTATGGTCCAATGTCTTCCTTTATACTCACTCAACAGGGCTGCTGATGAAAAAAAAACCCACACCAAACCACTAACATGAGGTAGTTTGGTGGTTTTAGGTTATTCCTTTAAAATTTTCCACAGATCTTGAACAGAAGAGAGTAAAATGTAAATAAAACACTATTGGGTGTAAAAAGGAAAATAATTAAAGATTATGGACTTAATCTAGTAATGGAAAGTAGATAAACAACACTAACAACATTCCTTTACTTAGCACATCTTCAAAATGGAAGGAAGTGCATGAAATGGAAAGAAATTAAATGGAAGTGAAAGTGGAAAAATATAATGCTTGTCTTCTGTAAATAAACCAAACACTGAATAAATTAATTACATATTTAAATTAACACATTTATTACCTTAATGGGTTTGGGGGTCAAGAAATTTCATTGCATTCCTACATAGTGAAGGACAGCAGTGTGACAATTAATTGTGAGCCTCTTTGCTCTAGGCTTCTGTTATATCTTTGATTTACCAGGAAATTAAAACATTAAATTTTGAGTAATCAATGTATGTTTTGTACATAAATCCTTTTCTCATACCTCTTTTTTTTTTTTTTCCACAGAGCTAATTCAGGGTCTAAACCAGCTAAATAATGAAGATTTTGATTTTTATGGAAGCCATAATTGATGGTCAGAGTGGTGTGAGTGCTGCAGACATCAAACCATTGTATCACTCCTTTTTATAGGATGTTTCAGTGGTCAGAAAGAGAACATTAGTTCCATAATAAAATGGAGTTTCATGGTGTAAACCCACAAACCCCATGGTCAGCAACAAAAAAATGAAACATTGCAACTGATTGTTGTATATTTTATTTGTGGTTTAGGTGGCTAATTTGTATATTTGATCTCACATGCTTTGTGTATTTAATTGCAAAAAATATGCCAACAAGTGAAGATCTGCATATGTTATGCCAGGTATAAAACTAGTGTTTATTTTCCTGCCATTGGACTGGCATCAGAACTCATTCAGATTGCCTTTGGGGGGTATGCTTCCTTGATCTTCTTATTTTTCATAGCAGAAAAATTTATAACTTATAATATTGTCTTGAAGAATATTTCACCCTGTGTGGCCTATCAATATAAGAACAGATGCATGAATATGACTTTTTCATGTAGATTTACTGCATTTTCATTTCTGACATAAAATACAGTGTAAAATCAGCAGCTTTCTGATGGGTACAGCATTGCTTAAATATAATGTTGAGGGTTAAACTAGTGGCTGTGAAAAAGAGAGAGCATTTGTCTATTTTACATATTTTTATCCTCCAAACTTTAAAATCTCTAAGAGGGAGGGATATGAATTCAATAGGTGGACTGTTCAGTCTACTAGGAATTGTCTGGATGGTTGCATCCAGAGGGTAGTGGTCAGTTGCTCAATGCCCAGACGGAAGTGGTTGGCAAGTGGTGTCCCTCAGGGCTCCATATTGGGACAAGTGCTGTTTAGTATCTTCATTAGTGATACATATAGTGGGATCAAGTGCATCCTCAGCAGCTTTGGAGATGACACCAAGATGAATGGTGCAGCTTATATGCCAGAGTGATATCATAAGGTTCAACAAGGCCAAGTGCAAGGTCCTGCATCTGGATCAGAACAATCTGCATTATCAATACAGGCTGAGGGATGATGAGATTGAGAGGACCCATTGTGGGAAAAATACTCAGGGGAAGTAATGGATGAAAACCTGTACATGAGCCAACAATGTGCACTTGAAGCCCAGAAGGTTAGTTGCATCCTGAGTGGTATCAAAAGCAGTATAGACAGTAGATCAAGAGTAGTGATTCTGCCACTCTAATCTGCTCTGGTGAAATCTCTCCTGGAGTACTGTGTCCAGCTCTGGGGTACTCAACACAAGAAGGACGTGGACCTCCTGGAGAGGGTCCAGAGGAAGTCCATGAAGATGATCAGTGGACTGGAGTACCAATCCTATGAAGACAAGCTGAGAGAGTTGGGGTTGTTTATCTTGGAGAAGAGAAGGCTCCATGGAGACATTATAGTGGCCTTCCAGTACCTGAAGAGGGCCTACAAGAAAGCTGGGGAGGGACTGTTTACAATGGACAAGGGGCAATGCTTTTAAACTAGAGAAGCATAGATCTAGATTGCACATAATGAAAATGTTTTTTTATTATAAGGGTTGCGGAACACGGGAACAGACAGTACAGGGAGGTGGCAGAGACCCCATACATGGAGACATTCAAGGTCTGGCTTGATGGAGGTCGGAGCAACCTGATCTAGTTGGGGATGCTCCTGAAAACTGCAGAGAGTTTGGACTAGACAACATTTAATAATCCTTTCCAACCCAGTGCATCCTATGATTCTATGATTAGTATGACTTCTTTTGTAGGTAAGGAAAGTCTAAAGTGATTCCTTCAGGCATTAGTCAACTTCACTCTTTTATAAGGGATGACTGAAGACAAAATATCCTCTGAAAACCCACTGTATTATGTATTCACTACATTACAAGATTTCTTTTGAAAACAACATGGCTCATTAATCAAATTCTAGTGTTTTCCTCTTGGAGTCATATCAGTTTGTGAATTCCATCCATGTTATCAACATGTAAGATTTGTTTAACTAGAAGATCTTTGTTAATCAAATTATCCACCCTCTGTAGTGTGCTGCCATGCTGTAATAATATAGAATACATAGAATACATAGAATAAACCAGGTTGGAAGAGACCTTCAAGATCATCACGTCCAACCCATTAACCAATCCAACCCACCTAAACAACTAACCCATGGCACCAAGCACCCCATCAAGTCTTCCCCTGAAAACCTCCAATGACAGTGACTCCACCACCTCCCCTGGGCAGCCCATTCCAATGGGCAATCACTCTCTCTGTATAGAACTTTTTCCCAACATCCAACCTAAACCTTCCCTGGTGCAGCCTGAGACGGTGTCCTCTTGTTCTGGTACTGGCTGCCTGGGAGAAGAGACCAACCTCTGCCTGTCTACAACCTCCTTTCAGGTAGTTGTAGAGAGCAATAAGGTCACCCCTGAGTCTCCTCTTCTCCAGGCTAAGCAACCCCACCTCCCTCAGCCTCTCCTCGTAGGGCTTGTGTTCCAAACCCCTCACCAACTTTGTTGCTCTTCTCTGGACTCGTTCCAGCAAGTCAACATCCTTCCTAAATTGAAGGGCCCAGAACTGGACACAGTACTTGAGGTGCGGCCTAACCATTGCAGTGGACAGGGGCAGAATGACCTCCCTGCTACTGCTTGGCCACACTGTTCTTGATGCAGGCCAGGATGCCATTGGCCCTCTTGGCTGCCTGGGCACACTGCAGGCTCGTGTTCAGCCTACCGTCGACCAGCACCCCCAGGTCCCTCTCTACCTGGCTGCTCTCCAGCCACTCTGACCCCAGCCTGTAGCTCTGCATGGGGTTGTTGTGGCCAGTGTGCAGAAGCTGGCACTTGGATGTGTTAAATATCATGCCGTTGGACTCTGCCCATCTGTCCAGCCTGTTGAGGTCCCTCTGCAGAGCCTCTCTACCCTCCAGCAGATCAACTCCTGCCCCCAGCTTAGTGTCGTCAGCAAATTTACTGATGATGGACTCAATGCCCTCATCCAGATCATCGATAAAGATGTTAAAGCGCATGGGGCCCAGCACTGATCCCTGGGGCACACCACTAGTGACTGGCTGCCAGCTGGATGTGGCACCATTCACCACCACTCTCTGGGATCGGCCCTCCAGCCAGTTCCTAACCCAATGCAGTGTGCTCCCATCCAAGCCATGGGCTGACAGCTTGGCCAGGAGTTTGCTATGGGGAATGGCATCAAAGGCCTTGCTGAGGTCCGGGTAGACTACATCCACAGGCCTCCCCACATCCAGGAGGCGAGTCACCTGATCATAGAAGGAGATCAGGTTGGTCAGGCAGGACCTGCCCTTCCTCAATCCATAGTGGCTGGGTCTGATCCCTTGGCCATCCTCTAAGTGCTGTGTGATTGCACTCAAGATGACCTGATTACTCTTTACGAACTTTCTACTTTGTTGAAGGAGGAAGGGGAGCTTGATTTTAAAAATCCGTTCCATGTTTTGTGTCCTACTACTAATTGCTACTTAGGAAGAAAATATGATAAGATGATTTAATAATGGAAAGAAATATACAGAAAAATTAGGAGATATTAATTAGTACAGTAAAAAGTAAAGATATTGAAAGAAAATAGAAGACAGATTTTACATTTACTTTATTGCACCAGGAGTCAACATAACAATATGACCATGGGTTATTTGCTTAAATCAGAAGAATGTGTAAAAAATATCCAGTAAGGAGATGACACAAAGCTTTCTTCCTCCTGGTATGTTCTTTTTACACTTTCTAACTTATTTACGTTTCTATCACAAAATTATATCCTAGAAAATTAAAATATCTAATAATAGAAAGCAGTCTTTTGAAGTAAATTGACAAATGAGGCAGAAGTGTAAACTGAGTCATGAGACACATGCAGAGGCTATGCCAGTACTATTTCTGCATTTATGAGTCCACCTGCCTTTGAATATTTATCTCTTCAACTCAGTTGCACTGATGCCAAACAGGCTTGAGAAAAATAATTAATATTAAGCTGCTAAAAAGGGTTCAAAACAAGACGAAACAAACCCAAAATATAACCAAATTGAAAAAAAAATAAAATTACACACATTTCAGAAATGTTAGTACATGTAAAATAGTAGTGCCTCAATATGGATGTCAGGAAGGAGATGTGGTTCTTTTGAACATTCTTGTAAGTGAAATTAAGACACAATCAAGGTCATATATCAAAATAAGACTATTTGTTGCTTACAAATAAAACAGAGAAGAAGGAGAAGAAAATGAGAATGGAAAAAGGGAGAGCAGGAGATTTGGAGAGATCCCCACAACCAGTCTTATCAAGGATAAAATATGTTTAACTGGAATTCCACCTAGGCGATAGCTTCATTCAGGTATTATATTTAATATTTGTTGCCCTGAAAGGAAGTAAAGCATGTTATTTTTTCTTCTTATTATGTTGAGAAAGCAAATTCTTTAAGACTGAAAATTAAATTATCCTCTCCTGCTGATTCTATGCAACCTTTATACTCTTGGTGTTGTAATGTCACTTTCTCTATATATGGTGATAGTCAAAGTGACAAAAATATACACTCATGACAAGTAGAGTATAGACAAAGACAAAAGACTCTGTTTATTCCAGCAATGCAACACATATTTGTATGTATGTTGTTAGTGTAACTGTGTGCGATTGGTTAACAAACTTTTATTAACATTCTTACTGGTTAGTGATAGCATTGCTATGGTTACTTGTTAAGCTAGTCCAGGTGGTCTCTCTATCTCTTCTTGAGGTTTCTCATCCTCAAACATTCAGTCCAGGGATTTTCCATGGGAACACAGTGATGTTTTCAATGTCGAACTCTTCCTTGAAGTCTTCCAGGTTCATCAGAGCATCCACAGATTCATTACAGTCTCCCACATTGTAAAGCTTGTGTCAACACACTTAGTGACTCTCCGATGAAGTAGGTCTGTATGTAAGAAATGAACGCTTCCAGCGAAGTTCAGTAAGTCCACTGTACCTTAAAATTGACTTAATCTTGCAGATCTGGGAGATGTATTTCACCAAAAAAAACATGAGCAGGGTAATCTGGATCTTATGCAAAATAGAAAATTAATTGAAAACATCTTCCAGTTTTTATTCTTTCCCTTGATGGACTTGCCTTTTAGATATTCATTATAGATCTGACATGACTGGTGAGAAAGCTGGGAGATATGAGAGTAAACTGGGTATCAGATGAACACCCCAGGACCTCTTTCTTAAATTGCAGACAGAAGAACTGTCAGAAGAGTTGAAAAATGTGCTGATCTCAAAGGATATTTAATCTTGTATGTTGACTTAACTGTATGTAAATAACAAGAAATTGTATCAAATGTTCAGATTTTAAAATAAGGCTTTTGTTAAAGCATGTGCTCTCCAGTTAATTCTCTTAACTTAGTGATATTTTAACTTCATACATTTTAATTATTCATGGGAATATTGTATCATTTGGATAAATGCCTACTAATTCCATACTTAGAGGTATGATACAGGAGCTAAAAAATCAAATAAAAAAGAGGAC
The DNA here is from genome assembly GCF_014839835.1 of Dryobates pubescens. Classification (NCBI taxonomy): domain Eukaryota; kingdom Metazoa; phylum Chordata; class Aves; order Piciformes; family Picidae; genus Dryobates; species Dryobates pubescens. Next base: position 31,941,444 of record NC_071657.1, read on the forward strand.
ACATATTACTGCAATACAGGATTTCAGTGAAAGAGAGCAAGAGCCGATTTCTGTCCTTAATGGTGCCTGGAACCTCTGGACAACCTTTAACAATCCAACAGACAGAGTGAAACACGTTAAGTAGCAGAGAGGACACCCTTATAGAAATAGGAAATCATCCTGAGCTCTTCAGACAAAGCAATTAAAACAAACAAAATTATATTCATTCGAGGAAATGTTTTGTGTGCAGAAAAACACTTGAAATTAAAGTTTATAGCTGTAAAAAGTGATACAATCAACTGATGCTACCTTGATTATATTCAATTGACGTGATGAATGATACTACAGTTAATTAATATTGTGATACATATACTTTTGTCCTTGAAGAACATTGGGATGTTAACACATACTGGCCAAAGATACATGCAGCCTATTTGATGTGGTTAATGCCAATACTTTATTATATTTATTATTATAGTTGTGAATATGATCTTTGTGATTATTACTCCTTTTTTTTCCTTGATGAAACCATTGGTGACTGTTATGTTCTTGATCAATGCACCACAAATAAATGAATAAGTTCTTAAAATTCACTGCTAAAATCTTTCAGCTCCTAGGAATTATCTCTTTGTCTGACTTTCTTCTACGGGTAACTGCAACCTAAATTACACATTTTTCATTTTGGACTACCTGTGGCACATGCAGAGACAGAGGCAGCCAGTTCACAGCACAAGAATAATCCTGCTTTACACAGTGCAACATTACAGAGAAAACAGCTGGGCTTCCCAGAAACAGTCAGACAATGTGTTTCTACTGTACTAAATCCAGTTCATTTTTCACTAGCCTAGTTGTCTTTGGATAGCTTTCTTTTGCTCGTTGTAGACCGTGCAAGTTCTTAAAAAAAAAAACGGTTAATATGTAGAGACGAGTAATAATCAGATATGGTGGAAATTGGTTTGCTGACTAGGTGTCCTTAGAATTCTTTCACTAAACAGGATGAGTTAGAAGGTCACTTAAGAACCTTCTGAAGGAGTTTCCTGTATAAAACAGGGCTAATGACTGAAATGCTGTAAGGTTTTCTTTCTTTAATTATTGCAGAACATTTTAAAAATGCAAAGTGAAAAATTTATATAGCAATCAAACATGCAAAAATTATGTTTTCAGAGCCATCATGGGCTGTATGAGGATTCCTTACATTTTTGTGACACATCTGTAACAAATTAAATGGTGCTTAACAGGGGAAAAAAACCCAAACAAATAGACAAAAAAAGAACAACCAACCAAACAAACAAACAAAAAACCAAAAAACCCGAACAAAAAACTCCTAGGGTGAATATCTTTTTTGCTTCAGTATAAGAAATGTGAGTATTCTCCTCTCTAGTTACTAAAGAAGGATTTAGTGAGAAAATACTCATCATTTTTTCTCAGGATTTTGTGAAGTCAGTTTATAGTCTACCTGTTTCAGTCCAAAGAGGGAAAGAGACTCAGTTCTTTTGAATATTCATGTGTTATGAAATTAGAGGCACAAATGAGGCCAAAATATCAACAGCTAGACTATTTATTACACAAATAAAGTGGATGGATCAGAAAGGGAGAGAGAAAAAATAGAAAGGGAGAGAGAGAAGAGGGAGTGAGAAGAGGAAAGAAATTATATTACCCCACCCCTCACCCCGCAAGACAGTTTGAGTCTGTGGAGGAAAGGTGCTGCAGGAGATGTTGGGTCTGTAGAGGAGATATTGTCCTCTGAGCAGCCTCTTCAGCTCCATGAGTTGCAGCAGACAGAACTTAGGACACAGAGAGAGGATTCCTCTTGGTCTGCTTCTCATATTATTTTGTATCCAAAGAGTATTCCAACTATATCCATTTTAACAGACATTCAACTCAGCCTATAAATATTTAGAAATTAGTTTAGGCATTCTCAGACTTTGAGGCAGTGTGGTTAACAGAGCTATAATCTAGCTTTGGGCAGGGCCAAGGTAAGCATCCTTAATATGTCTCCTTCTCTTAATAGGTGAATCAGAATTTTAGAATGAAAAAAATATTCCTCAAACTTAGAGAAACAGACATGACAGGGAGAATCTGGATTAATTCATTCTGCACACGTCCTTGTCTACCTGGACATTAGTAAAGCCTTTGGCACCATCCTGTACAGCATTCTCCTTGAGAAACTCATGGCCCATGGCATACACTGGTGGATGTTTTGCTGGATTAAAAACTGGCTGGATGGTCAAGACCAAAAAGTTGTAATAAACAATGCTAAATCCAGCTGGTGGCCAGTCACACATGGTGTCCCCCAGGGCTCCATATTTGAGCTATTTATGTTTAAGGATGTTGTTAGATCATGTCAGAGAAAAATTAGGGAGGCAAAAGCCCAGTTAGAGCTCAAGCTGGCCACTTCTGTGAAAGACAATAAAAAACATTTTTATAAATACAGTAATGCTAAAAAGAGGGCCAAGAAGAACCTCCTCTCCATATTGGACCTGGAGGGGAACATTGTAACTAAAGATGAGGAAAAGGCTGAGGTACTAAATGCCTTATTTGCTTCCATTTTCAACAGTAAGGCAGGAAGACCTCAGGAACACTGGCCTCCTGAACTGGTTGATGGGGTCAGGGAGCAGTGTAGGACCTGTGAAATCCATGAGGAATTAGTTCAGGACTTGCGGCACCTCTTGGATACTCACAAGTCCATGGGACCAGATGGGATCCATCATAGGGTGCTGAGGGAGCTGGCAGATGAGCTTGCCAAGCTGCTCTCCATCATTTACCACCAGTCCAGGCTCACCAGAGAGGTCCCAGATGACTGGAAACTGGCCAATGTGATACCCATCCATAAGAAGAGCCAGATGGAGGAACCTGGAAACTACAGGCCTATCAGCCTGACCTCAGTGCAAGGGACAATTATGGAGCAGATCATCTTGGGGGCAATCACTGCACACCTGAAGGATGGCCAATGGATCAGGTCTGGCCAACATGGATTTAGGTAGGGCAGGTCCTGCCTCACCAACCTGATCTCCTTCTATGATCAGGTGACCCGCCTGGTGGATGTGGGAAAAAGATGTTGTCACCATTCCCCGTAGAAAACCCCTGGCCAAGCTGTCCACCCGTGGCTTGGACAGCAGCACTCTGTGCTGGGTTAGGAACTGGCTGGAGGGCCATGCCCAGAGAGTGATGGTGAATGGTGTCACATCCAGCTGCAGCTAGTCACTAGTGGTGTCCCCCAGCCATCAGTGTTGAGCCCCATCCTGTTCAATATATTTATTGATGATCTAGATGAGGGGATTGAGTCAGTCTTGCGTAAATTTGCAGATGACACCAAGTTGAGAGCAGATATTTGTCCTTGTCATGGACAAGGCATTAACAATGCAGCTAAATCTGTTTTGAGCCACTGCCCCTCTCTGTTGCAGGGTCTGGATTGAGGTAGAGGAGCCTAATAGGCAGGCTGCCTGGAGGGGAGTGGAAGCTGAACCCGATCCCCGAGCCTCAAGTTTCAGAGAGGTGACTCTGTGTGCCAGATGCCATGAGACAAGGCATGTGCAGTTTACTCACCACATAAACATTTTTAATTGATTGGTAGGATTTGAATGGCTGATGTGCCATTGGGCTGTTCACTTTTCAAAAAGGGAATTTATAGGGCAAGACCTCGTATACCTTTTGCTCATTACACTCATAGCTTGCATGCTCATTACTCTCTTACCTCTCTCCCCCATTTGTTAATGGGATTCCGTACTTGCTCATATATTCAGAGCAATTAGCTTCTTTTGTCTTAGCAGCATAGTGTTCAAGTGGCCTTTGCTACAGCAGCCTGCCCTCTAATTTCCTCTAATTTTTGGACTATAACTATGAACTCAAAACATCTCTTCATTCAGCAAAGGTTTTGGTAGTTAGTAGCTCAGCGGTTTGTGAGTAAATTACGCTAATTTACCTGGTTATTCCCACAGTTTATAGCTTGTTACCCACTGGTTAGCTCCATTGTGAACTCAAGGTGGTCCATCTACGCCACCCGAGGCAGTATTGCTGCTTGGTTTTGTGTGCCTGGGGAGATTCCAGTTTGTTCCTCTGTATTCCAAGTTCTGATTGTTCTAGACTATTAATCTATTGTTTGTTAGCCTTCTACCATGTGCAATCAACCTGTTATTGACCGGGCAAATGAACCTGAATAAAATTGGCTCAGGGAAACAATTTTTAATATTTAATAAATAATCATATTTTATCATATTTCTGGCCAATAAATTTATAAACTAAAACAATGTTGATCAGTTAGAGGGTAGAAGGGCTCTCCAGAGGGACTTTGAAAGGCTGGACAAGTGGGCAGAGTCCAACATGATGACATTCAACAAGTCCATGCGCCGGACGCTGCACTTTGGCCACAATAACCCCATGCAGTGCTACATGACAGGGTCAGAGTGGCTATAGAGCCACCTTGGGGTACTGATTGACAGCCAGCTGAACATGAGCCAGCAGTGTGTCCAGGTGACCAAGAAGGCCAATGGCATCCTGGTCTGCATCAAGAATAGTGTGGCCAGCAGGAGCAGGGAAGTCATTGTGCCCCTGTACTCAGCACTGGTTAGGCCACACCTTGAGTACTGTGTCCAGTTCTGGGCCCCTCAATTGAAGAAGGACATTGAGACTCTTGAACATGTCCAGAGAAGGGCAGTGAGGCTGGGGAGAGGCCTCAAGCATAAGCCTTGAGAGGGGAGGTTGAGGGAGCTGGGATTGTTTAGCCTGGAGAAGAGGAGGCTCAGGGGAGACCTTATTGTTGTCTACAACTACCTGAAGGGTGGTTGTATCCAGGAGGCGGTTGGTCTCTTCTCCAAGGCAACCAGCACCAGAACAAGAGGACATAGTCTCATGCTGAGCCAAGGGAAGTTTAGGCTTGAGGTGAGGAGAACGTTCTTTACAGAGAGAGTTGTTAGCCTTTAGAATGTGCTGCCCAGGGTGGTGGTGGAGTCACCATCCCTTGAGATGTTCAAGAGAGGATTGGAAGTGACGCTTGATGCCATGCTTTAGTAAACATGAGGTCTTGGGTGACAGGCTGGACTTGATGATCTTTGAGGTCTCTTCCAACCTTATTGATTCTATGATTCTATGAACTTTATCAATAATTTGGATGAGAGGATGTGGTGAAGGCACATTGTGCCGAGACATTGAATCTTGCCCCAGCATGTGGGCAAGCTTCCCCTCCCTCAGGAGGAAGACAAAAGCCAGGCTAGCACGCTGCTGGTGCATGCTGTGCTCGTGCATTCTCCAAATATGGAAGAATTCTAGCTTCATGCTTTCCCATAGGCTGAAGCCAGTTGTTTATGAGAATGCCCATTGGTCAAACCCAGCCTCGAGATCTTCTATAAGTATTACCCCAGTGAGTAAACAAGTGCTTTTCCTGCCTTCCTGCCTTCCTCCTCCGTTTCTGTCTCTGTGCTAGCTCGAGAGTTAAGTCCGAGCCACTGCCTCTGCAACTGAGTTTATTGTTTAGCTTCTGTTACATACATGCACGCATATCAAGGCATCTGCATGTGAGAAGCGACTGGAGGAATTATTTTCATAAAGGAAGGATACCACGCTGAGCTGAGAAGCCAGCGTTGTCACAGCCAGTCCCACTGACCGGGAGAGGAACCCCCCCCGTCGCTACTGCATGGACTGGATCAATCCCCGAGGGTAAGATCTGCCTAATTATCGGGGAGAAGGGACTTGACCGTGCCAGGTCCCCGCATAACTGCTTAACCCCACTATAGTGGAGAGAAGAGCGCCACGTGCCGCTCCGAGCCCTGTTAACTCCAGGGATTACTCAGCAGCGTTCGTGCTCACACTGCACTGAACTCCCCCCCTGGACCGCTCCGGGTATCCTGCTGTTGCTTTGAGCCCAGCAAACGAGAAGCTGCTGCCTGAGAGAACTTGCCGAGCCGGGTCCGCCCCGCCGATATTCCTCGTTCCCGGGGCCGGCCCTGCAGATCCGCGTACCGCCGCGTCCCCCAGGCAAGTCTGCCGGCGATCGCCGTCCCGCCGTGTGGTGCGGATCAACTCTGAGGACCAGCTCGTCTCCGGACCAGCCCTACCAGCCCGTCCTCTCGTGCACGCCAGCTCTGCGAGACCCCAGTCTCGAACCGGCGGCACACAGGACAAAGCTCCGTCTGAGCTCGACCAGAAGCCGCGCACGTCCCGTCGAGTCGCCATCTAGTGGCCAAGCGGCGGAACTGCACCCTTCTTGCATATAAATAGAGAAATAGCTTGTAATTAGCTCAAATAAGTTCTAATCATAATACTAAGCCAGTTATGGGATATATTTCACGAACGTGCACTAGAACATGTATATAAGTTGGTGATTCATCGGTTATTGACAATTTTATAATAATAATAAAAAATTAATTTTCATAAATCATAAGTCATAAGTAATAAAGTGATAACCTCCCTCTTCACCACAGAGGATCAAGGGCACCATCAGCAAGTTTTCAGATGACACTAAGTTAAGTGGGATTGTTGGTCTGTGTTATGATTGTATGGTGGTTATTAATATTTAACAGGTAGAACAATTAATTAAAATATTGTCTTTATTAATTAAAAAAATCCCATGAAAAGTATTAATAAAACCTATTTATTGGTTCAAAATATTTGGTTGTGGAACAGATACCTCACCAGCAGGAACATGTAACAATTTAAAAAATATGAGCAAAAATCCAGAAACAATAAACGGTAATTTAAACTCTACAGGAAAAAAAGATAAGAACATGAGCAGCACGCCAGAGATTGCCCACAAAGGGGTGGGGGGCAAGTCTAGAATTCTCTAGTGCAATAAACCTTTTAATAGATACTTATAAAAATCAAATCTCATAGATTATTCACTGCAAATCATTTAGTCTAGTACATTCAGTTGCAATGTTCATAATCCACAGATCATGGTACCACATGGCATGCCTAGGGATTTAAACAAAACCAAAAGGGCATCAAACACATGAAAGCTGTAGGAACAGTTTCACTTTCTGTTGGCTTGTGCTGCTTTTGTTGCTGTAGCACATACAGAGTTTATCTCTGAAGGCTTTATAGCTGAAAGCTTTGGAGGAAAGGGGTTGCTGCCAAGGCGTGCAGGCTCTGTCAGATTTGTAGCATTGCCTTTTTGGAGAGGTTCTCCAGCTGCAATCTCTGCAGTGGTTCTTTTTACTTCTTACAATAAAACAAAACTGTTCCAGGGTCTTGGCTCCTCCTGGAATTGCCTCTTGACCCAGCAAAACACATCTGTCTGCTCCTGGGCTTTACAAAGGTTTTCAGTGAGGGGTCTTTCAGTCTTTCTGGGTAAACTGAAGCACAGCTCAGATTCCAAATTGCAAGGCAAGCAAGGCTAGTGGCTTCTTCCAGAGCTTGGACAAAGCAAGGAAAATCACTGGCTCTTTGGGCTAGTATTTATAGTTTTCCTGAGACGATGGCCAGTAACACCAAGAATTAAGAGACAAAAACCTGATACTTAAACCTATAGTATCAGTTTTCTCTGAATGTGGTCAAAAGCACACACACCTGCCACACTTGGACACCAAGTCATACTCAAACAAGCCCAGGCAACGTGGAAAAATCTGAAACACCAGACCTTCCTGCTCCTTCCCCATTGTGTGATTCAGAGCACTTTTGAGCCTTTTGTCCCTTCAGGACAGTCTGCTCAAGGGTAGGAAGGCACTGCAGAGAGATCTGGATTGATTAAACCCATGGACTTAATGGAATGAAGCTTAACAAGACAAGTGCCAGGTCTTGCATTTTGGTCACAACAACCCCAAGCAACACTACAGGCTTGGGGAAGAGTGGCTGGAAAGCAGCCTGGTGGAAAAGGATGTGGGGGTGCTGGTGGATGGCCAGCTAAACATTGAGCTAGCATGTGCTCGGGTGAACAAGAAGGCCAGTGGCAACCTGGCCTGTATCAAAACCAGCGTGTCCTGCAGGAGAAGGGATGTGATTTTGCCCTGTAGTCAGCCCTTGTGAGGCCACAGCTTGAGTACTGTATTAATTTTGAGCACCATAGTATTAGGAAAAATATTGAGGTCCTGGAGAATGTCCAGAGAAGAGCAGTGAGGCTGGCGAGGGGTTCAGAGGGCATGTCATATGAGAAGGAGATGAGGCAGCTGAGGTTGTTTAGTCTGGAGAAGACTAAGGGGAGGTCATATTATTCCCGAAAACTACCTGAAAGGAGGTTGTGATGAGGCTGATGTTGTACTCTCCTCTCAAGGAACTAGCAATGGGATGAGAAGAAATGGATTTAAGTTTTGCCAGGGGAGGTTTAGGTTGGACATTAGAGAAAACTTCTTTACTGAAAGAGTACTGAGGCATTGAAACAGGCTGCTCAGAGAGGTGGTGAAGTCACCATCCTAGGAGGTGTTCAAGCAGCACGTAAACATGGTTCAGGACATGGTTTAGTGGTCATGATAGCTGGGCTATGGTTATTCTGGGCAATCCATTTGTGACAGACAGCAGCCTGAGAAAAAAGTCCCATAAGATGGAAGCTTTTGAAGAGCTGCAGAACACAGGAAGAACCAGATTTGGAGGAGTTTGTGAAGGTCTTTATCACATGGCATTAACTTTGTTCTTGCACATACAGCCAGTAACATCTGTCTAGTCACATGGAGGATAAAGTTGAAGAGCACACTAGCCTTCACACACTCTCTTGTCTGAGCTTCTGTGGCAACGTAAAAGCAGTCCCAGGGCTCCTCACAGCTGAACAGGAGGAATCTTTTAGCTGTCAATAAAAAAGAACGAGACCAGAAAAGGGCATGTATGGTTTAGGGGGGTTGCATATAATTATTTTTTAGTTGAAAATGGAACAAAGCCACTGAAAGCATTTTCACAAATGACCAAAACAACTTCTTCACTGAGGAATTTGCCGTCACTGAAGACCTGATCAATTTATCTCAATTTCATTTTGCTCAGATGATTCTAGACAAATTTTAAAACATTTATATTAAATATATCTCAACAATGAAGATTATTCTGAATTAATGGAACAGCTTCCTTAAGGTTAATATCATACTTGACACTGGTGAGGCCACACCTTGAATATTGTGCTCAATTCTGGACCCCTCACTATATGAAAGACATAGGAGTGCTGGAGTTTGCCCAGAGGACAGCAAAGCTCATGAAGGGCCTAGAGCACAAGTCTTATGAGGAGTATCTGAGAGAGCTGAAAATGTTCAGTCTGGAGAAAAGGAGGCTGAGACCTTAATGCTATTGGCAACTACTCAAAAGGAGATTGAAGCAAGGAGAGCAACAGCCTCTTTTCCCTGGTGGCAAGTGACAGGACTAGAGGAAATGGATGTAAGCTGCACCAGGGGAAGTTCAGGATGGATATTGAAAAATATTTCTTCATAGAAAGGGTTATAAAACATTGGAATGATCTTCCCAGGGCAGTGGTGGAGTCACCATCCATGGAAATATTTAAACACTGTCGTAGTTTGGGCTGGGTGCCCTCTGCTACAGGGGTGTTTCCTGTGTCCAGAAGTCCAGCCCAGTGGGTAGACACAGGAAATTATGTATTTCCACCATAATCCCTTGCATCATTATAAATTTTGCGGTGGGGTCTGGCACTTTCTCTTTCCTTTCCTCTCCGAGACTCGGTAACTGGGGGAGAGGTCTCCCAGCCATGGACCTGATTTAGGCCCAAGGCCACGGGGGGATGGGCAGTCTCAGATCTGGCCTAGCAGTAGGGGGGGGAAGGAAGAGTCCTGGGGGTTTTGGGTGCACCCTCAGGTGGGGTTGGGTTCTTTCTGGGTCTGTTTTGATCTCTTCCTTGTCACTATGTTTCTTTTTTTTGTACACACTCACTGTTATCTATTTAAACTTTCCACCACTTTTGCAATCTGTTTGTCTGAGCCATTATTTCTGCGCATGGTGGGGAGGGGGTTTGCCCCAACCCATCACAAAAACCCTGTGGACCTGGTGCTTAGGGACATGGTTTAGTGGTGACCTTGCAGTGCTGTGTCAAAGACTGGACTAGATAATATTGACGGTCTCTCCCAGCCATCACAGAATCATCCCAGCAATCACAGAATATCTTCTGTCGTTCAATGATTCTGTGACATTACATCTATCCATATATGATAAGATATGTATAAAATTTGACCAGATAAGGAAATATTTTAATTCTGAATGGGTAGATCTTTCTAATGTTCTTATAAATGGCTCTCAAGGTAGTGGTAATGTAATCACACTGCCTCTAGTTTCTGTATTCTGAAGAATAAATTTTCACATACTTATTTATTGTTAGTTTACACAAATTTTTGTCAGCTGTGAGGATTTTTGCATTCCTTTATGATAACAGCCTGACTTAGAAAATATTGTAAGAACATGAAAAACGTATTTTTTTTCCCACCTCAAATTTCAGGGAAAACAAATCTCTTTATCCTATGACTTCCATGACTAGTAGCAAGTCTGGGTGAATTCAAGGTTCTTTTTCTTTTTTCATCTTTCACCCTAGAAACCTCAAATTAGAAAGATAAGGTTCAAAGCATGAAAGCAAAATGTTTAGGTAAGCTTGGAGACAAGACAGAAATTGTCATTACCAAGAAGAAACACAAAATAAGTATTTGTTTAATTTAATCTTTCTTTAAAGGCACTTTATTTTATTTGAATCTATCTGACTTTTCTTGAAATTATTATCTGTAATGCAGTTGTGATTACTAGTATCAGGCAGAATTACATCTGAAATGTGGTTGTTACTATATAAAAAAAGGCAGAGAAATTTTCTTTCCAAGCAGAAAATGTATCACTTATGACCTTCCCTCTCTTGCACATTTGTACACCTGAAATATCAGTCATTGGAGTGACCACAAGAAGCAGGTATTAAATGAGAAAAGATTAATTTGTGAAGAATTTTGTAATTCAACTGCGATATGTATAAATAATTCAGCTTTTGAAAGTAGACAAATTCAAAATGAATACATGGTATGGTTTTTAAATGAAAATGACAAACTAAGAATTAGTCTCAGGTGTACTGAATTTTTTATTGTATCAGTTCTTTACATATAATTGCTTTCTATTTTTAAAAGATGCTCTGTATCCTGGAGGACCAAGCTGGCTGAGCCTGTATTGCTGGAGGGCCAAGCCCAGAAAGTGGTGGTGAATGGTGCCACATGCAGCTGGCAGCCAGTCACTAGTGGTGTCTCCCAGGGATCAGTGCTGGGACCCATCCTGTTCAATATCTTTACTGATGGTCTGGACAAGGGGGTTGAGTCCATCATCAGTAAACTTGCAGATGACACCAAACTGGGGGCAGGTTTTGATCTGTTAGAAGGTAGGAGAGCTCTGCAGAGGGACCTTGACAGGCTAGACAGATGGGCAGAGTACAATGGCATGAGATTTAACATATCTATGTCCCAGGTTCTACACATAGAATCATAGAATCAAAAAGGTTGGAAGAGACCTCAAAGATCAACAAGTCCAACACTTCATGACCATCAAACCATGGCACCAAGAACCACGTCCAGTCCCCTCTTGAACACCTCCAGGTATGGTGACCCACCACCTCTCTGGGCAGCACATTCCAATGACAAATGACTCTCTCAGGGAAGAACTTTCTCCCCACCTCACATCGGCCACAACAACCCCATGCACTGCTACAGGCTCAGGACAGAGTGGCTGGAGAGGGACCAGGCAGAAAGGGACCTGGGATACTGGTTGAGAGTAGGCTGAACACGAGCCAGCAGTGTGCCCAGGTGGCCAAGAAGGCCAATGGCATCCTGGCCTGCCTCAGAAATAGTGTGGCCAGCAGGAGCAGGGAAGTCATTTTGCCTCTGTACTCAGCACTGGTTAGACCACACCTTGAGTACTGTGCCCAGTTCTGGGCCCTCAGTTTAGGGAAGATGTTGAGTTGCTGGAATGTGTCCAGAGAAGGGTGACAGAGTCTCAAGCTGTGCCACGGGAGGTTTAGGCTGGATGTTAGGATGAAGTTCTTCAGAGAAAGAGTGATTGGCCTTGGCCTTTGGAATGGGCTGTCCAGAGATGGTGGTGTTACCATCACTGGAGGTGTTTAAGAAGAGACTGTATTGGGCACTTGGTGCCATGGTTTAGTTGATTGGGCAAGGCACCAGAGCTGAAAACAACTTATGGGACACACTTGTCCCAGAGGGATAAAAGGATCCTGAGAAAGGAATTGGCAGGGCTCATGGATAGGGCTTTAAACTAGATTTGAAGGGGGGAGGGGTTAACAGTCTCCTGCTGGCCTGTGACAAACAGAGGGGCAGCTCACCAGAGGTGGAGGGACAGAGAGCTAGTAATGTCTCTCAACTTTCTGCCTTGAGGCAAGCCACGAATGGTGCACCAGGACATTCTGTGGAAACCAAGGGGAACTGGCACAAGAGGATGACAGGGCCAGCCCAGCTGAAGTGCCTCTATGCAAATGCACACAGCTTGGGCAACAAACAGGATGAATTAAGGGCCACTGTGCTGCTGGGATGCTGTGACATTAGTAGCTATTACTGAAACTTGGTGGGATGATTCCCATGACTGGAATGTAGGGGTAGATGGGTACAAGCTCTTTAGGAAGGATAGGCAGGGAAGGAGAGGAGGAGGTGTTGCTTTCTATGTCAATAACCAGCTGGAATCAGTGGAGCTCCACCTGGGGAGGGATGATGAGCTGGTTGAAAGTGTATGGGTTAAAATCAAAGGCAAGACAGGAGAAGGAGCCCTGGTCCTCATGGGTGATTTCAACCACCATGACATCTGCTGGAGGCACAACACAGCAAGGCACCAGCAATCCAGGATGTTCCTGGACTGCATAGAAGACAACTTCCTCCTCCAAATGGTAGAGGAACCAATAAGAAAAGGTGTTATGCTGGACCTTGTTCTCACCAACAGGGAAGGGCTGGTAACCAATGTGAGGCTCAGAGACAGCCTTGGTCACAGTGACCATGAAGCAATTGAATTTAATATCCTCAGGGCAATCAGGAGGAAGTACTCTAAGCTTATGACCCTAGACTTTAGGTGTGCAGACTTTGATCTCTTCAGGGATCTGATAGCCAAAGTGTCATGGGACAAAGCCCTGGAGGGAAGAGGGACCCAGGACAGCTGGTCAGTATTCAAGGACCATCTCCTCTGTGTCCAGGAGCTATGTATACCAACAAAGAGAAAAGCAGGAAAGAATGCTAGGAGGCCTGCCTGGATGAGCAGGGAGCTACTGGACACACTATCACTTAAAAAGAAACTCTACAGGAAGTGGAGGGAAGGACAGCTAGAACAGGGGGTATATAAGGAAGCTGCCCGAGCAGCAAGAGACCTGGTTAGGAAAGCCAAAGCAGAGTTTGAATTGAATCTAGCCAGGGAGGTTAAAGAGAACCCTAAGAACTTCTACAGGTATATTAATGGGAAGAAGAAGACTAGGGAAGGTGTGGGCCTCCTCAAAAAGGAAACTGGTGAAATGGTCACAAGTGATGAGGAAAAGGCTGAGGTACTCAATAACTTCTTTACCTCAGTCTTCACTGCAAGGGCCTCTAGCCACACTCCTGATGTTATGGAAGACAATGCCAATGACGGGGAGGAAGAACTGCTGATCCTAAGTGAAGATCAGGTTCGTAATCACCTGAAGAACCTGAAAGTGTTCAAGTCCATGGGACCCAATGGGATACACCAACAGGTACTGAGAGAACTGGCAGATGAGGTTGCTAAACCCCTCTCTATTATATTCCAAAAGTCATGGCAGTCTGGGGAAGTCCCCACAGATGAAAAGGGGAAACATTACTCCCATTTTCAAAAAGGGTAAGAATGAAGAACCAGGGAACTACAGGCCAGTCAGTCTCACCTCTGTGCCTGGAAAGATCATGGAACAGATCCTCCTGGAGGCACGACTGACTCAGAAGAATAGTGAAGAGGTGATTTGGAACAGTCAGCATGGCTTCGCTAAGGGCAAATCCTGCCTGACAAACCTGGTGGCCTTCTATGAACAGGTGACAACGTTAGTAGATAAGGGGCGAGCAACTGATGTCATTTACCTGGACCTGAGCAAAACCTTTGACACTGTCCTGCACCACATCTGTGGTGAAGAGGTTATTAAATTTATTAATATGAAATGTGAATTATGAAAATATTATTTTCATTAATTATCAAATTATTAATAACCAATGAATCACCAGATTATATACATGTTCTAGTGCACGTTTGTGAAATAGATTCCAGAAGTGGCTTAGTGTTATGATTAGAACTTAATTGAACTAGTTATAGACTATTTCCATATTTATATAATGAAGGGTGCAGTTCCACCACTTGGCCACTAGATGGCGACTCGGCGGGACGCAGGTGGCTTCTGGCTACATGCAGCAGCATTATAATCTATTTATGCGTCAGTGCTTACCCTGCTAGACGTGGATACTTTGAACTGAGTGCTAGTGGATGGAAAGCATGTAGAAGATACTATGTAGCTGAAGTTTGTAGCAAAGTGGGAGTCCGGCAGATGACTGTTGCTGGACTGGTTCCTAAAAGAGTTAGACGGTGATGTTGGGTTACTGTCTCCTCTCTCCGCAGCAGTGGAGAGGGAAATAATGGAACCTGGGCTTGGCTCAGAAGCGGGTTTCCTTCAGGACTCTGTCGATTCCCTCCAGACAACAGAGATCAATCCTGGTTGGGGTCAGCCCGTAGGGTCGGCCCTCAGGAGTCGGCTCGCTCGACAGGGCGGGGCGACAGTTGCCGGCAGGCGGGCTTAGAGCACATGGCAGAAGGCGAAGCTGCGGGGTCGGCCCAGATACGGCAATTCTGGGGCTGAGGTAAACAGCCTCGGGGAGAGAGTGTGGCTGCATTAGGCGGCTCCTCTCCTGCTACAGCGGGGCTAGGCAACTGTGGACTCGATCTCGATCAAGTCCCTTCTCCCCGGCAACTGGGCAGGTCTTACCCTCAGGGCTTGGTCCAGTCCTCCAGTGGCACAGTGGGCTCTCCCCATCGATATGACTGGCTGTGGCGATGCTGGGCTCCTCGGGCTCAACGAAGGTCCTCCCTCTGTGGAGATGATTCTCCAATTGCTTCTCACAATGCAGAGGCTTTCAGTATGCATGCATGTATAACAAAAGCTGAACAACAATAAACTCAATGGCAGAGGCTGCAGCTCAAGAGTTACACTCTCGAGCAAGCACAGAGACAAAGTGGAAGAGGGGGCAACTTGTTTACCAGCTGGGGTAGATTCCTCAAGGCTGGGTTTGACCAATGGGCACTCTCATAAACAACTGGCTTCAGCCTATAGAATGTGTGAAACTACAATTCTATCCATATTTGGTGTTTGCAAGAGCACTGCATGCGCTGGGTGCCTGCTGGCATGGCTAATGCCTTGGCTTTTGTCTTCCTTCTGCAGGAGGGGGAACCTGTCCACATGCTGGGACAAGATTCAGTATATGTGCATAATGTGTCTTCACCACAACATCCTGGTCTCCAAACTGGTGACACATAGGTTTGATGGGTGGACCACCACTAGATGGATAAAGAACTGGCTTGATGGCCACACTCAAAGAGTGGCTGTCAATGGGTCCATGTCCCAGTGGAGGCCAGTGACAAGCAGAGTCCCTCAGGGATGAGTCCTGGGACCAGTCTTGTTCAACATCTCTGTGGGTGACATGGACAGTGGCATTGAGTGCATCCTCAGCAAGTTTGCTGATGACACCAAGCTGTCTGATGCAGCAGACATGCTGGAGGGAAGGGATGCCACCCAGAGGGACCTGGACAGGCTGGAGAGGTGGGCACAAGCCAACCTCGTGAGGTTCAACAAGACCAAGTGCAGGGTCCTGCATCTGGGTTGAGACAATCCCATGCACAAATAGAGGCTGGGCAGTGACTGGCTGGAAAGCAGCCCTGAGGAGAGAGACTTGGGGGTGCTGGTGGACAACAAGCTCAACATGAGCTCTCAGTGTGCACTTGCAGCCCAGAAAGCCAATCACGTCCTGGGCTGCATCAAGAGAAGTGTGACCATCAGGTCAAGGGAGGTGATTGTCCCCCTCTACTCAGCTCTGGTGAGACCCCGCCTGGAGTACTGCATCCAGTTCTGGAGCCCCTATTACAAGAGGGATATGGACATGCTGGAACATGTCCAGAGAAGAGCCACAAGGATGATCAGAGGGCTGGAGTACCTCTCCTATGAGGACAGACTGAAGGAGTTGGGGCTGTTCAGTCTGGAGAAGAGAAGGCTCCGAGGTGACCTAATTGTGGCCTTCCAGTATCTGAAGGGGGCTTACAAGAAGGCTGGGGAAGGACTTCTCAGGATCTCAGGTAGTGATAGGACTAGGGGGAATGGAATGAAGCTGGAGGTGGGGAGATTCAGGCTGGATGTGAGGAGGAAGTTCTTCCCCATGAGAGTGGTGAAGCCCTGGAATGGGTTGTCCAGGGAGGTGGTTGGGGTGCTGTCCCTGGAGGTGTTTATGACCAGGCTGGATGAGGTTCTGGCCAGCCTGATCTAGTGTGGGGTGTCCCTGCCCATGGCAGGGGGGTTGGAACTAGGTGATCCTTGTTGTCCTTTCCAACCCTGACAGATACTATGATACTATGATACTATGATTAGGTGGTGTTGGGTGATGGGTTGGACTTGATGATCTTGAAGGTCTTTTCCAACCTGCTTAAATTAGTTCTATTCTATTCTATTCTATTCTATTCTATTCTATTCTATTCTATTCTATTCTATTCTATTCTATTCTATTCTATTCTATTCTATTCTACCCCAGCCACCAATTCAGCAGAGCTGTGTGAAGCAGAAGGTCTCATGAGAGGTCTGCAACATCCATTCCAGTTTTAAACAGTAGGAATAGAGAGATTTCATACTTTTTTAATTTCAGAGGGAAGAGATTGCTTAACTACTCTTTTGAATATAAAAAGCTCTTGGTATGAAACAGAGAATATCAAGAAGAATGAAGGAGTAGCATCAAGATGACAAATGAAAGAAGACATTAAGAAATAAAAAAGTGAATGGACTCAGATTCCATGGCAACCTCATATTGTGGTCAGCTATAGCACAGTCTTAGACTGTTTCTATCTTCATCCCTTTTCTGACAGAGTTGGATTAATATATTTGTGGATTCATAGATGTCATCAAAGTATTTGCCACAGAGCATTTATCCATTCTGACCCCATTTTGGATATAAAAGCATATTTTGAATCAAGACTTTTAGGCAAAAAGAGGAAAATGAAAATTAAAGTATAGGTCAAGTGTCCACACTGTGGGCCCCGAGAGCCTGAAAAGGATCATTGCTAGCGCTTTCTGTTGTATTTCAATATGCACAGTCATGTTGCTAACTGGGTACTACTACAGAACAAAGAAACAAAGAGATTTGAAACTGAGTGAGAGTTTTTCACTCCTTTAACTGTACAGTGGTCTAAGATTTCAGCTGGAAGACTTTTGATAAAACTCATTTGTCCTCTGCTATCAAAGATGCTGTCACAAACAGTGCCTTCAAGCAAACTGTAGTGAAGAACAGAGGCATGACAGAATGTTGTCCTATAAAAACCGAACCAACAAAAAAAAACCCCAACAACAAACACAAACCCCTTATCAGATTTCAAAGCTAGACATTGGAATAAAGCCACATAGCAATCAGATAACAAAATGGAAAAAGAAATGGAGAAACACTTTTCAGTAAAAAAGTGGCATTTCTAAATGTCCAAAAGCACAAACATAGAGATGATGCCACTGTGCTTTTTGCAAGTCTCCATGGCTGTAATTTAGGATAAGTACACTTTGAACAATTACATTGGAATTCTCAGATTACAGGCTTTCTTTGTGCTTTTAAAGTTTGAATATTTTCTTCGAGGTGTGACAGCATTACTATTTAACATATTATGAATTTGCTGTGTATAATTTCATTCCTTTCATTCTTGGTCAATACTCCAAATAAATATTACTTTGTTATTTTTTTGTGGGTCACCTGGGCAACACTCATCTCAAACATACAAATTATTTTACAAAACCCCAAAATTTATCATATAGATATTTCTTATGGGATCACAGCTATGCTTTAGACAACTTATCCAGGTACAGTGCTTTTTAACAATACTTAATTCAAAATGCACTTTCAGTTTTACAGTCTACAAATTTATGCTGCTGTTTTCCTATTCCTTGTGGCTTTATGTTGCTAAATGCCTTCCAGATATACTATGCATTATCAATAAGAGATGTCTTGGAACGCATCTTAGAACTTCTCTGAGAGTGATAACTTTTTCATTCTACAAACAACTCCCTTTAAACAAGACAAGAAAATGTTTGGGTTTGATTGTTTTTGTTGGTTTTGTTTGATTGGTGTTTTTTATTATGCTATTGCATAGTATTGCAATACATTTAATTATGTTTCCATTGTCTTTAAAACAAACAAACAAACAAAAACCAAAACAAAACAAAAATCACATACTTTTTAATTAATATACGGACAAGCCCACACAATACCCATGCTAAGAAGTGACAATGTATACTTGCCCTATAGGAAATTTTAGGATTTTTATTTTTCAAGCAAGGAATTTGTTCTTAGTTTAAAATATTCTAAACTGCAGAGAAAAATATGTAACTCTTGTAGATTCAAATTTGTTTGAAGGTAAAGAGATTTGGAAACAAGAACCCTATTATAATTCAGAGCAAACTTTGTTATTAAAAATAATGAGCCCTTTTCCACAGAACAGCTCATTATCATCAATAAAGAAGATATGAAATCCTTGAGGTATACTATTAAAAAGTCTTTTCTCTAAAGACACTTTTCAACATTTTGAAATAGAAAATAAACTGCCAGTGATGGACTCAGAAGTGGGAAAACAGAAATAAAAGACCCTGGACTTACGGCAGCCCATGGGAAACTCACTGGCATGATATAATTTGACCACTCTATTAAAAATGAAAATGTTTCTGTAAAATAGTTTAGCAGAGTGGATCCAGAATTCATTAGGGTCTTTTAATAATAATTGATTTCCTATTAATTT
The DNA here is from genome assembly GCF_014839835.1 of Dryobates pubescens. Classification (NCBI taxonomy): domain Eukaryota; kingdom Metazoa; phylum Chordata; class Aves; order Piciformes; family Picidae; genus Dryobates; species Dryobates pubescens. The sequence goes on from NC_071657.1 coordinate 31,960,311, forward strand.
TCACAGATATTGGGTATTAGGCAAACTTTAGAGAACAGAACAGACTTACTGAGAATTTATTCCAAAACTCTCAATGAAAAAATGTTTAAGTAGTGCAGTCACCTCCAGAAAATAATCTCAATTGCTAATTTCACTATGTAAAGGTATCATAATAAAGGCACTGTTTTGACATGTCCTTTTCTGAACATACAATAACTGAAGACTAGGTGCAAGAAGCAATATAAAATTTCTAGGTTTATATGTTAAAGTGATGCAATGATTATTCATTAGGTCCCAGTTACAAACTTTCCATGGAAAGAGTCACCAACTACAGTCAACTATGATGAAGCAAGAAGTTTCTTTTCATGCAGAATTCCACCACACTGAAATCTGAAAATTCTGAAAAATGTTGCTTTTACTACCTGAGGAAACAAACCCCAAACCAATCAAACAAACAAATGAACAAAAACATCCAAGTAACCAATAACAAAAAAATCACACAAAAATAAACCTAACCCTCCAGTAAATGAAAATTTTATCTTGAAATAAAAGACAAGACACAAACCTGGTTCTTTTCTTCAGCCACTGTAATGCCTATCTCCCTTAGGTATCTGTTAAGGGAATTAGAAAATTTTCTTACATCATACATAGTGCTTTACATCTAATCAGTGAATCTTTAATAGGTTAATTAGCAAACATGAAAGAAAAGAATTTGAGAAGAATAGTGAATCCTCTTTAGGTTATAATACCATATGTACTTGATTCAAAGGGATGACTTTTAAAAGTCACATAGTAAAGAGGTTCGGGTTTGAGCACTCTGAATGTTCAACTGATGTTGGAGGCCTTAAAAATCTCAATAACACAATGAGATTTCCTAGATGAAGGCTTTTCTAGCTTATTGTATCATTTCTACTGCATTATGCTAACTTCATTTAGTCTTCATATACTATTATAAACCCTTTTTTTTTTCTTAAATTACATGTAATAATCATAAACATAGATAACAAAGCAAAAATTATAGGTTTGAGTATAGTATTTTACCTAGTGTGCAGTTTCATTAAGATGAGGTTGGTGTTTATAACAAATTAAGTAAACACTGGCCAACAGTAGTCTTTCATCTGAATATAAACTGGTGATGTAGTCACACCCATATGTCCAGTCAGGCTGTGGGAACGCTGATTATGGCCTGCTACAACATTTTTTTAAAATGTCAAATACAGTCCTTTATCAGACTCAGCAAACAGCATTTTCAATTCTTGTTTTAAAAAGAGAGAGAATTGTTTGATATATTTAATGTTGTATAAAACCAATGGTTTTGCAAAGAACAACGATCTTCATTTATTTCAGTTTTAAATTCCAAACCTGCCACTAAAGATGCACTTCTCTTTGGGAACAAACATTACAAGTAGACCATATACCACCATATTTCCTGTCTTTCTTGCTAACTCAGGAAGCCCTGATCTTTCAATCATAATGATTAACCCTACACCTTTCTCAAATTCAAAATCAGACAGATAGATGCAATTGAAAAATATTTGTATTTCTCTTCTAAAGTATGAGAGCTGATCTTTGATATTATCCCTACAGAAAACAACAGAGAATCTTGCTTCTGATGAGCTCAAAACTGTACAGAAGATGCATTTTTCACTGTGTCTGTACACCAGTCTTATGTGGTGCCTTTAAAGAGTACAGACCTCAGTGTTTATTGAGTCTTTCATATATATTCATTAATTTGGTCATAGCTTTCACTAGCCAGGTAATTTTATTCTGTTTCACTTGGTAAGAACAGGGCTTTCCCTCTCTTCTTACTCAGTACTTTTGAATGCTTGTTCTATATGCTGTTTACTCCACACTCCATGATCATTGCTTCTACCTCCTAATCATGTTCTTGGTAATCCATTTGCCTTCAATTCTGGGACATAAAGCCTACTGACTTCAGAAGGAAACTCTACAGTTTCCTTCAATGACAAAAATATGTAAGACAGACCACAGCTGCCTAATTTCAGAGTACTTAAATGGCTGTAAGCCATTAGGGAAGAAAGGACAGAATCAAATTCTTTCACCAGTAACCCAAAAAGAATAGAAGAGAGGATGGAGCATCATCACCTTTAATCAGAGATTTCCTTAGCAAACAAAGGTTAATTTTGTGCCCTGCGTCTCTGCCTTTGGTTGGTGACTCAAGCACTTCCTCATAACTGTGGTGACTGGCAATAAAAGAGGAAGAAGAAAATGCCGTGTCTGTTTCATTTCCACCGCTGGGAAGATAATTTGATCCTCATTACTGAGGTTATTTAAAAGCCTTTTCACAAAGCAGAGAATAAAATAGGTATAAACACATAGGAGAAAAGGCCTTAACATTGTCCTTTTTTAAGTGTTAGTACACCAGTTGACATTTAGCTTCCTGTTAAAGAGAACTAATGTTTGTTGGGAAATGTGATGGTGGGAGGCTGTCTAGGGTGCAGCAACCATGAGTCCCTCTGCAGAGCTCTCCTATGCTCTAATAGATCAACTCCTGCCCCCAGTTTGGTGTCATCTGCAAATTTACTGATGATGGACTCAACCCCCCTGTCCAGATCATCAATAAAGATATTGAACAGGATGGGTCCCAGCACTGATCCCTCGGGGACACCACTAGTGACTGGCTGCCAGCTGGATGTGGCACCATTCACCACTGTAATGGTTTTGGAATTTTATCACCACATTGACAAAAACTCATCTCACTCAGTTGGGAAAGCAAATGGAAGCTGTGTTTGCAAGCAAAACTACACTCTACAATGGAATGCAATGAATATGTACAAATATACAGTATTTACAATATTATGCAGTTATTTGCAATCAGAACACAGCACAGAAATCCCCCTGAACCCCTAATGGGACCCCCAAATGAGTGGGGGTAACTGCTCCAGCTCTCCCCTAACCTTACGCCCCCTTTCCTCTGTGTAATTAGAAGGAAAGAGAAAAAGACATTAGAGAATACTATTATCTCAGAAAAACATCATTAGACCTCTTATCTCAAGGTTAGGCTGATAAGGTCCTTCTCCAGAGAAGCAGAGCAGAAATAGCCAGAGAGAGAAAGGAATGAATGAAAAAGAATGTGAGGTTGTTAGAATACATCCCACATATCTGACCAATGAAATTCATTTAGAATAATGTCTTGTTTTCCTTTTTACACCCAACTGTGGATTTGTTTATCCTTCTCCACTCTTCTGCTCAAAAATCTGCAGCTAACTTTAAAAGGCATAGCCTAAATCTGCCACAACCACCACTCTCTGGGCTCGGCCCTCCAGCCAGTTCTTAAGCCAGCACAGCGTGCTGCTGCCCAAGCCATGGGCTGACAGCTTGGCCACGACTTTGCTGTGGGAAATGGTGTCAAAGGCCTTGCTGAAGTCCAGGTAGACTACATCCATAAGCCTTCCCCACATCCACCAGGTGGGTCACCTGATCATAGGAGATCAGGTTGGTCAGGCAGGATCTGACCTTCCTAAATCCATGTTGGCTGGGCCTGATCCCTTGGCCATCCTGTAAGAGCTGTGTGATTGCTTTCAAGATGATCTGCTCCACAGTCTTTCCTGGCACTGAGGTCAGGCTGACAGGCCTTTAATTCCCTGGTGCCTCCTTCCGACACTTGTGGATGGGCATCATGTTGGCCAGCTTCCAGTCATCTATGACCTCTCCTTTGATCCAGGACTGTTGAAAAAATTATGTTAGAGTTACTTGGCAAGCTCATCTGACAGCTCTCTCAGCACCCTAGGAAGGAACCCATCTGTTCCCATGGACTTGGGGGGATCCAAGTGGCTAAATCCCCCTGAAATCCATGTGAAAGTAATTAGGGACTTGCTGAGCCACTTGCCTGGAGAGCTGTGCCCAGAAAGTGGTAGTGAATGGTGCCATATCCAGCTGGCAGCCAGTCACTAGTGGTGTCCCCCAGGAATCAATGCTGGGCTCAACCCAATTCAATGTCATTATTGATGATTTGGACAAGGGGATTGAGTCCACCATTTAGTAAATTTGCAGAAGACACCAACCTGGGGGCAGGTTTTGATCTGTTAGAGGGTAGAAGGGCTCTCCAGATGGACCTTGATAGTCTGGACAGATGGGCAGAGTCCAACAGGATGGCATTTAACAAGTCCAAGTGCCGGGTACTGCACTTTGGTCACAACAACCCCATGCCATGCTACAGGCTGGGGTCAAAGCAGATGGAGAACAGCCAGACAGAAAGGGACCTGGAGGTACTAGTTGACAGCCAGCTGAACATGAGCCAGCAGTGTGCCCAGGTGGCTAAGATGGCCAGTGGCATCCTGGACTGCATGAGAAACAGTGCGGCCAGCAGGAGCAGGGAGGTCATTCTGCCCATGTGCTCAGCACTGTTGTGGCCACACCTTGAGTACTGTGTCCAGTTCTGGGGCCCTCAAGTTTAAGGTGGATATTGAGACCCTTGAACATGTCCAGAGAAGGGCAACAAAGCTGATGAGAGGTCTCAAGCACAAGCCCTATGAGGAGAGGCTGAGCAAACTGGGTTGTTTAGCCTGGAGAAAAGGAGGCTCTTGGGAGACCTCATTGCTCTCCACAATTACCTGAAGGGAGGTTGTAGCCACATGGGTGTTGGCTTTTCTCCCAGGCAACCAGCACTAGAACAAGAGGACACAGTCTCAAGCTGCATCAGGGGAAGTTTAGGCTCCAGGTAAGGAGAAAGTTCTTCACAGAAAGAGTTATTTGCCATTGGAATGGGCTGCTCAGGAAGGTGGTGGAGTCCCCATCCCTGGAGGTGTTCAAAAAGGGATTAGATGTGGCACTTGAAGCCATGGTTTTGTTAGTCATAAGGTGTTAGGTATTAGATAATAGATTGGACGTGATGATCTCTGAGGTCTTTTCCACCCTTATTGATTCTATGATTGTTTGATTTTATGATTCTATGATAATGTAATTGTCTGTAAGAGGGAATTAAGGGAATGCTGAATGAAATTGAAAGAACATCTCCATGGAAACTATTACTTGGAAATACAAGCCATGTATAACAAAAGAAAACAAAACAAATGTAGCAATTTCAGTCTTTTCTTAAAACTTATTTCTGTTCTACATTTAAGAAACTTTTGTAGAAGCTATAGTTTTGTTATGAATTTATTGATGAAGATAATAATAAGATGTTCTGCTGCCCTTGAATTTCATAATTAATTTGCCACGCATCTTTTGCTGTCAGTTTGATCTTTTGCCTATTATGTAGAGAATTTCCCACTACAAGCAAAAAAAATCCCATTTCAAAGTTAATATTAAACACATAAATTATATGCATAAATTTAATTATCATCATACATTTTAATAACAAAAATTACAATAAAAGGATCAAAGTAGGGATATTAATGCAAACTCTGTGCTCATCCTGCGGCTTAGTCCTTTTGGCAGTCTAGATGGTTGTGATTGCAGGAGATATGTTCATACTAGTGCCTAATTTAGCCTCGTTATATGTCAAATGTGCTGAAGAAAAAGAAGTTGTGAATTACCAACATTTTAACTAAGACACAATGAATACAAGGTCTTCATAGAATCATAGAATCATCAGTCGCATCAAGCAGAAATCATCAGTGGGTGCAACTTATCCAGTAAAGTAAAAGTATGTAGCTTTGCAAACTGAGCCTGGCTATGACTTCCAACTTTTTCAGTAGAGTGTGCTACAATAGAAAATCTATGACCAAATGCATATTCCAAATTTACAGTGAATTTTAAATTTACTGTCTTAAACTGAAATGTTTATTCCTCTTCTGTCCTTCTTTTTTATTTTATTTTTTATTCTTGATTAGCAGAATATATATTTTCAAGTGAAAAGAGAATCCTTTTACTGTTTGTTAATCAGTAACGAATGGGTGAGACAGTTCAGAATTTCTTGTACTATTTTCTCCTGATTAACTTTTTTCTTTCTCATCTTTCTCCTAGTATCCTTTTAATTTTTTCTTTGCATTATAGAATTAAAAAACCCACGTTTTTCTAAAAAGAAGACTTTATACTCTACTTTTACAATGACAGTTTTTGTACACTTGCTACTCTATATTCTAGCTAGATTCCAAAGTGAGTCTGGCCCCTCCAGACCCATGAACAAAGGCACACACACACACACTTACACAATTCCCAAATACATACCACCCTGAATGTAATAATAGAAGCAAGGGCATAGGTTTTACTGCTTTTTCCCATGGCAGATGTGCTTGTTTGAGGCAAGTAGGTGTGATTTGTCATGGACATCCCGGTGGGGGCGAGATGTCTCTCCATCACAGCTGCCTGAGCTCCTGCAGAGAAGTCTCTCCTTTTATTGTATGGTGGTCCAGCCCTTGTCCTTGTATGTTTTGCCAGAATGTGCATGAAGATCTGTCAAACCCCACATCTCCATACACAAGCATGAAGATTCCTGTACGTGCATCTGCTAGGTTTGGGGAGCCATGGGCACTGGCAGGGGAACTAAGATTCCAGCTGTTGTTTTCCCAATTGTCTTTGCATATTTTTATAATCATCCTTGCCTTCAAGACTCTCTCCTGCCAGTTCTTTATCTTGAAGCAGTGTGTTCTACCTACACAGTCAAAAATATTTGAGGGCCAACAACAGATCATTTTCCAATCAACCCATTCTAATACATGCCATGTTAACCTTTCCCAATACAATAATATAAATGAAAAATTATTTTCCTGCCATGGGTCAGGTCTAAATCTGCTGCTGTTATTCAAAACCATCCTCATTCATGCCAGCTTCAAAATGAAAGTGCTAACTGGTCAAATTATTATGTGGCTTGATGTTCAGATTGTAACACGAGGGGCTTCCTAGTGATGCTTCTGGGTTTTGGATGTTGGGTCTCTTCTACAGGGATGGCAGCGAGACACGTGGGAGTTATGTGACTTGCTGGTTTGGGTTTTCTTGTTTATGCTGTTGTTAGTTTTTTGGGTTTTTTTCCCCTTTCCTGCATTTCACTACACATTTTCTGCAGGTAGGCTAAGCTAAGATAATTATGCATTGTGTTATCTTATTTTATATTAAACTCTTTCTATCTCAACTCTGTATCTCAACGCAGAGTGGATTTTTGGTACTATCCTCACTTGTATGTTGGGGCAGAAAAGGGCAAGTTAACCTGTTACAGTGTGGTAACCTATTACAATTTTCACCACAGCCAATAAAATCCTTCTTGCAACTTCAAAATATGTTCCTTTATTTTGATTTCAAATCAGTTGGTTTTGCTTCCGTTGCTAGTTTGTTTGCTTGATGTCATCAGTTCAGTCTTTTTTGTCTTTCAGTGATCCTGGATCTATATCCATTTCTTCTACTGTCTTCAAAGTGCTGGCACTTTGTTTGCTGCAGTATTTACCATACAAAATTTAAAGCACTACAGGCAGCTTGTAAGAATCTGTGGTTCTTGGGAGACTGACAGGAAAAGGAAAAGATAAAACAAAAAACCAAACCCCAACAAAACAAAACAAACACTCTTACAAAAAAAATAAAAATTAACATGAGACAAACCAAAACCCTAAAACTTAGGTCAAGCTCTATGCAAAGGAAGGTCCCACTTTCAAACATGATTTCACTTTTTTATAAAATAAGTTGGTTCATTAGGATTATCCTCTTTCAAAATTATGTTTAAGCACAGCAGAACTTTTTCTTAAGGGATCTCCTGGACAATTTCATCAGATTTGTTCAGTTGTAGTGTTTCTCTTGAAACTAGAATCCAAGGAAATTAAAAGCATACTATGGCTATTTATGTGTAATCATTATTTAAATGTGCATAATGTCTTTTTTTTTCCCCTTTCATTTTACGCTCATAGTTCCAATATCAGACAACTCCTAAATTCGCTGATGGCCAACCCAATTTTCAACAATATTATGAATGTCACATTGGTAGTGACTTGAAAACTAGAAAGAACAGTGTAATCAAGGATTTGTTCCCACTACTCCTATCTGAGTATTCCTAGCTGACTCACTGGCATCATGACAATAACCATTGCTCAATTCGGTTTCTAGTACAAGGTAAGCCCTGGAATTTTCAAATCTTGTGGAAGATGAGTACAGAGTTGCATGGGACAGACTATATTACTGTCAATAGGATTGCATGCAAGTGAAGCAAATGGAGGCTTTTAAATAATTTTTTTGAGAGTAGCAGTTTAGCACACGCGCACTCTGAGACAATTACAAATCCTCATTGCATCTGTACTACAATCGCTATTTTATCAAAACTTGTGTCCTACTTTCTTCCAGTACCACTATTGGTTTACCAACAAAATATTTCAAATTTTGATGTCTCACTAATAGTACCTGCAGTGCAAAGAAAGGTTCCTCTTCTGGTTTTCAGCATTATCAACCAATAATTCAGTCTGTTACCTAAAAACGCCCACAGGGTTTTTTTATTTCTGATGTTTCATTCCTCATATGCTTTATCAATATAATCTAGCACTTTCTCCAACTTTATTCTTGGATTCTTGTTTTCACTATTCCTTCTGGGAAAATGTGGCATGTTTTCATTTTAGAAATGGTACCACAGTTCAAATCTTCCTGTTGGTTGAGATTATCAGAAGGTTTGGAACAATTCCTCCTCAGTACTACATATCTGTCCATAGAACATCACAGGTTCTACTTGTAGGTATGTCTGTGATAGTAGTTAGTAAGCACTACCTTTTTTGAAAAACTTATTTTCTGATTCCCTGTTTCATTTCACTTTTCCTTATCACCATTATACCAGTGATTGCTCTGTTTCTTCTCTCATCCACAGTATCGTTACAGCATGTGTTTGATCTGTCTACTCAATATATTATCCACGACTATGCCCTTTTAATGTTCACATTCTTACTAGTGTATCAATTCTTCAGGTTATTCTGATTTTTATTAATTCTTACAAATCATTCTAGCTTCTATTTTTTTCACTTGAACCATAATCAGATGAAAATATTTGTGGACATCTGGAAAAGTTTTAGTTCAATTATCTGCAATCTTTTATACATAAATAAATTCTGTTTCCCTTAAGCCACCATTTTAGACGGCTTACCTCTGGAGATTATAGTAGATACCCATTGATATTCAATCATCACTGCTTTGCTCATGTCTAGACCCTGTTTTCCCTTTTCTTCCTTTAACAATTAATTGCTTCACACACATGCACAGAGGATTTTCTTAGTACCGTTACTTATGAGAGAAACTATCAGTAATTTTCTTATTTTGGACAAGCTTGTTCATATAACAATTCACTTTTTGCCTTTGATCTTAGTTTTCCAGTGAAAAAAAAGAGGGCTGTCTTTTTCTCCTTGATGTTTTACACGGAGAACCAAGGGCTGGTTGCTCCACATCAGCAGGGTCACCCCACTTCTGGTGATGGAGGCAGGCTGGTCATATTGGCCAGGGAATCTGTCCTGCTGTTTACCTGGATAATTTTGTGGCACATAACTCACAAACATTTTTTCTGTGACAGATGACCATTCTCATTAAAGCAGTGAACAATGCAGAATTAGACATATACCATTTTTAAACATACCTGAAACCAGGACCTACATTCATGTAATCAAACCTGCTTGAACAACAAACTGCAGCCTCCTGACACTGTGTCCCACAGAAGAAACCTGGGCAAGGCAGAACCTGGGCTTTCCACATGCAAAATTCACATGCTCAAAGGTAAATCTGGGAGGTATCATACAGTTGTTAACCATGAGGTAATGTTTTCATAATCTTACAGCCCACTTAACTCTATGCCTTCTTTATAATTTTTTTCTGTGAGGGTAAGGCTTCCAAAAGCAATTTACAATCCAATGGCACTTAGTTTTCTTTATATTTCAGAATTTTGTCTTCTCTCAAATTCAATGTTTTAAAATTATTTTTTGTTGTATTTTGAATACATTGAAAAGTTCAGCCAAAGCTACACAGCAACAAAACTCATGAAAAAACAATTACTGTTGGTAAAACTTGATCAGGGAGCATAGCGAGAAAGTAAATTTACACGTGACCAGAAAAGAAGCAAACAAGCTTGAACATTCAATATATGTACAACAGCTCTACAGCTGCTATAAACTTGTGTAGCTCCAAGAACATCAGCTTACCTAGGTTAATTTACACCAGTTGAGGAGCTTGCCGGTATAACATCTGCTTCTCTTCCTCTCATTGTACAGAAAAAGAGAAAAATACATCTTCCACTCTTCAACACTTTCACTTGGAGTTTCACAGTTGTTCTGATTGAGATTTTTGAGCCCTTTCCCTGCTAGGCAGCCTTTTATCTGTCCTCTGGCACATCTGAGCATTAAGGCGAGGGGTGGTGTGTTTTGTTGTGCTAAAACAAGGTTACTGTAACTATTTGTATTGGACCGCCAAAATGTACCCCAATGTGCAGAAAATTTTCACAACACTTACTCTCTTTTTTTTCTTAATATTGTAAGATTACAAATTTTAATTAGCAGATGGTTACTTAAGCATTCAGAAACTTAAAAACTTGTGCTCTATTTTAAGGCATACCCAATCAGAAACAATTATATTATATGCTAAAGCAACAGCAAAGTTCATCATCTTACAAATACCAGTGGCTACTTAGGAAAGATACTTGGCTTTCAAGAGTTCATTTAACAATACTACAGGCTTTTTAGTTTATTTTGTCAGGCCCTCAAACACATAATATTAAAAAGCACCTTGAGATAATTTCTACTGAAAGCCACCTTTTCTGTTGAATGTCACTTCTACAGTATCATTTATTAATGGTTAAATGCAGATGTAACAGTTGCAAATGCAATGGGACATATGTAGGGGAGGCAGTCTGCATGCATCTCACAAATTTGTTCATCCTACAAGCACTACAATGTTTGTGATTTTTCTTACCAAATGATAGTAATAAACAAATATGAAGGTACACAACAGAATGTATTCATGAAAACGCAAGACATAGGTTGGCATATACAGACTCAATACAGAGTTGTCCTAACTATCATGCAGTTCTCTCTGAATGTACTATAGCCCCCTCAGTAATAACAAAGCCTTTTCTCAAAACACACACTGCCCATATATGATATTCTGCACATTAGGTGTTTGGGGTTGGGTTTTTTTGCTTGTTAATAGTTATATTGCTTTCACTTGACTTTTATAAATGGCTTGTCTAGGTCTGTTTCTGCAAGTTGCTTTCTAAAAGTCTTAAACATATCAAGGAGACAAAGGCACTGGGAATTCTTTCAACCTTTTCAACATCCTCTTAACCCAGTTACAGCTTTATGTGAAGAGACAGCAGTGAGAGGAGAGGTGTGTTCTTGAAACATCTGCACAACCTTGATACTATTGCTTCAGAGAGTACTTAACAGACCTTCGCTGCATGTTTTCAGTAAACTACATCTCTCTCTGAAATGGAGAACTTCAAACTTATCAGCCTTGAAGCAGCTTCACTGAAAATTTCAGCTAGAAACAGACTTTTTCTCAAGGAATTGCCCGAAGTGTTTGAGCTAGTTATTTATGCTTTGGCTTTGATTTGTTAGCTAGATACACCAAATTAATTTTGTGTGTATGCACACAAAATCACATATTTTCAAAGAGTGCTTTGGTGAAATTATACTCAGACCTACTTGAATGACTAATTATCATTCTACATACTACTTATTCGACTGAGAAAAGAGAAGAGACAGTGGAAACTGGTGAATTTCTGGGATTGTGCTGATTTTCTTATTTATGTAATCTAACTTTTTCTGAGAATCTTACAATAAACTCTAGTGCTTGTTGTTCCATCTTACTCAGTGGACAGTGAGAGAGGTGAATATTCATAATCTCCCAAATAGGCTAAGCCTTCTCAACAGGGCTGCAATTGCTTTAAATATCATGACAATGATTTTCGGAGGAAAATTGAAAAATAATTGCTTGGGTTTTTTTTCTAACAACTATCAACAAGCATTATGGATAAAAACACTTTGTCAATGTAATTGAAACTGGATGGTGTGTGTCCGGGAATGAAACTGGGTGGGAAAGTTCAGAGAGGTAACAGCAGACAAGTTTCTTCCATCACATGGTACGTACTCATGTATGTATGAGGGGTTAGAGAAAAGCACCTCACTGCTCTGCCTCTGCAGGCCTCGATCTTATAACTGATTTATTTTTCAATTTACTTATATGTCTTTTAATATTAATAATTTAAAATACATATTCAGACACATTTATTGCAAGCACTTTTCTCATCTGTGTCTTCAGATGGGCTGCTCTCCTTTCCACAAGCATTAAAGTGATGAACTTTGTGAAAGGTGATCCATATAATAACGGTGAATCAGCATGGCATTCTATTATTTTTGTCCTAGTGGTATAATCACTACAACCTAATCTAAGATTAATCTATTTTAATCAGTGATGTATTGAAAATATAAAAGGTCACAGCCCAGCCTATATATTTAAGATCACATCTCTCTCCAATTCTAAATTATTCCAAATCAGAAAGTGATTAGTTTGATGCTATCAGCCTGTAGAGAAACAAACTGCTATTAGTCATAAACAGGAAGAAACATAGGACTAAGGGAACTTCCCAGAACAAGAAGATGAATCTCTCTAATAAAAAAAAAAAAAAATCTCTTTCATGAAATGAAGGTATTCTAATTTAAAATTGGAATGGTGTTTTTTCTCTAACATTTCTATATGAAGGCTCTCCCAGAATACAATGTCTAGTGATTACACAATTTTAAATTTGTATTAATAACATTTGCATTCTGCATCTTTTCTGCATGCTAACGTCTTTTTCCAGCTGAAATTTCAATATTTCAGCGTTTATCCTTATGTGTTTAAGACAGTGCTTCTGACTTGCTAGCATGAACCCGTCACAAAAAACCTCCATTTTCAAATTTTCTTTTAAAAGAGTTTCCATTTTTTATTTGTCCTAACATCCTTTCTATATATTTGTTTCAAATTTTAATTGTTTTTGGGGTCATGCACACGGTGTTGTACACAATCTGTAGAAAAAGTCTTCATTTGCCCCTTTTGTTACATTGGCATTTCATATTTACTGAAAAGACAATAGATAGATTTTCTTCTACAAGATGCAACAACATTTCATACTGCCTAATCTTACCTTTTTATTCCATTTCTAGCTCAAATATTACCACACATACATACACAAATTAACTTAATAAATTGTATTAATTTTTAAATTAATTAAAACTTTTAAACTATTTCTTAGGTATACACATAAAATAAAATCAATCATGACACCACTCGTTTGACCATTTTTTGATTTCTCCCAATTCAATCATCCCTTTCAATCACCTTTTCTTTAACTGGGAGAGTTAATGAAAAGACAATCTGTACTCCCAAGCCCTTTGCCACCACTCCCAGTGCCTTGTAATTCTTCTTGATGTTCTTCAGATTGCTCATTGCTGTGTCACTGCAGCAGCAAGTAGTAGTCAGTTATGTACAAGGTCTGGCATGTGCAGAGCATGGCCACAAAGATGACCAGAGTGCTGAAGCACCTTCCCTGTGGGGATAGGCGTTTAGAGTTGGGACTGTTAGACTTGAAGAAGAGAAGGCTTCAGCTTTCTCGTATCTGAAGGGTGTCTACAAGCTAGTGGATCAACTTTTTCCAAGGGCTTGTAGCAATAGGATGATAGCAAACATCTTTAAGCTGGAAGAGGGTAGATTTAGACTGGATATTAGGAGGAAACTCTTTACAGTGAGGATGGTGAGACACTGGAACAGGTTGTCCAGGGAAATTCTGGATGCACCCTCCCTGGAAGTGTTCAAGGCCAGGTTGGATGAGGCCTTGATCAACCTGGTCTAGTGAGAAGTGTCCTGGCCCACATCAGGGAGCTTGGAATTAGATATCTTTAAGGTCCTTTCCAGACCAAACCATTCTATGATTCTGTGATTAATGCAGAGGTGAAAACACATTTAAGGTTTCACTAAAGTGGAGTTTTTTCAATCTTGTATTAGAAATTTTTACACAAGTCTACAACTCATCAGAAGATGAAGAAGGCTTAAAGAATGCTTTTTAAGCATATTTCTATATTTCTTTATTCACATTCAGACGAGTAGGCAAATAACTTTTGTTTTGAAGAATGCAAAGCAATAGCTACTCTTTGTGGGTGCTCCCTTCAACAACAGATTCACAGAATCATAGAATCATTCAGGCTGGGAAAAAAAAAAACACTCCAAGGTTATCTAGTCCAACTGTCAATCTAAGACCACTATGGTGTCCTGAAGGGATGTAGCCTCGAACATGCCCTGACCCAGACCAGGAGAGCAGGACATCCATTTTCCAGGACATTGCCCAAGTTTGTCTGAACATGACCTGGGGGTCCAATTGGGTCAGGTGTATGTGTGCTGCACGTGATGTATGGGTGCCTGACTTTGTCACATCCCTATGGGCTGTGCATGCCAATAGGCCATGTTTGGAGAAAAACCTGATTCTACAGGTTTAAGTGTCAGATTTCTGTCTTTTAATCTCAGTTACCGCTGGTTGTCATTGTCTTCGGTTCTCTATTAATGCAAGCTTAAATGGTGAGCCAGCTGCCTTATATGCAGAAAGCAACAAGAGCCACAACAGCCACTGCTGAACTTGCAGCTGAAAGCCTTCCCCAGCACGCAAGTAACACCACTGCTGAGCTAAAAGCCACAGGGACAAGAACCAGAAAGACATCCTGAGCACTGGAAAAATCCAAGCCCCAGCACAGCACCAGCTGCACCAGATGCCTGCCTGTAACACGCCAAAGGGACCTGTCCCTCAGAGAGAAGGAGCCACCCAGAGAAGCCCCAGCAGCAACGACCTTCATAGCAACGTATCTCTGTCAGAAACAAAACTACAAACCCAAGAAGTCCTTCCCTGGCAACAGCCTCCATGTGATGGATGTCAGCTGTGCTTTATTTGTCTGCATTAATTCAAATGTGTCTGGAAAAATACTGGACTGAAAAGCAGCATAGCCATGAGTAAACCAGCAAATCTCATTTACTTTTAGGTTTCTGTTAAAGGTTCTGTAGCCCTAGTCACTCTCCTGAGTCCATACAGAATCCCCCTTTGCAGGCAAACCCACATTTTTACCTAAGTATTTCTTTACAGTTTAAATTACTGTTTGCTGTTCTGCTTTTGCTTAAATTGTTTAACTTGCCTATTCCTTGTGTAAATAACCAACCACAACTGAACACTACAAATCTGTAAATATATTTTTCACAGTATTTGGGGGTTAATAAAAATTAATAGCTTTTATTAATTGTTCTGCCAATTATTAAATATTAATAACTGTCACAAATAGCCACTAAACCTTGTCCCCAAGTACCACATCTACACATTTTGTGAACACCTCTAGGGATGGTGACTCTACCACCTCCTTGAGCAGCCTATTCCAATGCCTGACCATTCTTTCTGTAAAGAAATTTTTCCTAATATCCAACCTAAACCTTCCCTGATGCAGCTTGAGGACCTTTCCTCTTATACTATCACTTGAAACGAGCAAAAATTGACCAGCATATACCTCATTTCAGGTAGAAAGCAATAAGGCCTCCCTGTAGGCTCGCCTTCTACAGACAGAACAAACTCTGTTTCCTCAGCCACTCTTCCTAAGACTTGTTCTCCAGACCGTTCACCAGCTTTGCTGCCCTCCTCTGACAACTCAGGCCACTCAATGTCTTTCTTGTAGTGAGGGACCCAAAACTGAATGCAGCATTTGCGGTGTGGCCTCACCAGTGCCAAGTAGGTAGGGACAATCATATTCCTATTCCTGCTGACTACACTATTCCTGATACAGGTCAGGATGCTGTTGACCTTCTTGGCCACCTGAGCCCACTACCAGTTCAGACAGATGTCAGTTAACATCCCTAGGTCCTGTTCTGATAGGCAGCTTTCCAGTCACTCTTGCCCAAGCCTATAGTATTTCATGGAATTGTTGTGGTCAAAGTGCAGGACCTGGTGTTTGGCCTAGTTGATCCTCATAAAACAGACACCAGCCCATTGATCCAGACTGTCCAGATCCCTCACTCATAAAGGTATTAAGCAAGATTGGTCCAAATCTGAGCCCTGGGGAACACTTCTTGTGATCCATATCCAATGGGATTTGTCTACATACAGCACAACTTTCTGAACCTGAGCAGCCAGCTTTTTGTCTGACTAAAGTGTGATCAGGCAGTTTCTCCAGGAGGATGCTGTGGGAGACACTTTCAAATGCTGGTCAATAATGTCAACAACTTTCCCCTCATTCTCTAGGTAGGTCATTTGGTCATAGAAGAGGATCAGGTTGTTCAGGTAGGATCTGAATTTCATGGAACCATGGTGGCTGGTCCCCTGGTTGCCCTGCACATGTCATGTGAAAGCACTCAAAATTAACAACTCCATAATATTCCACAGAAATGAGGTCACACTGACAGGTGTATAGCTCCCCACATTCTTCTTCCATCCCTTTATTTCCGTAAGCCTCCAGTCATCTGTTACCTCCCCTGCTAACTATAACAGCTGACAGGTAATGGAGAACATCTTGGCAAGCTCCTCCACTAACTTCCTTGGTATTCTCAGGTGGATTCTATCTGGCCCCATAGACTTGTGAGTGTCCAGGTGGCATTGAAGGTCATTAACTGCTTTCTTCTGGTTTATGGGAGGTTTATTTTGCCCTCTGTCCCTGTCTTCTATCTCAGAGGGTTTAATACCCTGAGGATAACTGGTCTGATAGTTAAAAACTGAGACAAAGAAGGTATTAAGTACCTCAGCTTTTTCCTTATCTTGGTGTCAATGTTTCCCTTCCCATCCAACAAAGGATTCAAATTCTCCATGGCTCTCTTTTTGTTGTTAATATATTTGTGTTGTAGTTGAAGCTTTACCCAGGGTCCCAAAACCCAAAAGGAACAGATTTAGATTTCCTCCCCCTCTCCCTTTTTTCCCAGTAGGGTAAAAGCAAATTAGGCAGGAGAAAAGAGAGTTAAAGGTCACAAAACAAATGGTCTAGAATAAGTTTGGAAGTGAAAAAAGGTAATTTTAACACTATATATATATATATATTTATATATATATATGTATAAAAAACACATTTGAGTAACAGGGAAAGTTACAAAGTTATAAGGAAAAATATGTGAAACCAGAAAAAGCTTCTAGTTCAGTTGGGCAAGTCACCTTCCCTAGTTTGTCTTCCAGCAGATGGGGACAACCTGATCCTGCAGCTTCAAGACACCTTTCTTGAAGAATATCCAGCTTTCTCAGACCCCTTTTCCCTTCAGGACATTCTCCCAAAGGCTTTCTTAACCAGTGTCCTGAACAGGCCAAAGTCTGTCTTCCAGAAGTACATGTAATAAAATGTATATTTTTATGTATTTTATAATTTAATACCTTGGGCAGTGGTATCTTTAAACACCACTGTAACTTGTTTACACAGTATATTTACAGGTTCTATTTGGTTATGGGTATTGCATTCCACATATAAAGACAGTCAAATGATGTAGCACAGACCTTACATTTCCAATACAGCAATTCAAATTGGAAATAGAGGTGCTGTGATCTGTGGTTTTCTCACAAATGGTATTCCATGGCAGATTAGCTAAGTAGTCACTTGCTCCTCTGTCTAGTATCTTCACAGATGCTCTAGCTGCAATTCAAGCAGTTCTTGACTCGGAGAGGGCTAGGCACTCTCTTGTGTCTTCCCTTGCCGGGCTGCAGCCTCTTCCAGGATTCAGTTTTCTTGAAGCTTTTCCCCTTTCTGCCTTGTTCCAGTTGCAAGGCCTTGGTGTAGTTGTTGCCTGTTAGGACAAATCCTTCATCTGCTACTCTGGCAGCATTTGGCTCTTGTTGTTTGCTGGGTGAGGACAAGGCAAGTCTCTTGACTTCTTGGCTGGTTTAAATACTGTCCCAAGACAATTAATGCCCTTTGGTAGCAAAGAACCCTGATAACTGGTCATATAGGATGGGGCATATTCAAACATGGCTAGGGACACACACAGTTCACAGTTGTGTTGCAAAGTTAATCACATGTGCTACATGTTTACCTGGATCCCAGGAAGTGTCCAGGTTTTCACAGTCACAAATGCTTACAACGCTAATCACATGTGCTATTGTGGTAGGTTGAGAGAGGGCCTAGCTCTCCCTCCCCCACAGAGTAAGAAACCACAGCTAAACTCAGTCGGAGAAGCAGACTATATTTACAAGCATATATAGAAAGCAGGTTATATATAACACAATATATAATAAGTATTTACAAAATATATACAGAAATATACAGCAAGGAAAAATAACACAAGAAGATTCCCTCCTTGAGAGGAGGGTTTCCCTCTCTGTAACCCACTCTCTCCCCCTCCACCTCCCTTTTTCCCAAAAAGGGGTTAGAGAGAGAGAAAGGGAGTTATTAAGGAAAAGAGATGTTATTAGGCTTCAAAGCACATGCAGAATTAGTTTGCTTATCTCAAGGTCAGCTCCACTTAGTTGGCTGAGAAGCAGGCAGGGAGAGAAGCAGATCAGGCTGGCACAGAGGACAGGCTGAAACCCAAACTGAGAAAAAATTCCAACTGCCCTACAACTTAAAGTTGCATTCTGCCCATCCACCAATGAAATTCGTTTAGAATGCCATGTTTTCATTTTGATACAAAAACATTCAGCCAGAGTGTTCCCAATACTGTCTCTCTCTTAAAGGCACAGCCTCAAACAGTCACAGCTATGCATTTGCCTGGACCATCTGGACCCCAGGAACTGTCCAGGTTAGCAGATTCACGGGTGCTTAGCCTATTGTCTGGGCTTGGGCATGCTTAGGGGTTTGACCCTTCAGGACAGTACATGGTAGTGGGTTTGCTGACAAAGCCGTAGAATCATAGAATCATAGAATCAATAAGGTTGGAAAAGGTCTCAAAGATCAGCAAGTCCAACCTGTCACCCAAGACCTCATGACTACTAAACCATGGCACCAACTGCCACGCCCAGTCCCCTCTTGAACACCTGGATTGCCAATTGTTCAATCATACAATAAATAGATTATACAATACATTCTTTTCTTTTCTTTAGACTTAAGAGGATGTGCCTTACTCTATAAGTGAATTTAAAGCTATCAGATATAAAAAGCCTGCAGCAATACAATCTCACTTTTTATTCCTTAGTTGTTTTAATAACAATAAATTAAAAATCTCCCTTCAGTTATGTTGAACGTCAGTATAGGATTTTTTTTTCCAAGACATTTATACATAAGAAGTAAAATTTAAAACAAGAAAGAAGACAGAACTGATATTTAGTTAGGTAACTAACTAAACTGTTCATAGCTGCTCTGAAGATCAGAAACTTCAATTTTGTCATCTGTGTATTTTTTTACATACACACTCTTGTCCTTTATTCACAGTAATTGTATTGATTTGTAAATAAATTCTACTCTTTTACTTCCACTTCCTTTAATACCTGCGGCAGAATCTCCCACCCTTCCCACTAGCACTCCCATCACCACCCCCTCCTCCTCCTCCCCCCATTTTTAAGCTCTTTCAATATTAATTCTTTCATATGACTAAAAATTATTTTAATTGCTCTTTTCCCTATGGAAACCTTATTTTTTTTTTTCTGTTTGTGCCTTTTGTTGCAAAAAGCAACAGTTGCGGCATAGACTGACACATTGGCAGGGCTGTTTTTTGAGATTATAGCAAGAAGAAATGGATGGCAAAGAAAATGAAATGCATACGGTTACACATGGAAACATCTAGTGTTTTCTTTAACAAAGTTTTTCCTCATCTATGGTTTTTTTTTTTTTTGTAAGAATTAGCAATAAAGTGAATGGAAGTCATCATCTTATATAAAAGAAATATTCAGACTTTTTTTAAAAAATTATTAGTTGGATCTCATGAAATATGAATTTAGTAATTCTGCAGTTATTAATGATTTATTTATTATCACTTAGTGTATATTGATTTAATAGATATGTAATTTCCTTTTGAGTGGTAATAAAATCTTAGATTATTTTCTACCTATTAGAACTTCATAAAAATCCTGTCTATCATAAGTAAGACAGCTTCTCTACCAAGACTACTGTGGTGGTTTGAAAGGAAAGGCTCTGCTTTCCCTCCCCCACTGAGAAAGAGACCACAGCTAAACCCAGTCGGAGAAATGAGAGTATATTTTACAGGGAAACAGATTATATGTAACACAACAAATACAGGTATTTTACAGTATATACAGGAATATACAGCAAATGAACTCAACCAGAAACCAGACCCCCCACAGAGGGGGCTTCCCCCTGTGCCCCCTTCACCCCCCTACCTCCCTTCTCCCCCAAAAGAGGTAGAAGAAGAGACGAAAAGGGAGTTAGCGCAGCAGACAGAGGCCTATGCACAGGGAGTTAGTTCTTATCTTAGTTGGCCAGAATCCCAGAAGCAGATCCAGCCGAAAAGGACAGCGAAGGAAGGAAGACTGAGAGAAAGTTCCCAGCTCCCCCGGGTCCAATCTGACCTCCCACAATCCTACCAATGAAATTCGTTTAGAATACCAAAATATTTTACAAACATTTAGCCAGTGTGCCCTTTCTTAAAGGCACAGTGTCAAACGGCCACAACTACATATAAATATTCTTTTCAGAAGACAATGTTTCTTTCTACAAATTTTTATCAGAAAGAAGGAAAAATAATTTTTAATAATTTTGTTCACTGCTTGGAGAAAATTAAGGCAGTAATTAGAAAGAAAAATGGATTATTGCCACATGAAAAAGAATAGTCATTTTGTATGATAAATTTTTATTTGATTATCCAAGAAAATTGATGAATGGTGTCATGGAAATAATCAGTGTTAATAGACTCTCATTTTTCATTATGAAGTGGGAGAAGAATTTCTATTAGTATATTAAAAGGACTTCATTTTAGCATTCTTCATTGCAAGTATCAAAGAGCCTCTTAACTTTGAGGATTTCTGAGCTTGTCTAAGAAACTGAAAATTTGGAAGTATAGTACAAAAGAGAAAGTATTCTGGTAACTGTTATGATACAGGAAACCAAGTAACAAAACAGAAATTCAAAGTGTACCTTTAAGAAAACTGTATGATGAATCATCAGAGAATGGTTTCATGGATGACTAGCAATTTTTTTACATAAGCAGAATTAACTGCAGTACACAGATGATACATGCCATTTTTAAACAGAAGTTTATTGTTCAAAGTAGGAAACATGGGAAAATGAACAATGATTGAACCAAGTGTTTAGGGTTTTTTTTTTTCAGATTTTCTGAATGATGTTTTAGCTCTGAGTAGCTCTGTAGTGGAAATATTTTGTCCAGCTTCCATTTAAACTGCCATCCTGTATAATATGTAGAGTAAAACTCAATTAAAACAGCATCTATGCATTCTATTAAATAATGCTCCTTCATCACATATTTTAAGTATGTTCAAATATAGTTTTCAAAATGCAATTGTCTGTAGGAGATAGAATAGAATAGAATAGAATAGAATAGTATAGAATAAGATAGGAATAGAATAGAATAGAATAGAATAGAATAGAATAGAATAGAATAGAATAGAATAGAATAGAATAGAATAGAATAGAATAGAATAGAATAGAATAGAATAGACCAGGCTGGAAGAGACCTTCATGATCATCATGTCCAACCTATCATCCAACACCACCTAATCAACTAAACCATGCAACCAAGCACCCTAGCAAGTGTCCTCCTGAACACCTCCAGAGATGGTGACTTCACCACCTCCTCGGGAAGCCCATTCCAATGCACAATCACTCTCTCTGTGGAGAACTTCTGTCGCAAGAAGGGGTCGACAATGATCAATATGATCCACGAAATCCAACTTTATTGAGCATCAGACACTTCTTATATACAGTAGCCTAGCTGCCAACCCCCACCTTCTGCAGTTAAACATCCTGCTTTCCCATCCTGATGAGATAATCACAAGAATTCTGTTTTACATTCTTCTTTACTTGTTATCGCCTGTAAGGGCGTAGTGACCTTGCTTTGGTATCCTATTATCCTTTGCAGGCAGCTGCAACCCCACCTCCCTCAGTCTCTCCTCATAAGGCTTGTGTTCCAAACCCCTCACCAACTTTGTTGCTCTTCTCTGGACTCATTCCAGCAAGTCAATATCCTTCCTAAACTGAGGGGCCCAGAACTGGACACAGGACTCAAGGTGCAGCCTAACCAGCGCAGTGTACACGGGCAGAATGATCTCCCTAATCCTGCTGGCCACACTGTTCCTGATCCAGGCCAGGATGCCATTGGCCCTCTTAGCTGCCTGGGCACACTGCAGGCTCATGTTCAGCCTGCCATTAACCCGCACCCCCAGGTCCCTCTCTGCCTGGCTGCTCTCCAGCCACTCTGACCCCAGCCTGTAGCACTGTATGGGGTTGTTGAGGCCAATGTGCAGAACCCGGCACTTGGATGTGTTAAATGTCATACCTGGCAGGTTAAAGTCACACACAAGAATAAGGGCTGACAATCTTGAGACAACCTCCAGCTGCTTGTAGAATGTTACATCTACCTCTTCATCCTTGTTGAGTGGTCTATATCAAACTCCAATCAGGATGTCAGTTTTCTTAGCCCTCCCTCTGATTTTAACCCGCAGGCACACAATCCTTTCATCCCCTACCTCAAGTTCTGTGGCATCAAGTGATTCCCTAATATACAGGGCCACCCCTCCTCCTCTTCTCCCTTGCCTGTCTTGCCTAAAGAGCTTTGAACCTTCCAGTGCCATACTCCAGTCATGTAATCATCCCACCATGTTTCTGTAATGGTAACTACATCATAGTTTTCCTGGTGTACCAAGACTTCCAGTTCCTCTTGTCTGTTACCCATATGCATGCATTGGTGTACATGCACTTCAGCTGGGCTACTGATTTCACCACTGACTCTAATTTATGTCCCTCTATCTCCTCTCCATAGAGACTGGTTTCATCACCTACCCCCTTCCAACTTAGTTTAAATCCTTCTCAATGAGCCCTGCCAAATCTTGTGCCACAGCCCTTTTGCCCTTTCTAGATAGATTCACCCCATCTAGGTACAGCAGGTCAGATGCAGTAAAAGTTGCCTCTTGATCAAAGAACCCAAAACTCTCCTACTTGCACCATCCCTTCAGCCATTTGTTGATGGCATGAGTTCTTCTGTTCCTTTCAGTGTACACCCCTGCCACTGAGGGAACTGAACAGAACACTACTTGAGCTTCTGCCCCATCAATCAATTGTCCAAGGGCCTTCAATTCCTTTTCGATTGTCCTGGTGCCTTTCTTTTCAATCTCATTACTTCCATCTTGGATTATCAGCAAGAGGTAATAGAGGGCTGGGTTAGATTTGGTAGTCTCCTGGTGATGTCCCTTACCCAGGCCCCAGGTAGGCAGCAGACTTTCCTGTGGAATGGGTCAGGAAGATATAGAGGTCCCTCCATTCCCTTCAGGAGAGAGTCACCAACAACAATCACCCTTCTCTTTCTCTTTATGGTACTAGTCCTTTTTGGTGGTGGGGAATGATTTGCTTTAAACATCCGCTCAGATGGTTCCTCTTCTGTCTTCTCATCCACATTGCCCTTAACATGCAGGGCCTCATACTTATTGTGCAAGGACTATGGGGGAGGTGAAGAGGGCCAGGATGGATTCCCCATGCTTCTCCTAACAGGGACCTGTACCCATTCCCTCCTGTTTCCGGGGCTGCCTTCCTCAACTGGAGGGGTCTGTAAAGCTTGCTCCCACATCTATAACTCCCTTTCACATTCCCTAATAGTCCTGAGTTTTACTACTTCTTCCTTTAGCTCAGCCACCAGATTGAGAAGATAATTCACCTGGTCACAACTCACACAGGTGTTGTCTCCATCACTCTCCATTTCAAGTGCTAGGTTCCAGCACTCTCTACAGCTAGCAGCCTGGACATCTGCATCCTTGTGCACACACTCTGTCTGGGTACCTACAGTTTTTCTAATAGCTTTTGGCTGAGTCATTACCATGGCTGGATCCCCTCAGGCAAGTGAAATTAAGTTTGGGGGGGGTTTATTGTTTGTTTTTAAATATATATATTCTGCCTGACTACTATATTTTGCCCAAGCTACCACGGAGGCTTCTGTATTCTGTCAGCTGACCCGACATGTGTCACTTGCCACAATCCAGCCAGAAGGCTCTTTTGCCAAATGGCGGTTGCGTGGATTTGCTCTCCCTGTGGTTAAATTTCCCGCGGCTGACGTCACCCTCCCGAGCAGGCATGCAAGAAGATGACCCTGCTGGTCCTCACTGTCTGCTGAGGTCCTCCTGTCCCCAAAAGCCCCCCAAAGAAACCAAAATAAAGGACCTCTCAGCTCAGCTCAGCTCAAGCATGCTAGTCCTGGTGGCAGTCCTGAGCCGCTCTCTTGCCAAATTTACAGGCAAAACTACACTCTACAATGGAATGCAATGAATATGTAGAAAATCCACAGTATTTACAATATTTACAGGTATTTGCAATTAACAAACAACACAAAAACTCCCCTGGTCAAAGATCAGGGGAATTACTACCTTCTTTGTCTCTGCTACCCTTTACCCCCCTGTACAAAAGAAGGGAAAAGAAAGGAGCAGAGAAGTTAATACCAAAACAATGCAGCCAAGGCCAAGCAGAAGCAAGTTAGTATCTCTCCAGAGCAAAGAAGCCAGAAGAAAAGAAAGAATTTTGGGGGGAACAAGATCTTAGGGTAGATATTTCTCCAATGGGATTGTTTAGAATTACCTTTGTTTTCCCTTTTACACCCAATAGGGATTTATTTGCATTTTACTACTTTTCTGTTCAAGATCTGTGAAAAATTTTAAAGGCATAGTCTTAAACTACTAAGCACCTTCTTCCTGATGCATGGCAAACCCACAAAGGACATACATGGTCTTAGCAACAGAGCTTAAAAAAAAGTTGCATTGTCTGTACATATCATGTATACTAACAAGCAATGATACTTCTTAACTAGCATGCCACAGGATCAAAATACTAAAGAACAAAATTTCTCACTCAAAATTAAATACTTCAAAATGTCTTTAAATTGTTTCTTTTAGGTAATTTTGACTATATTAAGCCCTGCTCCCTTGTAAGGTATTTCTGAAAGGTAGTTTCGATTTGCATTTGAATCTGCTCAAGAGAGTTTCTGAAATTATGAACAAATGTTGAATTAATTAGAAATCATTGGAAAAAGTTGTCCTGGTTGGACATGACTAGGAGCTGGGGGAGATAGACAAAGGAAAACATGTACCAATAAAAGGCCAGCCAAACCTGTTTGGCCAGTATCCTGACCACTCACCACTGTGCTGATGCCCAGAAGGTGATTGGCGAAGTTTCAAATTACTTTTCTGCCAGTGGTCAGTTTTGTTTCAAAACAGCAGTTAAACAGAGGGGTTCTTCAGTAACCCGGCCCCCTTTTTTTTACTTCCTTTGGCCCTGGCTTGTCTCCTGCCGGTGAGGTGGGTGCTGCTCGCCCATCCCCCTCCACCAGCATCCACCACGTGTACTCCAGTTTCGCTTTCAGTGTTGGGCAACTGTGCTTGGATCCTATTTTTCTCTTTATTTTTCCTTGGCTTTACAAAATTATACCGAGAACCGAGTTCTGGATTACAAACTTCTCTAACCGCTGCTCTCAACATCACATCTTGGAGTGATTCGGAATCTCCGGACTGAATATCACTTCGTAAGTGGTATTGATTATTGAATTCCTAAAGCATATTGGACATTAATTTCCCTCCTGCCCTCTGCCTTGCTCCACCAGGGAGCAAAGGAGACCAAGTTTGTTACTGGATTAAGAATTGCAGCTCCTCGCTCTCCCTTCGATTGTGAGTTTGATATCAGGAGTGTAGTTACTCTAGGTCCAACTAAAGTGTTCACAGCATTAGAATTACCAACATTTTGTGTAAGTTATTCCCCACCAGATACCCGAACCTAAACAAATTGTATATAAGTTTATTAACGTTTGGCGTGGAAAAATTGTTATTAATAAATCGATCCCTTCTGTTAATTGATTATCCCGCTTATCAAGCGTTAGTAGCCTTATTTTTTGAACTAATTCAATTCAAAAGTGTAGTAAATATAATTATTTATAATTTTCATGGGGAGAAAAAAAAGTAATAAATAAGAAGTTTCTGTTTTACTGACTTAAGGTCTTGTGTTTTTCAAGATCTTTGCTTTCATTTCTCTGCCACATTTGTCTATTACAATTTTAATATAAGTTCACATCACCTTCTAGTTGAAATTGACAAAACACTATTTGAGCCTACAAAAATTAATCATCTCATAATTCCAGGCTCATTAAAATAACAGAACAAATATTGTTAGACTTTCAAATAGTCTTAATATTTAATATATTCACAAAAATAACCTTTATATTTCTGTCACATGTTGAGGAAATATCTGTGTGATGCAAACTGCATGATAGACACAGAGTAACTCTGCAGTCCACAGTTCAGAACAGATGCAGCCACCATGGTACTTCCTGATGCTTACAATAGTAAGGTCTGCTCAGAACTAGGCAGAATGTGGCACGTCCATGTGAACCTACCTCAAAGGTTACAGTACCCAAGCAAGTAGAGTCCATCAGCAGCAGTTTCAACAGGGTTGTGGGTCCAGTGAAAACCTAATAATTTAGGTTCCATGCCAGAGCTGCAGTCATGTCATATAGAACTGCTATAATTGCACCAGTGCAAATCTGGCATTTCAAGTGAGCTAACAGACCCCAGTGTCTGTCCTGTCCCTTATGTCTTGTTGTCTCCCTAATATCACCAGGAGCCAGAGGTGGAGGAGGAACAAAGTTAGTAGGTACAAGCTATATGAGCTGGACAGCTCCAGCTCCTAGATCCATGTATTTGTCCATGTGTCTGTCCATGTGTCTGGTAGGGAAACATGAATTTTTTTACTTGATTTCAGAATTAAATTGTCATAGAAAATCAAAACAGAAATTGAAAGGTGAAAACAAAGAAAAAAATAAGGAAAAATCAAAGACACTTGGATAAAGACTTCCTAATATCTTACAGTATTAGTCTGCATAAGAGAAACTACTGCTAAGTGTTTGAAGGCAGCCCTATCCAAGAAGTAAAACAATACCTCTGTAATTTTGTAATATATTGCCAGAACCTCAACATGGTATTATTTTTTGTTGGTATTTTGATACAACTGGCTTTTAAATACAAATTCTTGTAGTCATGGACCAAAGAGCACAAATCACATCTCTGTTAGTTTTACTTCAACACAATGTAAAAAAGGGATTAGATTCTTTCCTCTTTATCAAAAGATTAAGCACCTATTTTTTATTGCTTAGCCTTCCCTTTTTGTATGCACATCATAATTTCATGAACATGGTCAATTAAAAAGTGACCTTTTATTTGTATTTAGATTTGAAAAATCTCTAGAAAGCTTTTGAATGATCTAACTTTGAAGTTATTTTGTAAGTTGTAGCAGTTAATCAAATTCTCACTCAATCAAATTCTCACTCCTTTCCTTATGAATGTCACACCCACATACATGACAGAAAGAAATGGTAGGGTCTAGGCTTCAATCTGTGCAAAATCCTACCATGTAGCAACCTGCAAAAGGCAAGAAAAATAGCAATTATGTCAGTAGCCTCGTTTTGAAGTGTCAGTTGTAGAATTTACTAACACAATAGAACACAACAAAATGGTGTATAGACCTTGTCATCTTGAGGGAGTTGCAGAAGTAGTATCAAAATAATAAATATCTAATTGTACTCTGGAAGAGGAAAACATGCACTTAAAAGATGGACTTTAAAATTTTCATAATTTCTGGTAAATTAGCTGTGTTTCAGTTTTAAATTCAATACTATCAAGGTACTTCAGAAAACAGTATATCTGAACTTATTAATTCTCTATCAGCATTATTCTGACCAAAATTCCATTCAAGTATCAAGCTAAACTGCATTTTCTACAGGGACTTTTCAGGAAAAAAAAAAAAAAAAAAAAAAAAAAAAAAAAAATGTTGGGGGAGCAAAACTTTATTACAGAGACCTATACAGATTATATAATATTCCAATTATGCAAAGTTTTTGTACTCAGAAAGACTGATTCATGTTCTAGAAACCCAAATATCAAAACAAATTTAGAATTCCATGTTTTATTCTTCCCTGAAAATGAAGAGTTGTTGCCAGGAGAGGCTTTTTAACTTAGAGCAAATAAAGACATATTTTCACACAGATTCAGATTGCCACCCATGAATTGACTTAGATACCTAAAGCTTGTCTTAGGCACCTCAAGATTGGTTTGCATCCCTTTATATCCAAACCACCCCTGAAGTAGTCCAAGCGTTTAGATGATGTTGGAGATGCCAATATTTAAAGCATATATGAGAAAGGCCAGTTGGAAGAGAAAGGGAATTATAGGCCTGTAAGCCTGACCTCAGTGCCAGGCGAGATTATGGAACAGGTCATCTTGAGTGCAATCACACAGCACTTACAGCATGACCAAGGGATCAGGCCCAGCCAGCATGGATTTAGGAAGGGCAGGTCCTGCCTCACCAACCTGATCTCCTTCTATGACCAGGTGACCCGCTTGGTGGATGCGGGGAGGCCTGTGGATGTAGTCCACCTGGACCTCAGCAAGGCTTTTGACACTGTCCCCCACAGCAAACTCCTAGCCAAGCTGTCAGCCCATGGCTTGGATGGGAGCACACGGCAATGGGTTAGGAACTGGCTGGAGGGCCGATCCCAGAGAGTGGTGGTGAATGGTGCCACATCCAGCTGGCGGCCAGTCACTAGTGGTGTGCCCCAGGGATCAGTGCTGGGCCCCATGCTCTTTAACATCTTTATTGATGATCTGGATGAGGGCATCGAGTCCATCATCAGTAAATTTGTGGATGACACCAAGCTGGGGGCAGGAGTTGATCTGCTGGAGGGTAGAGAGGCTTTGCAGAGGGACCTTGACAGATGGGCAGAGTCCAACAGCATGAGATTTAACACATTCAAGTGCCGGGTTCTGCACATTGGCCACAACAACCCCATGCAGAGCTACAGGCTGGGGTCAGAGTGGCTGGAGAGCAGCCAGGCAGAGAGGGACCTGGAGGTGCTGGTCGATGGTAGGCTGAACATGAGTCTGCAGTGTGCCCAGGTGTAATAGGTTGGCGCAGATCCCCTCCCCACCACAGGCAGAAATAACGACTCAGGCAAACGGATTGCAAAAGTGATGGGAAGTTTAAATAGGAAAACAACAATAAACAACAATGAAAGTTTTACAGAGACCCACAAGCACCATGACAAAGAGAGAGATCCCAGAACATACCCAAGAACACCCCATCCCCACCTGGGGGTACACCCAAACCCCCCCAGGGCTCCTTCTTCCCCCCCCAACCCAGCCTTGGGCCTGAGCAGGCCCAAGGGAGGCAGCTCACACCATGTTACCTAGACAGCAGCAGGGGACGAAAGAGAAAGTGAAGACCCATGCTGTAGTTGAGCATGGACTCTTTACAGGGGAGCAGGGCATTATGGGAATGGAATACCTGGTTCCCGTGACCACCCCCTGGGCTGGGCCCACCCCTTGGGACCTCCCAGGTGTGGCCTGCGCAGTGGCATCTGGGCCAGCACCCAGCCTAAACCACCACACCAGGCAGCAAGGAGGGCCAATGATATCCTGGCCTGCATCAGGAATGGTGCGGCCAGCAGGAGCAGGGAGGTCATTCTGCCCCTGTCCACTGCACTGGTTAGGCTGCACCTCGAGTACTGTGTCCAGTTCTAGGCCCCTCATTTTAGGAAGGATGTTGACTTGCTGGAGCGTGTCCAGAGAAGGGCAACAAAGTTAGTGAGGGGCTTGGAACACAAGCCCTATGAGGAGAGACTGAGGGAGCTGGGGTTGCTTAGCCTGGAGAAGAGGAGACTCAGGGGAGACCTTATTGCTCTCTGCAACTACCTGAAGGGAGTTTGTAGACAGGCAGAGGTTGGTCTCTTCTTTCAGGCAACCAGCACCAGAACAAGAGGACGCAGTCTCAGGCTGCACCAGGGGAGGTTTAGTCTGGAGGTTAGGAAGAAGTTCTCCACAGAGAGAGTGATTGTGCATTGGAATGGGCTTCCTGAGGAGGTGGTGGAGCCACCATCACTGGAGGTGTTCCAGCGCAGACTTGATAGGGTGCTTGACGAGAACGGAGACAGAGACAACAGCATTCAATATGAGTGATAGTAATCATTCAACTTTATTGTTCCACACTTCATTATTTATAGTCTTATCTTATACATAGTTAATTCTATTCTAATTTAACACATACTATTGGTTTCTCTCTAAAAGGTTACATCATTGTTTTCACTACTCTGTGGAATTTCTCTACTCAGTCTAATTGCTCTTTTTCCCAGCTCTTTGCCTACTCCTTATCTTGTTTGCCTCCCTTCTCAGGGGCAGCTTGACTTCAGCATACCAAGCAATCAGAACTTTTCCACAACTCCTACTCCATTGTTATATTAATAACAGAAAATCCTTCAAGGCCTAGCTTGCACAGGTGTTCCTGGGACCCATGTCCCCTCTTGCTCAAACCAATCCCCAACAATTCCCCCGTTTTTCTTTTGTGCAAGTAAGGCCTTGGAGGTTATTCTTTGAACACTTTGCATAATACAATTATAAACAAGCTTAACAATAATCAAAATTAGTACAATAATACCTAAAAACCTTAAAACTTCTTTTATCAATTGTATAACCCACTGTCTGCAAGCTCAAACAAAATTCGTTATTGCCTGTCATGTTGGCCCATGTCACCCGTACAAGGCACTGCGCTTAAGTTGAACTAGTTAGAACGTTCTAACAGCATTGGCATAATACATGGTCAAAGATAATAGACATTGTAAAGAAGAACTTAGATCTTAATAGTTCCGATCTCTACATTTCACTTATTGACAGAGAAGACTTGATTATGCCTGAACACATTGCACACAGAGATTAAGACACAAATGCAATCCTTAACACTATCTTTTACAACCTGCTTTAGGGGTTTGTTGTGTTTTTATTTTCTCTAGGATGGTCAAAAATCATCAATTGTTTAATGGTAGCAAGATTTCTTTAATCTGTAAAGGTAGATCTGGCCAGGCTCTAGCTTCACAGACAGAAAACTTGCAGGCAAACAGCAAGAGCAAAAAGAGCTTCATTGCTTTGCCCAATATAAAATTACACATAATGATGTGTTTTTTGCTCATCCTAGTAATACTAATCTCTTACTGGTACCACTAAAAAACTTTTTGCTATTTTTGCTATGGGGTATTCTCCCTTTCCCCCCACTTTTTTTTTTTTTTTTCATTTGAGATAACATATAAGTCCATAGGAACATTAATCATACAACAGTCAAACAACCATAATATTCAGTCCTAATTCACATGGTGCTGTGGTACATTCTTCTGACTGATGCTTTTGATCCCAGATTATCATAACAGTTATTGCAATTGATGTTCGACTTCACAGGAAATGCTGTTCCTTCATAGT
Organism: Dryobates pubescens; assembly: GCF_014839835.1. Taxonomy (NCBI): domain Eukaryota; kingdom Metazoa; phylum Chordata; class Aves; order Piciformes; family Picidae; genus Dryobates; species Dryobates pubescens. The sequence goes on from NC_071657.1 coordinate 31,991,560, forward strand.
CTTGATTCTTCTGCACATTAGCTAAGGAATACTTTTAAAAATGAATACCTATTTACTACAAATCTTAACTATATTACATGGAGCTCCTTTGAAATGCCGAGGCACACAACTAAGAAGGTTCAAACCAAAAGAAAATCTTATACTTTGAACTTATTACTAAGTAGGTATACCTTGCTACAATTACTATGTACTAAGTACCTGTAAATACCAAATGCTTAGTATTTATTATGCTTATTAGAAAAACTAGCAAAACTCTAAATAGCAAATCTCTGAAAGACATTACAACCAGAAATGAAAAAATTAGCACTGTTGCTTTAAATCAGAGCAGAGTCGCACCAGAAAAGGAAAGGGGGGGGGGAGGTAGCGCAGCTGAAGCTGCTGGGGGTGGGGTGGTGGGGTGGTGGTGGTCATAAAGATGCCATAACTGCCAATGGCCTCAATTACAAATGTTTTTCTGAAGTTAAGACCACACCCAATTGCTGCATCACATCTCGGCCCACCAAAGCATTGATTCCATTAGGTAACGGCATAACTGTAACTGTGATTAAAGCCTGTTTTCCTTCAATTTTCACTACAAGTTTGTGACTACTTTGCATTACTACTTGTGCTCCTCCAACACCCTCTACCTCTCCTACTGCTGGTGTTAAAGGCCAGTGTTCCGGCCAGTGTGTATTACTCATGATTCTGATGTCAGCACCAGTATCTAGCAGACAAGTTAGTTTCACATGCTGAGACCCACACCAAAATTCTACACCAGCGACTGGTCGTCTTCCCATTGGTATAGTCAAGAGAGCAAGTCTCCCTGTGCATCCAAAGCCCTTGTCACCTCGTACAGGCCGATCATACACCATTTCTGCAACTAAATTTGGAATTGGTACCAATTCAGCTACGCGGCTGCCTTGCTGTACAAAAATTGGAGGATACATAGTCCACATCACAACACAAATAACACCACTGTAATCTGCCTCAATTACCCCTGGCAGTATCATTACCCCTTTAACACCCATAGATAATCGACCCATCAACAATGCTCCGACAGGATGACCATTGATGTATGTAGGCCCCTTTACATTTGTTTCCACTTTAATAGGCCGATTATCTATTAAGGTAACATCTACTGCTGTTGCCATGTCCAAGTCAATGCTCCCTCTGGTTGCTGGTTGCAAGGCTGAGGTGTTGTTATCGTTCCTGCGTCCTGTTGGTAATACACTGGAGCTGCCGCTTGTGTCCCGGCGTGGTGGCTCTTCACGCTGCTCCGGCCGTTTCCCAAGTTTTGACATGCATTGGTGGAATGAAAATTATTCTTACAATTATCACACCATACAAATTTCATTCTACATTGTGATCGAACATGACCCTCTTTACCACACCTAAAACATCTTATTTCCCTTCGAGAAACATCCCCTTGTTGCCCCCTTGCATTAGCCTTTAAAGGAGCTAAGGCTGCCAATATTTGGGTTTGTTACTCCGCAGCCTCTTCCAATTTCAGTGATCGTTCAGCCAATTTATGCATACTATCTATGAGAAAAGCCTGTGGACCAGAAGGTATGTTAGCTGCCCTTTCCAGCATCTCCTCAATTGTGGTAAATTTGCCAATACTGACTTTGCTTTTGCATTACCTCCTTCAAAAGCTACATTTTTTAACATATAACCCTTCAAATAGTCAGGAACATCCAAATTACTCATTGCCTCACATACATGATCTACAAACTCAGCAAACGGCTCTTCTGGCTTTTGTCTTAAGGATATATAATGTGGCATTTTAGGGTCTGCTTGTACTTTTTTTTAATGCCTTTTGAGCACACTCCATCGATTCCTGAAAGACTGCAGGATCACTTCAAACTTGCCGTTCAGCACCAAACCATTTTCCTGTTCCCATTAATTGTTGCTGTGACTCCAGCCAAAGGATCCCCCTGCTGCCGTTGTGTACTCTCTGAGAGTTGACAAAATTGACCCCAAAACTTATCAAACATAATCATTTGAGAAGGAGTCAGTTCAGCCAAAGCTCCTGCTCCCTTAGCCAGGCAGGCTGTGCCTGGAGCTAGGTCATCAGGCGCCTCACTGAATCCCATCCGTGGGGGTGGACGTGGAAACTCAGGTCTTGCAGGGCACGGTAGTGGTATTGTGCGCTGTGCCGGAGGTGGCCCCGGGCGATACTTTTCAAACACATCGTTCGGTCGTAATTCAGATACAACTGGCGCTGCATCTCGTTCTGACAAATTCACTGTAACTGCAGCAGCCATTCACTGTTCTAACTTATATTTTTTAATACAGTCTATGCATTCTCTCCACAGCTTTTGTAGCTTTATAGCAGTTTTATCACCATCTATCACCAAGTCCCACAGATTGTTTCCATATTCTCTCCAACAAGTTTCATCAAAATAACTATCTCCGCTGGGGAAATACCCTAAAGCGGATCCATGGGCCAAAAGCCCAGGAATTACTTTGGGCGATATCTGCGCCTTACGCTTATCTAAAAAGCATTGAAATAAGGAGAGCACTACCTCTTGTTCCATATTCACCGACGTCCACGACCTTCACTGCCGCGATCCGTTACCCGCCGGTGTCCGCTGCTCCTTTCCTCAGGCCCGCCAATACCGGCCCACCCGAGTTTACCGCCGGCCCGCCAAGTCTAGCCCGCCGATCCTTTTCCTCGGGCCTGCCAATACTGGCCTGCCCAAGCTGCCATTGGCAAGCCGATTCTGGCCCGCCGACGCTTTCCGCAGGCCTGCTAATATTGGCCCGCCAAGACTGGCCCACCAGAGCCTTCCTCCGCAGTCGGCTCGCCTGTAATTCCTGGGTGCGGTCTCCACTGTCGTTCCCGTCGACATGGCTCAGAGTACCTGCAGAATCGGGTCCCTGTTCAAGGCGCCACTTGACGAGAATGGAGACAGGGACAACAGCACTCAATATGAGTGATAGTAATCATTCAACTTTATTGTTCCACACTTCATTATTTATAGTCTTATACATAGTTAATTCTATTCTAATTTAACACATACTATTGGTTTCTCTCTAAAAGGTTACATCATTGTTTTCACTACTCTGTGGAATTTCTCTACTCAGTCTAATTGCTCTTTTTCCCAGCTCTTTGCCTACTCCTTGTCTTGTTTGCCTCCCTTCTCAGGGGCAGCTTGACTTCAGCATACCAAGCAATCAGAACTTTTCCACAACTCCTACTCCATTGTTATATTAATAACAGAAAATCCTTCAAGGCCTAGCTTGCACAGGTGTTCCTGGGACCCATGTCCCCTCTTGCTCAAACCAATCCCCAACAGGTGCTTGGTTGCATGGTTTAGTTGATTAGGTATTGGATGATAGGCTGGATGCGATGATCTTGAAGGTCTCTTCCAACCTGGTTTATTGTATTGTATTGTATTGTATTGTATTGTATTGTATTGTATTGTATTCTATTCTATTCTATTCTATTCTATTCTATTCTATTTAATGCAGCATTCAATATATTTATATATCATTGTGTTTCACTTTAAAAAACACTGTTTCTATTTCTGTGCTTTATAAGAAACTCACTACAGATCACACCACCTTGTAGCTCTGTGCAGCTTCAAGCCCAAACTAAAAATTTCTTTGCTAGTGCTCCTGAGATATATGGAGCAGCCATCTTCTGCATCAGGTTTTGTATTTATTTATTTATTTATTTAATTCAATGATACTTGTTTTATTTTAAGGCCGAGATGAAGATAAGGGCCGTACATGTACAGCAGCCAGAAGACTGAGGCAGAGCTGGAAATCTTGGACTCCATAGGCATTTCTAGCCTGAGGACATTCAAGGCCATATAGTTCACCAAGTGAAATTTCAGGGCCAACCAGGATCTTGTCTCAGTATTCACCCTATCTTTTGAAACTGCACCACTGTACAGGAAGAAACAGCAGTTTTACAGGGAGGGCATGAAAGGTAAATCTCTGATCTTCCTAGGTACTACATTCCTGAAAGAAAGAACAAAAGCTCCAACTCCTGTGCAATAAATTATTTCTCTACCTTATACAGTGTCTGTACTGACTAAGGCAAAATCTTGACATGAATCATTATTCATCTGGCCAGAGAATTTTCACTTTTCTTTGAAAGAAAATTTGTTAGATAGATAGTGGATGATAATTTAGACCAAAGCTTCAAGTGATACATGTTTGTACAAGCTCAGGATCCTAACCATCAGTAAATTTGCAAATGACAGCAATCTGGGGGCAGGTGTTGATCTGCTGGAGGGTAGAGAGGCTCTGCAGAGGGACCTCGACAGGCTGGACAGATGGGCAGAGTCCAACAGCATGAGATTTAACACATCCAAGTGCTGGGTTCTGCACATTGGCCACAACAACCCCATGCAGAGCTACAGGCTGGGGTCAGAGTGGCTGGAGAGCAGCCAGGTAGAGAGGGACCTGGGGGTGCTGGTCGATGGCAGGCTGAACATGAGCCGGCAGTGTGCACAGGTGGCCAGGAGGGCCAATGGTATCCTGGCCTGCATCAAGAACAGTGTGGCCAGCAGGAGCAGGGAGGTCATTCTGCCCCGGTCCACTGCACTGGTTAGGCTGCACCTCGTGTACTGTGTCCAGTTCTGGGCCCCTCAGTTTAGGAAGGATGTGGACTTGCTGGAGCGTGTCCAGAGAAGGGCAACAAAACTGGTGAGGGGTTTGGAACACAAGCCCTATGAGGAGAGACTGAGGGAGGTGGGGTTGCTTAGCCTGGAGAAGAGGAGACTCAGTGGTGACCTTATTACTCTCTACAACTACCTGAAGGAAGGTTGCAGACAGGCAGAGGTTGGTCTCTTCTCCCAGGCAACCAGCACCAGAACAAGAGGACACAGTCTCAGGCTGCACCAGGGGAGGTTTAGGTTGGATGTTAGGAAGAAGTTCTATACAAAGAGAGTGATTGCCCATTGGAATGGGCTGTCTGGGGAGGTGGTGGTGTTGCCATCATTGAAGGTGTTCAGGAGGAGACTTGATGGGATGCTTGGTGCCATGGTTTAGTTGTTTAGGTGGATTGGATTGGTTGATGGGTTGGACGAGATGATCTTGAAGGTCTCTTCCAACCTGGTTTATTCTATGTAGTCTATTTATTTGAAGTATTTCAAGTTATGTATAATGTTACATTAATTATCTATATGTCAATAATGCTACAATCAATTTGTAGAACTGAAATTTTACAAATTGTTTAAAGGGTGTTTTTGTTTTATTTCGATTTTTTTGTTGTTGTTGGCATGATGATTTATAGAATGTGTTTATGTGAGACACAAGAAACTGTCCTACCTTGGTGTGACAGTTTCAGGCTATGCCTTTAAAAGTTAGCTGCAGAGTTCGAGTACCAAAGTGGAGAAATGTACACAATTCACAGTTGGGTGTAAAAAGGAAAACAAAAAAAATATTCTAAACAAATTTCATTGGCCAGATGTGAGAGGTGTACCCTAGCAATTGTCTCAGTCCGGAGAGGGAAAGAGACTAAGTTCTTTTTATTATTCCCGTGTTGTGAAATTAAAGGCACAAGCAAGGCCAAAATATCAACAGCTAGACTATTTGTTACATAAATAAAATGGAAATAAGAAGGGGAGAGGGAGAAGATAGAGACGGGGAGAGAGAAGAGGAAAGGAATTATATTACCACACCCTCCACCCACCCCAAGACAGTTTGAGTCTGTGGAGGAAAGGTGCTGCAGGAGATGCTGGGTTTGTAGAGAAAGGCTGCTGAGGCTTTGACTGGAGAATAGATGAGGTCCCTCTGGGCAGCTTCTTCAGCTCTATGAGTGGCAGCAAGCGGGACTTAGGACATGGAGAGAGGGTTCAGTCTGCTTCTCCTGGGCTCCACGGCCTCCTTTCTCCGATGCAGCCTTGGCCCGGGCTTTTTCTTCCTCCTCAGCGGCATGGTCCTTCTTCTGTGTTTTTCATCTCTTAAGCCAGTAGTGGTCAAGTCTTTTATACAGTTTTTAGTCCTTAGGTATGTGTCCAAGCATTGTCCCTCAGGAATTCAGGAGCCAGGAAATCCTTGTTAGGTAAATATCCAGGTATCGTTCCCCAGGAAATCTTTCTGTGTATTCCTGTGTGTTTAGGCAGGGGTCTAGATGGAGGGGGGGAGGGCCTCCATCTTCCCCTTCTCCATCTACACCCATTACACCCATTGTCTCGCCATCCTCCCTTCCTGGAAATGATCTTGTCCTGAAAGTGTGATGGCTGGGTCCTTGGGCCATTGTTATAGGCCAGCTGCAGTCCAGTGTTATCACAATGCAATCGCAAGCTGATTTGCATCCAGAATTGGTATTGTCTGGGCAAGCAGCAAGTGATTTTATCTTCGTTGAGTCACACAAGGAGTTTAGACTCTCACAGCAATCTCAAACATTCCACTTAATTTTTCCTTTCATTCTTCTCTGGCTGCCTGGCTGCTCTGCTGGTCTGGAAAGAGAATCTTATCACTACTGACCTTGCAGATAAGGACGCTAATGATGCTTTGAGCTAACAGTTCTCCTAACATCTTTTTTCTCTTTTCTTCTAATTATACAGAAAAAGGGGGTTAGGGGAGAGCAAAGCAGTTTCCCGGCTCCTTTTTGTGATACCAGAAGGGGTTCAGGGTTTTTTCCATGCTGTGTTCTGATAGTAAATAGCTGTATAATATTGTAAATACTGTATATTTGTACATATTCATTGCATTCCATTGTAGAGTGTAGTTTTTGCTTTGTAAATATAGTTTCCATTTTCTTCCTGACTGAGTGAGCTGTGCTTTAGTTCATGTAGTGGGAAATTCCAAATCACCACACTTGGAATTTCATTTTCTGTTCTGCTATTCTGACTTTGAGAGACAGTTGGAAGCTGGGGCTTCTAACTGAAGGGGTTTTGTCTTTTGGGAAATTTAGTCTTGTCAGTGGCCATTTTGTAAGAGATGCTACTTTCACTTAGCAGCTACATTAAAAATTGCACTTTTATTAATGAAATGCTGTATGGAGGAAAATTCTTGTCAGGGGACCACAAGAGAGGCAGGGTCTTTCAGTGAAATTGTTCCACTTCTTTGAAGAGAGCTCTCTAAAGACTACCAAAATGCTTCCAATCTATATGAATGTATTTCATTAAAACACAAAACTGTATGAATTGGGAGCAAGATAACCAATTTAAAAAATCTTCATCCATGATTCTTCACAAAATGGCTATTTTCCTCAAGTTTTGCATTCTTAGGCAGTTTTATTCTGGCAGTTTTAAGGTTTCCGTGTCTAAACAAATAATGAAAGCTTCTGCTTTTTAGATTTTTTTTTCCCCCTTTTCTTTCAGGAGGCTACCAGAATGCAAAAATCTTCCTGTTTTGCCATGTATCATGAAAGATTATAAAACATTCTTTTGAGTTCAGTAATGACAATATTTTCAATATAGCAAACATTTTAATTGGTTTGTATCTCAATACCCAAACATGATGGAGGCTATAAAGTCTTGTGTTTCAAATACACTTCTATTCAAATCCCACTCTTCTATTCAAATCTAGTCAAATACTCTTCTATTCTATACTGCTATTGGTTGTGTCCAAAAATAAATCCTGAGTCAGGCAAGGTGTTAATTTTTTTACAACTAAGAGATTCTGTTGCACTTTTGGGAAAACTGGGATTTTTTTGTATTTACATGAAATGTAAGTAAATAATGAGTGTCTGCTTTCTTCCCTCTATGAGTGGCCAAGCAAGAGTTGTTTCATGTGTCCCAGAGAAGGAGACACACTTTTTTCCTCAACGTAGCTTTGTATTCCCTGTTCATCTAACCTTGTAGAGCCTCTGTACTTAACTCAATGCCAGACTCTCTGGGCTATTAAGTGCAATCGTCTACCTTTTCCTGAAACACTGTCACTTTTCTAGGGATTTACGATAAACCAAGACAAACAGCCTGTAATGAAATCCACAGCTGTGTGCATGAAAGATGGTTTTTGAAGCAAATCCTTCCTTCTTAATACAGGACTTTATGTGTATTTATATCATAACAATCAGAGCTCTGGAAGTAAAAGTTACCATTTTACTTACTGAGATTTGTATTTTACCTATTCATTTTCAACTGTGTTAATAGTTTTCTGAAATCCCTATCCATCAAACTGATTATTCCCAGAAGATATTGATTTAAATCATAAACATCAGCAGGAATAATACACTTGAAATAGACTTTCTATCCTAATTTATGTCACTAAAGTCTATTTTATGCTATGCTACATTAGGCAGCTTTCTGTGAAATGTCAAGGGTTAGGGGGAAGAGAAAGGAGAGGCTGAGGATTTATACTATATTTGTTCTACCAATACTCTTAAACATCAATATGGAGCACTAGAATTTTTCTTGGAATGAGAACAGCTGAACCTCATTGCCCAGTCAGTCTATTGTCTATCTGCCAGACTGTTAATTATGCATTATAACTATGGAAATGAACCAGGCTGACCAGGTTGACCAGGCTGTTTTCATAACAGCAACCAACATTAATGGAATTATTTTCCTTAACTGAAAGACATTTCTTACATTTGGGCCCCCTGGCACTTTGATTTTGTTTAGAAAATTCTTTATATTATCATAACACCCACATTGGTCCTTTATTCTGTATTTGCTCAAACTATCTGTTCAATACAGTACCCAAATAACATGTTTAGAACTTAATGTACATTCTCAAGTGATTTAGTAAGCTAATTTCAGATTCAAGTTTATAGAAAATCCATAAGATTCAGGAAGAGTAATTCCATCGTGTCTTTTCAATATTATAGTTAAAACAGAGTTTGACCACCATTTTTATACTTCACATCAACTTTCCTGAAATATGTTCTTCAAAATCCACTCCATTATTAACATCTCTCAGATGCTGCTTTATTCTACAATACCTCCTGCCTTCCTTCCTATATCAAGCCCCCTTCTCTTGGTATTGTTTATACACCCAGATGGTGCTTTCACAACACTGGTCCACTATTGCAGATAAACAACTTGAAATCTGGTAAGGAAAGAACATTTATCCTTGCTAATGAACAGATCAGTCTGAAATAATGTTCCATCTTGCTTTGGAAAACAAAATGTTTTATCTATTATATATCAGACAGATGTTGTTAATGCAATGTAAACAGATTGTGACACACAAGAAACTGTCAAAAAATCAATTTAAAATAATACTTGCCCAGTAATGTTGTATGCTGTCAGATTTCTTGCCCACTGCTGCCATGTAACCAATGGGATAATAAGGTAGATAATTGTAATGCATTTGGATTGTTATACAATTGCTATTCTTTCCTTCAAGCTTTGTTCATGCAGACAATTAAAACAAATAGAATATTAAGTAATGCTTCTAGCAAAGAAAATACTTCAGTTAATTAACTGTACTTTGTGACCTGAATATGTTTGAAAAAAGACAAGTGGTGGATAGAGAAACATATACCCTCAGGCCTAATTGTTCCTTTACAGCAAGGCCAGATCTTTATGTGCATAAATCATCTTAGGTTAAGTAATTGGCTTTTTAAATAACATGATTTACTTTGCCTAACAATTCTGAAAGAATACTTCCTTTTTAATATCTTTTCACATTGCTAAAGTAAGACTTATTTGGCTGCATTTGCTAGTTTAGGGGGAAATATTTGTAATTCAAAAAACTTCAGCATCGAGAATTCACTTACACATTGTCATTAATGCAAGTATATAGGCTTAGAATTTTCAAGACTAAAAGGATACACAGAAGTAGTACTTCTGATGCTATGTCTATTAACATCAGAGTTAGGAAAAGGAGGAGAGGAAGTGGGTGTCTGTCAGTCTAAATTCTATCACATAGGAAAAGCATACCTAGACATAAATACAGTATTTTTAGGGTTTTTTTTTATTTTTTTTTTAAATATAGGTGTACCTATTTATTTATTACTGACACATAACTCCATCAGAGTTATAACTCCAGCAGGAGCAGGGAGGGCAAATTCCTCTGCTAATAAATACAGAGACAGAAAACAAGCAGCTCCAAGTCTAAATGGAAAGCTACCAGAGAGGAAAGATGCTAGGAAATGCTGCTTTATAGGTATACATCTGCCTCTTGGCCAGAGAACATTGTCTGGAAATGTAAGATTGCAAGAGATATGATTGCCTCGTATAAGGAAATATTTGTTTGATCATACATTTCCTATGGGCTTTTATGTCGTTATGGAAATTATCCTACAGTCAAAAAATAGAGGAGGGGAGGGGAAAGTTGAGAATTGGGTAGGATCGGAAAGGTCTTCATGTCTTCTTTATCTTTTCCTTCTTTAGCACTTCATCTCAAGATTCCAAAAGTCTGAAATGATAAAGGTTTAAACTGGTCAAACTGGTCAAGAAACACAAGATTCGAACAACCCTACAACTCTCCACTAATTAGTCTTCACTGCTTCCAGCTCACTAAAGAAGAATGTTGGTATTTGTATCAGTATTGAGTCCCTGTATATACAACAATGGCTGTAACACCTAGGCCAGAGAACATTCATATGGTATTCTTGCATATGCTTATTATTTCCTGTTATGTATTAAGGCAAGATTATGGAACAGGTCATCTTGAGTGCAATCACACAGCACTTACAGCATGACCAAGGGATCAGGCCCAGCCAGCATGGATTAAGGAAAGGCAGGTCCTGCCTCACCAACCTGATAGCCTTCTATGATCCGGTGACCCGCCTGGTGGATGTGGGGAGGCCTGTGAAGGTAGTCCACCTGGACCTCAGCAAGGCCTTTGACACTGTCCCCCACAGCAAACTCCTGGCCAAGGTGACAGCCCATGGCTTGGATGGGAGCACACTGCGTTGGGTTAGGGACTGGCTGGAGGGCTGAGCCCAGAGAGTGGTGGTGAATGGTGCCACATCCAACAGGCAGCCAGTCAGTAGTGGTGTGCCCCAGGGATCAGTGCTGGGCCCCATGCTCTTTAACATCTTTATTGGTGATCTGGATGAGGGCATCATCAGTAAATTATCGGATGACACCAAGCTGAGGGCAGGTGTTGATCTGCTGGAGGGTTGAGAGGCTCTGCAGAGGGACCTCGACAGGCTGGACAGATGGGCAGAGTCCAACGGCATGAGATTTAACACATCCAAGTGCCGGGTTCTGTACATTGGCCATAACAACCCCATGCAGTGCTACAGGCTGGGGTCAGAGTGGCTGGAGAGCAGCCAGGCAGAGAGGGACCTGGGGCTACTGGTGGATGGTAGGCTGACGATGAGCCTGCACTGTGCCCAGGCAGCCTGGAGGGCCAATGGCATCCTGGCCTGCATCAGGAACAGTGTGGCCAGCAGGAACAGGGAGGTCATTCTGCCCCTGTCCACTGCACTGGATAGCCTTCACCTTGAGTCCTGTGTCCAGTTCTGGGCCCCTCAGTTTAGAAAGGATTTTGACTTGCTGGAATGAGTCCATAGAAGGGCAACAAAGTTGGTGAGGGGTTTGGAACACAAGCCCTATGAGGAGAGACTGAGGGAGGTGGGGTTGCTTAGCCTGGAGAAGAGGATACTCAGGGGTGACCTTACTGCTCTCTGCAACTACCTGAAGGGAGTTTCTAGACAGTCAGAGGTTGGTCTCTTCTTCCAGGCAGCCAGCACCAGAACAAGAGGACACAGTCTCAGGCTGCACCAGGGGAGGTTTAGGCTGGAGGTTAGGAGGAAGCTCTATACAGAGAGAGTGATTGCCCATTGGAATGGGCTTCCCTAGGAGGTGGTGGAGTCACCGTCTCTGGTGGTGTTCAGGAGGAGACTTGATAGGGTGCTCGGTTACACGGTTTAGTTGATTAGGTGTTGGATGATAGGTTAGACATGATGATCTTGAAGGTCTCTTCCAACCTGGTTTATTCTATTCTATTCTATTCTATTCTATTCTATTCTATTCTATTCTATTCTATTCTATTCTATTCTATTTCCAGAAAAGTTTGAGTTTTTTTCCTAGTGTAGAGTATATTGACTAGAAATAGTTTAAAAACATGAACAAGACTTATCTAGCTCTAGCTCTAGTTCTAGTTCTAGCTCTAGCTCTAGCTCTAGCTCTAGCTCTAGCTCTATCTAGCTAACCATAAAAGAAGGCAGTAGATTTTTTGGGTTTTTTCTTTGTTTTGCTTTAAAGAAAACAATATCATTAATAGTAATCTTAGATAATCCTTGAATGCATTTCCATAAAATTAAATGTAAAAATATATATTCTTTACTCCCACAGACCACATTCCCACCACCACAGTTAAGTTATTGTGTAAAAGGGACAGGCATGCTAAAAATATGATCATGTAAGACATTTTCCAGAATGATTTTTTTTTTTCAATAATAATTGCTTTGCAGCCAGATTTCTTATTTTATATTTCTTTTCAGACACAAGTGCCACACAGAAAATTATATAAGCATATGCATTCTCACATCTATGATCACAGGACCAAATGCCAGGATAATTCATTATCTGTTACACGGTTAAAATTTTAAAGTGTACTTTAGAAATTAATTGAAGGGTAGTAAATTAATGTTTTACTCATGCTCAAGCTAATAAAAAGATCACTTATGTTTACCATAGTGTTTGTTCTGGTTACAAAAATACATAATAAGCAAAACCTAACGTTAGTAGTAACCAGGGTAGATTTCCTTTAGCCTAGTTTTCCAGTAAAGCAAGCCTCACATGATCACACACTTCTGCTCATGCAGCTCTGATAACTTGCAGGCCAGTACCAGCAAACTGCAGGGGAGGAGGAGCTTGTCCACAAAATTAATAAAATATTGTGGTAGCAAGTAACTGGAACAGGGAAAAGAGGCCACAGGTAAGGGAAAGGCTGTAACCTAGTCTAATGCTCTGTGTGTCAGGATATCTGCATGGAAACCAGTGCATTCTTGTAATTGACACAGATACAAGAAACATTTCTGTCAGCAACTAAATAATGGAAAGTAGAAAAAGAAAGCAAGTATTAAAAGACCAGTCTGTGAAAATAAAAAGTTCATTCAGTCTGTTCATTCAGAATTTAGTTTTGTGTTTGGTTGTTTTCATTTTAATCTTTAAGATTGTTACAGTTTGAAGGGGGAACTTTAGACTACTCCCTGACTTCAAAGACTGAAAGTAAAAAGTTACCATTCAATACAAAAGAAAAATAATGATAAGGACTATATAATTCATTGGCTTGCTAATGGGGATATAGAGTAATGGCATAAGCAGTTCTTTCTCTCTTTTCTTCTTCTGTTGTTTCTGCTTGCAACCTCTCTTTCTCTGTCTCTTCCATGGCCTTGCCAGGGTAACTCTGTTTTGACCACTGTGTGAGTTAATGGGAAGGAGGAAGGGATTGGGGAAGGAAGTGAATGGTCTCCCTAGATCCATCTAGGGAGGTCTGAGTTTCTGTGTTGCTTGTAAATTGTAAATATTTGTATATATATTGTATATTGTAAATATATGTATATCTTGTATATCTTGTACATATTCATTGCATTTCATATTTCTAGATTTTAGTTTGCTTGTAAATATAGCTTCATTTGCTTCCATCTCAAACTCAGCTAGTCCGGTGATTTATTTTGGGGGTAGTTCTCCAAAATATGTGGGGAGTTATTTCAACCCACCACAAAGATTAATATCCTCTTAACATAAATGCTCTCCCTACAATTGTAACTTCTTGTGAAAGTATTTTAGACACAAACACTGCACAAATTACTAATTTTCGTGTTCGGTGATTTTTGTTCAGTTGTTTTGCTCAAGGACAATAAAATACATAATCTGAATTTATGCCTCCTCAATTGAGAAATAACTTGCCCTCCTTTATAAAGGCCTAATGATTTACCTGTTGACACAGCTATGACCAGTCTGAGCCTAAAGATTTTCTACTGAAGGTGATATGAGTGCCTTGCTTATCTGTCTAGTACAGTGGGAAACCAGGTCATTTCATAGTGTTCACCTTGGTTTGCTGTAGCTATAGAGGAAACCAGACTTGCATTATATTAACAGTAAGTCTAGGTTTTTCTCTGATGAAGTACTGATTTTTTAGTACTATTTCAACCCTTAATGAAAAATAATTTTCTCTTTCAATATAAAGCAAGGCAACCTACCCATAAATCTTAATGTTTAAGTCAAACATTGCATTTCAAATACACGAAAACTCTCTGCCCATTAGTTGCTCTTAGATTAGACTACTCACTGTATGACAAATTGTAGGAAACCTGCAAGAGAGGTGGAAAGGCACAGTTTACAAAGGCTTGTAGTGGTAGGATGAGGGGCAATGGTTTGAAATTAGGGAAGGGTAGATTTAGATTGGGTGTTAGGAAAAAGTTCTTTAACACGAGGATAACAAAACCCTGGACCAGAGAGATGCTTGAGGCCCAATCCATGAAGATATTCAAGGTCAGGATTCACAAGCCTCTGAGCAACCTTATCTAGAGAAGGATGTCCCTGCTCACTACAGAGGGTTTGGACTAGATGACCTTTAGAAGTCCCTTCCAACCCAAACCATTCTATGATTCTATGGTAATTAGAGCACACTGCAACACTCTTAGTGTTAAAAGACAAGCAATGTACTGTGTAGCAGTACAGTAAAGGAGCAAAGATGTGGAATACAACTAATCAAACTGACAGCTTTTCATCTGTGCTCTATGTTTTGCTGTCAATTTCCATGATTTATGGAAGAAGCACAAACATGAGTCCCTTGGTAATCTGTATTGATGAATTGTGTCTTTCCAAAGATCAGTTGTACCATTTAACTGAGAAAGAGAAGTCAATGCAAGGAATATATAATACAGCTCAATAACTATGAAAGAGACTAGCTAAACAGTAAAACATGTGAAGATTGTTAATACTTGAATGTGCGTAGTTTTTCTTCACTAACAGATATGCTATATTAAAAACTACTTTGAGTTTTATCATCTACCAAAGTTCAGTTACATTCAAAAAAACCCTTAGATTATATTTTAATGTAAATACTGTCTTAGATAATTTTGAATCCCTTGAATGTAATTCAGCCAGTATGCAGTCAGTGAAATCTCTATTATTCTTTTCTGTAGCACTATAATTTTGTCTCTATTTGCTTTCATAAGACTGTTATTGTTATATATTTTTAAGATTTGAAAGGCCAATGTTCAGTCTCAAATATAGAAAAATTGAGGTCTGTCTAGCTAATTCATATGTTTTGCATCAGATTCATTCAAGTCAGAAGGAAAAAAGGCAAAACTGCTAATTAGCTCCTTGTTTTGAATATTCCGATATCAACAAATGTTTGTGAAACAGAAAATCTCAAAATGACTGAGCAGAACTTCCACTAAAACTATTCTAGGGGGTCTCTTTTTTGAACTGATGAAATCTAAAGACCACTTTAGCATTTCTTTTTGACTTTACATAGATAGCAAAAATATTTCTATACTACACTGGAACCACAAAACATAGACAACAAAGACAGAGAACTAACAGAAAATTTCCATTTTCTGTGTAAGCCACGTAGTTCTCTTTGCTGAGTATCATAATGTTCAATCATTCCAGTTCTGCCTGTTCTCACAGATGAATCTCTAACCTCACAGTACAACTTCAAATATGCAAAATGACTATATGAACTTTAGCTGAACTGGAGTTAATTCTCCCCAGAGCATATTTCTAGTGCTGTGGTTTGCAGTGCTGTAGCTGGGTGTTGGTAACACACCAGCGTTTTGGCTACTTCTGAGCCAGTACTTTTCCAGCATTTTCTTCTGCAACAGTAAAATAGGGGATGGGCAGAATCCTGGGAGGGGACACAGCTGGGCCAGATGACCCAAGCTGACCAAGAGGGTAATCCATGCCATATGACAACAGTTCAGATGTAAGAACTGAAAGAAAGAAGGAAGTGTGGAGACATTTGTTAATGTTGTCTGTCTTCTGGAGTAACTGCTATGCATATCGAAGCCCTGCTTCCCAGGAGTGACAAATATCATCTGCTGATGGGAAGCAGAGAAAGATCTTTGCTTTGCTTCTGCCCCCAGCCTTTGCTTTGGCTTTGCATTTTATTAAATTGATTCTATCTTGACTCCTGCACTTTTATTTTCCATCTCCCCTGTCCATCTAAGAAGGGGAGTGACAGAGCAACTTTGGTGGGCATCTGGCTCCCAGCCAGGGCCAAACAACTACAATAACATAGTCTCTGATAGCAGGGAAATGTAACATGAGTTAAAACTTAAAAATTAAGTATATCAGGGATCTTTTTATGACCAAATAATCATTAAGATTACACTATTGATATACTTTCAGTCAGTGCTTTATGTAGCATTATATGCAATAAAACATTGAAGTACATTGAAAAGAGTAATTTAAATTGATGAAGAATTTTTGGAGTGTCTGGCTAGGTTTTGTTATTTCTCTTATCTTTATCTGGCATATATATGTATATAAACCTTTTTTGTTTGTTCAGTCTTTTGAATGAAATGCACTGGTGGGGATTTTATTGACAAAGATTTATAATAGTTGTTTCAATACACATGAATGTGTGCATAAGAATTCACATTTTTTCTCTGTATGATAATTACAAATATGGCCAGTGTTACACTCTTCTATTCTGGACCATTTTCTGAAGCTTTATCACACATAAATACTTATTTAGGATTTACTGGTTTTTTCAGTCCCTATTCAGCTAGGCATATACCTGAAATCTGTCACCATAACAAACAGTGACATGTCTGTATTTAAAATGCATCCATTGCCTACTGATAAAAAATGTTGTAAAAATGTTTTGTAAAATCAGAAAAAGAGATGTCATCTTACTGTCTATCTTTCAGATAGTACAGTATTCCCAGAAGTATATGCCTTGAACATCACTGTTTAGGGAAATTTACTAAGAAAACAGATGTTCCACTAGAAATGGAATCTTCTGTGAATTCATACCTTGGTCCTTCTTAGTCCTAAAACTGCAGTCACACAGGACAGGCTATTGATACAATGCTTCAAATCAATTTACTAATTCACTTTATGTTATTAGTGATCACTACTAGTATTTATTTTTACAGTTCCCAAATGTATGCGGTATGTTTCAGAGCTTATATTTCACAAATATATCATTAATAGCTGGCTAGCACAGGAATTTGTAACCTTTATTTTGCACTGCAGATCACAGTCAGAGACAAGATTATTTCCTAGACCACTTTCTCTGTAATTCATAACATTAATATATTGCACTAATAGTCCCTGTAATTTTTAGAGAAATTGCTTACAAAGAGAAAATAACAAGGAAAGTATTTGTGAGTGTGGTGGTGAGAGAAAGTTCTCCCCACACACACAAAGAAACCACAGTTAACTCAGTCAGAGAAGCAGAAATGGATAAGAGCTATATTTAAAAGCAGGATGAAATGCAGATGGATATATACACAATATACAGTATTACCAATATATACAGAAATATACAGCAAAGAATGTAATATAGAACAAAACTCTCTCCTCCAGCCAGGAGGGTCCCCCTCCTGTACCCCTTCTCTCCCCCTACTTGCCTTTTTTCCCAAAAAGGTTTAGAGAGAGAGAAAAGGTAATTATTAAGGAGGAAATTCTGTTAGCTCAAAGCATATGCAAGAATTAGTTTCTTATCTGTTAGTTTGAGGTCAACTCTGTCCCACATAGCTGTTGCTCCGAGAGAGACAGAAACAGACAGGCTGAAAAAGACAAACAGACTGAGACTCAAACTGAACTAAAAGTTGCATCCTACCAATCTACCAATGAAATTCGTTTGGAATATCTTGTTTTCATTATTTCACCAAAACATTCAGCCAGAGTGTTCCAGCAGCTGTCCCTTTCTTAAAGGCACAGCCTAAAATGGTCACAGTAAGTAAAGTTAGAATTCAGGTCATTTTGGTTTACAAAATACCCACAATAAATCTTTTATTGGTAGTAGGAAAACATTTGCACGAAAATAGTGCAGTGCAGTGGGCTGATGTGCTAATTGTATTTTTCAAGAAAGAAGAATAAAAACTGCTGTATTTAATACTGCTGTCCTGAAATCAAATAAAATGCATCTGTTTAAATAATTTGTTCATTTTTTCTTTCATTACTTACTTTTTTCCAGTGTCCAAGACACTTACCTCTTAAGACTTCAAAAGCATGTTTTATAAGCATGTTTGAAACAATTTACATTAACAGTTCACATAACAGGGTTTTGACATTAACACCATTAATGGATAACATTTAGGAGAAGAACGATGTCACAAGAAATACTTGTACTGTACTACTACTGGTAAAACAAGAGGTTTTGCTTGTGCCATATCTGAATCTTTCATGACATCATGCAAGCTGAACTGTTGACACTGTCAAAGTGTTTGACATCAAAGCTAAAGTGTAACTGATGCTTTAAAACTACCATTTCCTTAACATTTCTCCAAACATCTAGTCTCTCCTACATTTAAGCAAAAATCTTAACTTTCTGTTGATTATATGAAGAAAAATCTTTTATCTGAAAATTGAAAGATATGATAAAATTAAAAATTTGGAGCACTAGCTTACTGTGCCTAAACAAAGGCATGCACCTACAAAAATCCCAAGCCCATGGTATGAGAGGAAAAAAATAAAGGAGCAATTATTTTCATTTGATATATGTATTGGTTTTTTTTTTATTATTATTATTGCCACTAAGAAGTGAATTGCTTTTTTCCAGTAGAGTTGACAGTCTTTTCAACAAATATCCTCAAGTGTTATGCAAAAGAAGGGCCCAGGTGGTATAACAACATATCTGTATGATTACAGATGAGGAATGTTTAGTATCAAATGTGTTTTTCATGCCAGCTCCCAAATCATAAAAAGAGAGATTCTATAATCCTGTCCTCTTCGCAGGCGTTTACTTGGATATCATTTAACCTTCAGAAACTCATCTTTGGGTATGCAAATCTAGTAAGGCACAAAGTTCATAACACAGGGCAAGAAAATTTTGGAGAATGTTTTTACTCCTGGGTAGATACACCCTGAGTTATGGGCAAGAGAAGTTTTTAAAGAAATGCTGAATATGGGAGGAAATCCAATATCCTTTTGCACCTTCTCCTAGTTGCAGTTCAAACTGACTGAAAGCTTCAGGGATCTACCCTTTTCTTGAGTATAGTATATTGAACATATATGCAAGTCAATGACAAAGTAAGAACTAAACACACAGAAATAAGATAAAATTTGATTCTGGGATATTCCCTCCAATACAAAAACTTTGTTGTTGTGAGACCCATCCTTTCCATGCAGATATGCCAAAAAGCTTGATAATAAGTTTTTCTGAAAACGTAAGTACATTCATGGCATATATAAAAAGCTGTAGCTTTAGGATTGACATTTACACCTTATTTAAATATCAAGCAATTACAGATTCTGAGATTAAATTAGGCAATTGTTTTGATTGCAGGGATTTTTGTGTGAGATTTTTGAGCTACAACTTATACAATTAAGTGGGAAGCAACTTATTTCAGAAATATTATTTTAAGTCTTTCCTGATGTACAGTTCTTAAACGCAGGAGATAAGAATGTAAACCTGAGTGAAGCTTAAAGATTTTTTTTTTTTACAATTAGTAGATGTTTATTTAGTAATCAAATTAGTGCTTACTGCTTTGAAATTTTATTTTTTTTTCTTCTCAGAAATCCAGCCTGCTTGAATGGTGTCAATCTTATTTCTTCGTTAAAGAAAGTTGAACAAGTATTTTTGTATTACATAATAAAACATGGAAATGTGGCATAAGTGACACAACCTAATGTGAATCATGATATATCTGCTGTAATATAAGTAGTAATAATAATTTTCAGAACTATGATGTTCATAGTGATGGACTTATAAAATGTTTCTAAGATAAATATTTTCAAGGTAAAGTAAGGAACCCTTACTTGGAAAAGAAAATGTTTGCCCTAATCATCATGCATATGTTCTTTTTTTTTTTTTTTTTCTTTAGCATAACTAAATCTAGACATCAACTTGCAACTTGGCATACTGCCATTCAAGTGTTACAGGACTTTCATAAGGCAATGACAAAAACACTGACCTGAGCAGAGTAAGTAGTAGTTAATGGGATCTGTTATACTGGAAGCAAGATACAGCTTTCAACAGAACTGTTCTGATTTTGCTTCAGACAGGAAAAGGTCAGCATACTAGCTAGTAGTTATTGACAGATACTTATTTGGGTTCAGGATAATAGTTTTGAAAGCAAAATCATAGAGCTGTTTTGGATGGTTGCTTAGAACTTTGGTAGATAAATTGAAAACACTCTTAGCTGGTAATTGTTGGCATTTTAATGAAGTCACTTTGTCATTTTCCTTTATGATGATTTGAATGTTATTACTTGTTATTCACTAAGATTTTGGAGAGCATAAAATGTAAAACAAATTAAAAAGCTAACCTACGAAGCTAAGGAATTCTCTACTTAACTAAAATGTAGCTCTTGAAAATTTCACTGCTTACTTATTCAGAAAGTAAGGAAATAGTTTATTCCAGAAGGTTACAAAAAAAGATTATTTAGAAATTATAATGAAAGAGTTTGACATTACACAGCATGGAGCTTAATAAAACTCTACCAGTGTTTCAGTGGTTAGACCTTGGATAAAAGTAAAATTAAGTTACATTTTAGTGCAGTCTTCATTGCCAGAGGTTATAGGCACCATTTTCATAAGCTTAGGAAAACCATTTGTCATGAAAGGAGCCTATGCCCATAATTATGTCCCAAATATTGCCAAAAGTTGTCCCAATATGTTCTGCTCACGTCCCCCTTCCCCCCTGTTTTTGGAGAAAGTACTCAGCCCAGAGCTGGGGAAACAAAGGGCCAGGCATTACCAAGTCAAGGTAAACAACCCAACCTGCCTTCTTTGGGGTAAACAAGATCAAGCACCCACTTTGTGCTATGCTCATGCTTCTTCCAAGTTTGGGAATAATTCTAGCCACATGCTTTGTCACTGGTTAACGACACATTTACCAAGACTACTGGCTAAATCCAAGCCTTGAGCATATTATAAATATCCCCCAAATTGCAAACAACTCACTCTCTACTATTAAGCTCTTCGCTCTTTGCTACTAAGCTCTTTTGCATTTTTCTGCTCTGCACATATGCTCTGCCCTTGTCTGGAGAGAAGCCTGCTACCCAGGAAGTGCCAGCATGCCTCAACTTACCTGGAAGCCTGTAAAGAATCTTTCTCAAGGTGTACTGCAACTACAGCCAGCTTAGCATCCTATCCCAGTTGCACCAGTAGGAAGAAGCTGCTACTGCATCTTAAAGGACTGACACCCTGTTGGTAAGATTTGCCATCATTAGCCAGAACATTTTTGACAGTTCTAACAGTGTCTGCCACGAGCACAAGCTGCAGACCTGTAAGCTAAAGCCTTTGTGTGCCTGCTTACAAAGCAAGAGCTGCGCTCAGCCACATCCTGTGTGTTGGCTGCTGAGCCATGGGAGAAAAGGTGCCACCCACCACCTGCTGCTCCACAGCTCTATAATTTAAAGATGACTTAGGGCTATTCAGAGCACCACCTATGCTCTGCTGAGACCACCTGTGAGTGCCCCATACAGCTTCACAAAGGACTGCCCCATAACCTTAAAAACGAGAAAGCAGTCACCAGGAGGAACTCAGCAGTGCTTGGGTAGTCCAAGCTGACCAGGGGTGTGGTGGTTTGAGCCTTAGCTGGGATTTAAGAGCTCAGATGGGGGCAAGGCTGAGAATCCCTCCCCTGTTCCCCCCTCCTCTTTCCCAATGGAGAGGGAAAGAAAGAGAAGGAGCAAATCCGCCAAGAAATAATTTGGAGTCGGCTTGGAAGTAGAGAGGTAAAGAATTTTCTTTAAACAAACAAACAAACAAAATATGTATAAATAACAGAAAGAGTTCACAAGGGTAAGGAACAAGGATGTATGGGGAAAATATGTATACAAAAACAGTCCTTTGGAGTCCTTTGAAAAAGCATGGACTTTGAAAAGTAGCAGAGAGAAGGATCAGGCCTGACCATGTGGCAGAGAAACAGGGAGCCAACAGCACTCCTAGTCCAGGCAAAAGTAGGGGCCAAGAGAGCTAATGGCTGCAGTGTCCTCCTTTTTATAGGCTTGCTGGACAGGGAGGGGGAGTGGAACAGACTAACTCAGTTTCCCAGGGGGAAAACCCCCTGCAGAGAGATCAATGCTCTCACAAGCCCTCCCCCCGCCCCCACTTCCAGGAGGGGTGTAACCCATCACAAGGGAAAAGCTGTGGTCCTCTGTGCTGCACCCCCTAACACTCTTAAGCCACTCCAGGAGAGCAACTGCCCTCCTCCACAGAGCCCTGACAACTCAGCCGTCCTCAGAACTGCAGCACCAAGGGAGTCACTTGAAACAGACTGTTTAGGTGAAACTGCCTGATTCATAGAATTCTATGCCACACCTGAGCAGCTGCAGGAGAAGACTTGCCTCTGCAGGTCCCCACAGGCCCCTGAAATTCAGAAGTGACCAGCCATGGAACCACTGGATCCCTGTGAATCTCAGAGCCTCAGCAGCCAGCATAGCAGTAACTTAGCAACCTGCATAGCAACGTGCTTAACATCAGTTTTGGTTCTGTTTAAAACCCCTGTTGTTTAGCTCATGTGGTCTTGTATTGTGTGGTTTCTAAGCAGCCTCTCCAATTCCGAGCCACAATTCATGATAAAAATTGATTTAAATTTCTGAAAGGTTCCTTTGATTATATTGTCCTGACAATTTGTCTCTTCTAGCTATTTAGCAGCCACCAAACACCTTGTCAAATTACCATCTGGTGGACAAGTGGCGTAATTGCAACCTTAGTTCTTAATTGAATAACTATTTTGTATTTTTCTTATTTGGTTCAAAATTGAAAATTGTATGTTTATGGATTATGTTCACAACTGTGCACTAGAAGCTGCATATATATATATATATATATATATATATATATACACACACACACACACACACACACACACACATATAAAAAATTAATGCATCTTAATTTTCATATTTCATGTTTTCATAAGTCATCATCAATAACCTTGTTCATAACAGTGGTATATGGTTTACCAATGGGGATCAGCACTACTCTGTTCCTGCAGTTTTCTCCAGTGTCCATCTGTCTGAAAATAGCACCCCAATAGAGATGGTTAGCTAAGCAGATGAATGAATACTGTACTACAAGCATGAGAGAAAGCAGTGAAGGACAGAAAATTTAATTCCTGAAGGAAGGTGTGAATATTAATATTTGACAGTAGTACAAGTTAAAAGACATTCTGAAGGTTTGTGAGATCAGTATCTTCACAATTTGTCTATTTGATTGAGAATGAGAAACACTATGAAACTAAGTTACAATTTTTGAGCTTAAATTAAAAATAAATTGAGTCTTAAACCCACAACAGACAGGTTGGTGACCAATATGAGGCTCAGGGACAACCTTGGCTGCAGTGACCATGATGCACTAGAATTTAAGATCCTCAGGGCATCTAGGAGGATGTATTTCAAGCTTACAACCCTGGACTTTAGGCATACAGAGTTTCTGATGACACAGGTATTTGAAGATATATATTTGAAGATATGAACAGATTTTTTTAAAACTCTATTTTATGGTTTTCAAACTGAACTGGGGGAGTTCTGAAAACAAAGGAAACGTGAATACAGGGGGAAAGGGAGGGGGGAGGGGCTGGGCCTGTGAGAAATTTTACAGAGGAAGAATAACTGAGCTCTTTTTCGATCTACAGGGCAGTGGAGCTCGTGGGAGGCTCCATTTCAGCCTGGGTCCTCGCTCAGATGTGTGCACGCCGCTGCACTTTTTCTAAAACATTATCCAATAGGTCCCGTGGGCAGGGCTAATCATGGTGGTAACTCAGCGCAATAACTCCTTTAAAAAATCAGTCTCGACTCAGACTGAGGAAGAATATATGCAGGTAGGTGGGTGTCATAAGCAAGAGGTAGGTGTCCAGGTATCTGTCTGCAGAGGTTGCTGGAGCCTGGCACTTGAGATGCAGGGTAGTGGGGACAACTCTTGCATAAGGTGTGAGCAGATCAACTATCTGCTTAACCTGGTAGCCAGACTGAAGGATGAGGATGCTAGTCTTAGAGATGAAAGGGAATGTAGGAAAGAGATGAACCAGAGGAGGAAAGAGATGAACCAGAGTAAGCAGGCTCTGCAGGCTCCCCCAGCAGAGGCTGGTTATCCAAAAAGCAGAGGGGAATGGACACAGGTTCCTCTCAAAAGACACAAAGTAAAATCTCCTTGCCTCCCCTCACCTTCCCCGCTGCTCTTGGAAAACAGGTATGGGGCACTGGAGATTGAGGGTGAGGTGATCCTGATGCCAGAGGACACACCATCTGGGGTTCTCCCTGAGGCTAAACAGCCTAAGGCAAAACAGCCTAAGGCAAGGCAGCCTAAGGTTAAGCAGCCTTCCCCTGGCATCAGGACCTGCTCCCTCAAAACAAAGAGGAGGGTAATCGTTATTGGTGATTCCCTTCTGAGGGGAACAGAGGGCCCCATATGTCGGCCAGTTCCCATCTCATAGGGAACTCTGTTGTCTCCCAGGAGCCCAAGTTAATGATGTTACCAGAAGGCTGCCCAGACTGGTACAGCCCTCTGACTACTGTCCCTTACTAGTTATGCAGTTAGGGAATGATGACGTTGCAACCAGAACTCCCAGGGCTATCAAGAATGACTTCAGGGCCCTGGGAGATCTTAGTTGCAGGAGGGAATACCGTAAGGAACAGGTCAGCAGCTATAGTTAACAAGTGACTTAGAGGCTGGTGCTGTCAAAAGAATTTTGGGTTTTTTGATCTTGGAGAACTTTCTACTGCACCACGTCAGCTGGCAACAGATGGAGTACATCTGTCCCAGAGAAGGGGAAAGGTCACAATATATGCGAATAGCCTGTCCCCTAAAGGTAAAAAGATTCTGGGAATGGAATTGGCAGGTCTCATTGACAGGGCTTTAAACTAGTTTTGAAGGGGGAAGGGGCTGAAACTAGTCCCCTCAGGCAAGAGTCTGGGGGCGATAAGCTAGAGTCAGAGGTGAAACCAGCAGCCCAGCTACAGTGCATGTACACAGTGCATGCACAAAGCATGGGTAAAAAAATCCCAAAATACATCAAAGCAAATATGAGAGACAGAATGAGAGAGAATGATAAAAAAGTGAAGATGTATTACATGAAATGTTTTCCAAAATCATGTTTTAAACTAGTTTCTATGTGGCCTTCTTGTGGAATGTATGATCAAGTAGAATTTCTTGGCAAACTCTGGTTTACCTAGGACATGAGAGAAAGCATTTAGTCTAGAGAGACCTAAGTCTGATCAAGCTTATTTCAGTAGGTGTAAGCAAGAAAAATATTTGTCATTCGGTGACAATTCTTCTTAACATAAAACAAGGATGAATGGATAAAGGAATATAGTTCTAAAGGACAATTTGTGCCTGTGCTTTTTTCTGTTATGTATTTACCTGTCTAGAAAAATTTATTTCCTTAAACATTCCTTTGCCATTATATATTATACTTTAAATTAAGTCTTTAGTTGTGGATTAATCTTCAGAAGACTTCATAAATAAAGAACTGTGGTTTATATGGTTTATATCCATTTAGACAATTTTATTTCATCTGAACAAAGCTCATAATTCAACGCATAATATAAAAATTAACAGCTTTCATCATAACAGAGTGCTAACCCAGAAGCATTAAAAATAAACATGCTTCAATAAATAATATGATCAAACACATAATTTAACTTCAAATACAAATGACAATGGACAAACCAAAATTGACAATGCAAGACAAACATGCGTTAGTATCTTGTGCATTTTATCCTCGGTTGTCTTTAACATTCTGAAAAAAGGCATAATAATCTGCTAAGAACAGAATCAAGTAATGCCTGAAAAAGTCATAAATAAAAAAAAATAAAAATTTTAGAAAGTTTTCTCTCACAAACATCATCCAGTTTTATTAAAAAATGGAGAAGTAAGGGAAAGAAGCAATGAGCCGGGCTGCAATGGCTCCCCCCACAGACACCTCCAGTCTCTGCCAAAGAGCACCTTACAATTACCATCTTTTTTTTATATAGCTACATCACCTACATATTCATGCTTATGCTTAATGGAAAGCAGGGATATGATAATGAATGCTAGCAAATTCTTGGGCTTCTTGAGTACCCACTTTCCTTGTGGTGGGCATCCTTCTGAGGGGGTCATAGATGAAGTAGGAGAGGTCTATCTCATGCATCCTTTGAATGACTCATCTTCTCACACAGGCACAGCTGCTCAGGATGTATCTAAGGTAAATATTTCATGGTCCTGAGAAAGTTGGCATTTATCATCTCTTTGAACCCAAAACAGTCTGAATATTTTACCCTCTGTTCTCAAAACAAGCTAACCATCCTACCATCCTGAATATTGTATTTGGTAACACAAATCACAAACCACTATTGCATTTATAACAAATACTAATTATTCTGTACCTGTGGTCAAATCTTGCACTTTTTATTTCGTTCTGTGTTAGTCTAGACTTCCACTGACTTGCACATATTCCTATGTATCCACTCCCACCTTTCAATCAGCACTCCATTATTTTGCTTGCAAAGAATGTTAAAGGCCAGAATCAGAGAAGACCAAGGTTTTTCTTCTATATATTTACCTGAAGTAAAGACTCTGCTCAACAAATTATCTACGTTTCATCTTATTGAAGCAAAACTATGAGCCTAAAAATCAACATAGGATAGTGGTCATCATGCAAGGCAAATCCATATGTTTTTTACATTAGAAAGGCTTTGTCAACTGGAACATCAAGGTTATAAAGGTGAAATAAACTACTGTTATGAATAATACCAAGTGAAAAAAAATTATTGAAAACAAACAAACAAACAAAATTAAACAAAATCTGTTGATGAATTTGCACTGCACAACCTTAAGGTCTCACTTATGAGAAACAAATTCTTCATATCACAATGGGTTTTATGTTTTGGGGTGGGTAAATTTAAATTGGGATATACACACTGGCAATAAGAAAGGCAGGAAGTTTAAATAGTTACAAATCAACATAAGAGTATTGAAAATATATTCCCTCATTAGCCTGAAATGGTGTTAAGTCTCAGTTGTAATGAAAATGCAGTGAGAGGTTTGGAGCACAAGCCCTATGGGGAGAGGCTGAGGGAGCTGGTGTTGCCTAGCCTGGAGAAGAAGAGGTTCAGAGGAGACCTTATTTCTGTCTACAACTACATGAAAGGAGGTTGCAACCAGGTGGGGGTTAGTCTCTTCTGCCAGGCAACCAGCACCAGAACAAGAGGACACCTACTCAAGCTGCACCAGGGGAAGTTTGGCCTCGAGGCCATGGTTTAGTCATGAGGTCTGTGGTGATGGGTTGGACTTGATCTTTGAGGTCTCTTCCAACCTTGTTGAGTCTGTGATTCTGTGATTCTGTGAGAAGAAAGTTCGTCACAGAAAGTGATTTGCCATTGGAATGTGCTGCCCAGGGAGGTGGTGGAGTCACCATGTTCAAAAAGGTATTGGACATGGCTCTTGAAGCCATGGTTTAGTTAGACATAAGGTATTGGGTGATAGGGTGGACTTGATTATCTCTGAGGTCTTTTCCAACCTTATTGATTCTATGATTCACTGAAGGTGTTTAAGAAGAGACTGAATGAGGCAATTGGTGCCATGGTTTAGTTGATTAGATGGTGTTGAGTGATGGGTTGGACTTGATGATCTTGAAGGTCTTTTCCAACCTGGTTAATTCTATTCTATTCACTTGCGAGTCTGTCACTTATGTGAAATCATAGAAGACTCTGTTGTAATGTTAAACAAAATGTAATGTTAAACAAAACTTGATGGGGTGCTTGGTGCCATGGTTTAGTTGCTTAGGTGGGTTGGATTGGTTGATGGGTTGAACGCGATGATCTTGAAGGTCTCTTCCAACCTGGTTTATTCTATTCTATTCTATTCTAAAATATTCTAAAATATTTTAACATGTCTAATGCCTGCACAGTCATCTGCCGTATCTTCAGGGCCAGGACACAAAACACCTTATAATTAAAGGTATGTTCACAGTACATTGGAATTCCAAGTATCAAGATTATGAGATCATGCACAGCACTTACATTTCACTGTGGAATCCGTACCTCCAATACACTACGAAAGACTTTTCTGTTTTAATCAGCAAAAACTGTAACATACATAGATGTTAATTCTAATTGTTTTGTTCTGGAACAATGACCAAAGCACAAACCAGCAAAAAGTAAAATCCCCAGAATCTTTTTTCTTGTATATAGAACTCAGTCAGTTACACAAAGCCATAGAATAATGGTTATTTAACTGTATCTACTGAAGTTGTCACTACTTAAGCAAGAAAGCAATGTCAATGATGAAGTGATTGAGATATATCTGAGCAACACCCACTCTGAGAGAGTAATGGAGACATACACTTTCTGTATTTGTGATCACCAGCAAGGGTACTTGCCAGAATCGTGCAAAAACAGATCATACATTTAATTGTTGTGCCCTCTTTCCATAAGCTGCCATTTCAATGACATCTAACACTTCATGCTAAAAGGCAGTTACAAAGAGTTGGAGAAAAATCCAGCAATTGGCCAGCTCTGCTCTTTAAATAAGTGCCCTGGTTTAAGACAGCCCACTCTCACAAGCAAGCCCCCAACACACAGGCAGAAGGGGAATAACAAAAAAAACCCGTGTTGTAATAAGGAATGTTTAATGAGATGACACGATGTACAGTTCCCTTAGCCTGTTTCTCAGAAAAGCAAAAGTGGAGACAGCGGTGATTAAATTAATCCCCAATCCCCAAGCACACAGCCATCCCAGTGGAAAAAGACTACCCCCCCAAAACCTGAAACCAGAAGCAGCAACCTGAAACAGGAAGCCTCTCATGGTACAATTTGAACTACAAGCCCCATGATACTTTGCTCCAGCCAGAGTTTTTGTTTAACAGCTGTGTCCTGGGTTAACACAGCCAGCTCTCACACCAACACAGAAGTAAGGGAAAGGAACACAAAAAAATTACCCTCCGGATTGAGAAAGAGTTAAAAGTGTTTTACTATACATGAGAGACTATAAAGCACAATTATTTTAGCCAATTTGCAGGAAAGTGCAGTGAAATGTTGAAGCTAGAACCAACACCCCACTCCTGCCCATTCTACAGCTCACCCAGCAGAAAAGCCCAACAACCCAAACCTGGAAACCAAAAGCAGCAGCTGGAATGGGAAGTCTCTCCTGTTGCAATCTGAACATCAAGGCCCATAATACCATGCTTTCATGTAGAATCCAGCATGAGTCAGCACGGTATTGAACATCAGCAGGAGCTCCAACTCAACCCATGATGAGCTGGCATAATGTTATCATGGTATTGATTACTCATCAGCAGATTTCAATGGTTAAATCCATGACAACGGGGCATGAAGCTAACATGCTTGCAGATCTGGGGTTGCACTCATAGATGTTGTTTAAACAGAGGAAGAATCTAAAATAGAATTAAAAAAAAAAAAAAAGAAAAAAGAAAAGAAAATTTGAAAAAAAAGAAAAAAGAGATACTTCAGGCTTACAAATGAAGAAATAAAGTTAAATGTTCCCTCAGTGCAACATACAAGTTACAGCTGTGATCTTTCAACTCTCTTTCAACTCTCTTTCATATTATGACTAGATGACAAAAGCTAAATGCAGTTTATAACTACCCTTAGTAGATTAAGCATCATTTCAAGCTGCTGAACTATGAGATACAATTCCTTTAAGGACTTCAGGTCATCTTAACTCTTTGAACTATGTTAATAGATGAGTTAACAGGAATTTTTTTAATGCTTTTTTTTTTTTTAATGATTTTTTTTAATGTTTATCCTTTTTTAAAGGATAAACTCATATCTGCAATTCCCACTGATTTCAACAAATATAAACCATCAGAATTGTAGTCTTTAAACCTACTCACAAATTCTTATTTTTCATGAGAAAAACAAAGGTCCTTGAGCCTCTTTATTAAAATTATTTCAAATCAGTCCAGAGCCCATAGGTGTGGATAAACTGAACCCATTCTAAGTAGATGTCCTATATAGGAACTATAATGAGAATAGCTCTTTTATAGGCTTTAAACTTTGTTTGTTGGCCAAATGGGAGCAATTATTATGTTAAATTCAGATTTCTTTTAAAAAGACATAGTAGAAAATTTCCTCAAAAGCATCAGATATCAGGCAGCAAACATTCTAGTAGGGTATGACTTGTCAAGGTCTAAGCTTTGGTGATATTGTTAGTATTTCCATCTTCTACATACACGTTTCTGCATTCTGAAATTAAAGCCCAGTCACACCCACTCCCCAAAAAACAAACCACACAAAACAACAACAACAACAAATCACAAAAATACAACACATTAGAGTGGATTTATATAGCAGTTAAGCTTAAGAAATAGTCTGAACAACTTCCATGAAGAGATCAGACAGTCTGCCAGGACTATACCTTTTAAAAGCTTTGTCAAATGGGGTAGGAAGGGAATGTTTGAATATACTGGTTTACTGTTCTCTCAGTTTCTTACTGTCTTGTCACCTGAGGCAAGACATACTGTGACATAGCCTCACAGGTTCTCACAGTGCATGGCTAACATACTGCAAGAGAGGGTGAGATGGAAATGGAACAAATTTTCATGGTTCATCTGCTTGTTTTCCTCTCAGTGTTTCCTGTGCAAATGAGAAACTCAAAGCTTACCAAGATAAAACACCCACCCCCAAATACCAAACAAACAAAATTTCATCCACCATGATTCTCATAACAGGCATTTAAAATGAATTAAAATATATTTGCTCTGCATGAAAATTCAAAGAGATCATAACAGGGACTCTGCTCTGTTATTTGCTGTTGAACATATAAACTTCTTTTAAAGATTTTGTGAGTATATATTATGGTACCCTATTAAATTAGCAGAGTCATATTTTCCCTTCCTTACATAACTTTTACTCATTTAGTATACAAACTGGATCATTCTCATTTAGCAAGCAGTTATTTGATATGTCATTCTTTCTTCATCATTAGTTGAATAGCCCTAGGCCTTAGATAGCACATATTATTCAAGTGTTGTTCTGATGACAAAGCTATTAATTTCCTTCTGTGAATTTCTATTCCACTTAGTATTAGAAAATCCACCAGATTTTCTACTGAATTCAGTTGCAGCTAAGTATGAGTCTTGAGATCATTGTCATGCTGGCACCCAGGAAGAAAAAGGAATACATGAATGACATTCAGGACTTGCTGTTTTGGGAGTGGTTGGTTTAAGCAACACTCAAAATAATCAAAATCACAAAGCAGCTACCAAGGTAAATTATTTTTGTCCTGGCTACTGTTACATCTCACTATGAGACTGTTTCTTCTTTTCTTTTAATTCTTCCCTAGCACAACTAGCAGATTCATGTATACCAGAGCATCTGGGAACAGATGTTGGTCAGTTAGAGGGCAGAAGGGCTCTGCAGAGGGGCCTCAACTGACTGGACAGATGGGTGGAGTCCAATGGGATGGCATTCAACAAGTCCAAGTGCCGGGTGCTGCACTTGGGCCACGGCAACCCCATGCAGAGGTACAGGCTGGGGTCAGAGTGGCTGGAGAGCTCCCAAACAGAGAGGGACCTGGGGGTGCTGATTGACAGCCACCTAAACATGAGCCAGCAGTGTGCCCAGGTGGCCAAGAAGGCCAATGGCATCCTGGCCTGTATCAGGAATAGTGTGGCCAGCAGGAGCAGGGAAGTCATTGTGCCCCTGTACTCTACATTGGTTAGGCCGCACCTTGAGTCCTGTGTCCAGTTCTGGGCCCCTCAGTTTAAGAAGGACATCGAGGCACTTGAAGGTGCCCAGAGAAGGGTAACAAGGCTGGTGAGAGGCCTTGAGCACAAGACCTATGAGGAGAGGCTGAAAGAGCTGGGACTGTTTAGCCTGGAGAAGAGGAGGCTCAGGGGAGACCTCATTGCTCTCTACAACTACCTGAAAGGTGGTTGTAGCCAGGAAGAGGTTGGTCTCTTCTCTCTAGCAACCAGCACCAGAACCAGGGAACACAGTCTCAAGCTGCTCCAGGGGAAGTTTAGGCTGGAGGTAAGGAGAAAGTTCTTCAGCGAGAGAGTAATTCGTCTTTGGAATGGGCTGCCCAGGGAGGTTTTGGAGTCACCATCCCTGGAGGTGTTCAAGAGGGGATTGGACATGGTACTTGGTGCCATGGTCTAGTCATGAGGTCTGTGGTGACAGGTTGGACTCGATGATCTTTGAGGTCTCTTCCAACCTTAGTGATACTGTGATACAAGCCGCTTAACATGAATCTGAAGTGGAGAAATACTTCCTTTATTTAGAATTGATTCACATTACTTTGCAACTCCTATCCACAAAAAGGAGCCTTAATTTTTCACAGTGATTGCATCAAAAAGCCAAGAGTTTAAGTGAAACAATTACAAGGCTGAGTTATTTTATCTTTACTTTCTTCTTGTCTTGTAGGATAAAATTGCAAGATGTTAAATGCTACTTATAATCACAAATACAAATATTAACAAAGGATAAATGTAGCATAGCAAAAGGATACTAGGTACCCTTACAAAACTCACATTTGATAGAAAGGGAGAGAGACATCAGTTTAAAAAATTTAAAATTCTGACAGTTCAAGTAAGCAGTAAAATCAGCATAAAGAATTAACCAGTAGGAACCTTTCCATCCTTATTCTGTAAGGACCTTTTTGTATAATACTTGAGGACTCCGAGTTTAAAAAGTAGACAAAATATATATGAATTGAGTTATTGGTTATTCAAATTAAGTATCTGGCTTAAATTGCATTTAAGAAATGTTAGAAATTACGTGAAAGGTGTTTCTCTTGCCTTGTTCATTTAGATTTGATTGGTTGATTCTGAAGGTCATTGATATCATGAACTTCTAGACAACTGCATTCTGCATAGCTTTGACAAATGCTGTGATACTTCATGGGCAACCATGAGAAGCTCAAAGGATAAACAAGCTTCATTAAAAGGATTTTAACAGTATAAATAATGGTGTTGGCTGTTTAAGGAAGGTTTTAACTGTCTCAGTTCTAAAGAGGCTCCAGTAAAGAGCATTAATGAGAAGTCTACTCTCTTTAGCATATGAATGTCATCATACCCCTGCCAACAATTATTTTAATTAATTAGAGCTATTTTTATGTAATCATGAGACAGCATGATACAAATTGGTTTAAAATGTGAAATCAATATTTAATGAACATTATGTTATTACTAGTGTGGCAATACTTTTGCTTAAGTTATTACATCATATTTATTATTTCTTCCCCAATGCCAGCCATCTTTCCAATTCAGATAAAGATCTCTAATGCAGTTCAAGTATCCAGGAACTAAATCACTGATTTCAAAACAACAGTTACAATTCTAAAAGAAAAGCAGGTCTCGGTCTTTGTCTGGAGACAGTGGAAGAAAAATTTATCCTCAAAATTACTCTTCCAGTTGATATGCTGTTTAATTTATGGGACCACTTCACTAGCTTGTTAATTTTATACTGACCTCCTTGCCAAGAGCAGTGCTCATAAAGCTATACCCTTACCTTGGTTTAGTTCCTACCTTCTCCCTGTTTCTAGTCAGAATTCCAGGGCTCTGTGACTGCTGTCATGCCACTCAGCTGCAGGCATTTTCAGGACTATTTCATTTGTTTAAACAAAACAATCTGGCAGAGTTAACTGACAATTCTATTTCTTTCTTTGCAGACTTGACACTCCATGAAATAAAGATTGATTTGCAAGACATGAAGATATCATTCTGCAAAATAAGAAATGAAAAGAGTTATTGGAGTAAGACTTACTTCAGAAATTGTCAGAGTACAGGAGAAAAACAGTTCATCAGTCACTTAATTTTTGAAATTCATTCCATTAATATTAGAACTGACATAGTGTATCATTTACATTGCTTTGTTTGGTTTAATCCTATAGATTTATCTTTTACTACAAATGCTTTCAAGAAGAAATCAACTTAATTTCAAGAATGAAGATTTCTGAAAAGTGTTGTTACTATTATGTTGTCTTTAAAGAAGGAACTTTTAATTTTCTTAGTTAATTTCAATATATTGTACTTGAAGACTGACTTGAAAGATAGAAGTTTTAAGATTGGTGTGGAAATTGTTTTTTCAATTAACTTCAATCATCATTCTTGGGGTGGGGGAAGACACACCAGAGTAAGAGGTATTCAAATGCTCAAAGATGCTGGTTCCATTTTTTGCTGATTGGAAATATTTAGCAAGTTCCATATTACAATCATCCTCTTATGTTTTCTTCTTCAGTTTTTCTTCTTTGTTCAATATTAAACAGTATTGCATGCAACATATTGCTCAAAGCCAATGTTTGAGGATCTCAATGTTCTTCCATTTATTTACCATCGTTAATGTTCAGTATATTCCCTAGAGAGATTACAGAAGACAGAAATAGCTTTTCCACCATATTAACATATTTCTGAGAGATCTGATCATTATGATCTTCATTAGTTCACAACACTGCTTTCATAAAGTATATTTTTATTCTTACTTGTTCTTTCTATATTTTTGTACAATGCTTGCTTGAGGGTTGCCACAGGAAATCACTAATGAATAACAATGCTTTATTCCAGAAAGAGCACTGTAATACAGCAGGAAAAGTTTGAGTGAAATTTAGGATGCTGTCAGAGTTTTCTCTTTCAGGATTTTCTTACAAAGTTTAGAATTGTGGTAGGTTGAGAGAGGGCTTAGCTCTCCCTCCTCCACAGAGTAAGAAACCACAGCTAACTCAGTCGAAGAGCAAAAGCTATATATTTACAAGCATATATGGAAAGCAGGTTATATATAACACAATATATACAGGTATTTACAATATATACACAGAAATACACAGCAAAGACAAATAACACAACAAAAATCCCTCCCTCAGGGAGGGATCCCCTCTTTGGAACCCCCTCTCTCCCCCCCTTACCTCCCTTTTTCCCCAAAAAGGGGTTAGAGAGAGAGAAAGGCAAGTTACTAAGGAAAAGAGTTGTTAGCAAGCTTCAAAAGCCCATGCAGGATTAGTGTTTGCTTATCTGAAGGCCAAGTCCAGCAGTTCGCAGAAGAAGCAGGCAGGGAGAACAGGCTGAAACACCCAACTCCCCCAACTCCCAAACCGAACTGAACTGAGGAAAAAAAAAATTTTCCAACCGCTTCACAATCTAAAGCTGAATTTTTGTTTATCAACCAATGAAATTCGTTTAGAATATCAGAATGTTTTGGTTCTAGTACCAAAAACATTAGCCAGTGTGTTCCAGCAGTGTTTGTTCTTAAAGGCACAGCCTCAAACGACCACAAGAATCATCTTAAACTGTTAATAGTCAGGCTCTCCAGCATAAGCATGTCTGTTGCAAGAGAAAGAAAAAAAATGACATTCTAGAAACAAACAGTTCCACCATTTGTCAGGAGAAAAAGTAAAATAATATTAAAATAAAGAAGCTATTGAAAAGGAAAGTCTCTTTCTCACATATAAGTTTATAGTAGCAATATTCAGTTTGGGCAACGTAGACCAAATTAAGACAACTGAAAATGTGTTTAGCAATACTAGTAGAATCTCCAATGTGTCTGCAGCATAAAACTACTATTTCATACAATTTAGCATGTCTAGCAAGAATCTTGGCTCAAGAGCAGCCTTAGCATGAACTACACAACTGTTATTACAGTACAGGATTGAAGTGCATTGACAGAGCTGTGTGGGAGTTGTTTGCTGTTTTGACTTGTCCAAATCAATGCCATTTACTTTTTGCAAAAACAGCCAATGGACCCCTGCAAATATTTGGAGCATGAGAATCAGAAGGAAAGCAAAAGTGCCTTGTGTATGAGCTTAGTACAATTCATAATTGCTGAATATTAATAGGCTATTTTTTGACGAACCTGAGCTGAAAATTCACAACATTCATGAACATATTCAGGTGTCAAAGCAAACAGTTAAGCAGGCATGCAGCCCCTTTATCACACACTATGACCGTTTGAGGCTGTGCCTTTAAGGAAGGGGCACTCTGGCTAAATGTTTATAAAATATTTTGTATTCTAAACGAATTTCATTGGCGAATTAAGGTGGAGGTGAGGTCTTGAGACCCAGAGTGGCTGGGACTTTCGGTCAGTTTCCTTTCCTTCACTCTCCCTTTCAGCTGGACTGCTTCTGGGCTTCTGGCCAACAGATTAGAGATACTAATTCCTTGTGCCTAGGCCTTTCTCTGCCGTGTTAACTACCCTCTTCTCTTTTCTAACCCTCTTTGGGGGAGAAGTG
The DNA here is from genome assembly GCF_014839835.1 of Dryobates pubescens. Taxonomy (NCBI): domain Eukaryota; kingdom Metazoa; phylum Chordata; class Aves; order Piciformes; family Picidae; genus Dryobates; species Dryobates pubescens. The sequence continues at coordinate 32,027,643 of NC_071657.1, forward strand.
AGGTAGGGGGTTGAAGGGAGCACAGGGGGAAGCCCCCTCTGTTGGGGGTCTGGTTTATGATTGTGTTTCATTGCTGTATATTTCTGTGTATATTGTAAAATACCTGTATATATTGTGTTATATATAATCTGCTTCCTGTGTATGCTTGTAAATATAGTCTGCTTTTCTCCAACTGAGTTTAGCCGTGGTTCCTTACTCTGTGGGGGAGGGAGAGCTAGGTCCTCTCTCAACCCACCACACACACTGACAAATTCAAATACTAATTTTGGATATCTCACAATTCCAGTATTATTAACCTATTCCCTTAAGACAAGACAGGGTGTTTATGGGTTACAATATGTATGTGGCCTCTGATATGCCATGGGAGATGGTCTTCCTCAGACTGTCATTCAAGAGTGAAGCAAGTCTCCCAGAAATACAGAGCCATTCCTACAGATCTTCAGCTGTACTGGGCACAGGGTGGCTCTAGGCACCTACATATAACTAACATAATGCCCCCAGTAGAGTACATCTGGTGAAGTGTATCTCTTTGAGGTCAAGTTTTACCAACTCTACTTGGCAATCATGGAAGGGGACTGATACTGACAGACTCTCTGTGTCTATGTACCTCCCATAAGGAAAAATCTTACAACTTTGGAAAAACTTACAAAGAAAGACCTTAGTAGAGTTCCAGTCAAAATGCATTTGATGGAATTTTTGCACAAATTCAGTGAGTTTTGACCTGGCTAATGGTAACAACTAATTAAAATGTAACTCCACAAGTCTATTTTTATCTCAGAAATTACTTTGTGGAAACAAAGATGAGTATGACACAGAACAAACACTGCTAACTCAGTGCCATTTATACACAGAATTTGAGATATAATTACAGTCTCATGTATCTCAGATATACTTAAAAATTTTGGAGTCCGGAAATGAACAATCTAAATGACAATAATAGCTTTCTGTGTTCCTGAGGAAATTATGCAAGCTAGTTTAAATAAGGAAATGGTTTACTCAAACAAACAAACAAAAAAAGACACATTAAAAAAAAAAAACAAACCACAACATAAAACAGGAGAAAGAAAACCTGTTAATAGTGAAAGCATGGATGAAAGTGTTCCATGGTTTATTCACATGTTTTTTAGAACACTTCATCAGGTTGGGTTTTGGGGGTTTTTTTTGTGTTGCAGAGATCCACTTCAGTGCAGGTAAGGCTGTGCTAAACATGGGATCTGTAGCCAAAAGAACCATCAAAAAGGTCTTTGTAGGGATTTTTGAAGCTGGGAAAAGCAGCTTCACTGTGCCAGGGGATGGCAGTTTGTTGGTGGGCTGCTGAGATAGATTGTGCAGAATCAGCACCTCCTAGTAAATCTAAATGAGGCATTAACAAACCAAAGGGATGTTTGCTAGAGGTCATCACCACCCACCCACGTAACTGGTACCAGCCATCGTTGATCAGGTGATAAGAAGCTTCTGGGAGGGGAGGGACCAGTCCCTGCCCACACAGCACAGGGTAAGCAAATAGTGATTGTGGGGGCCCCAGGGGGTGCCACAGCTGTTTGCAGCTCATTGGGATCTGTGATCCCTGCACACTGATCAAAGTGATTCACCTATGTGTGTCGTGGCAGCCTGTGAAGTCAGTCAGTGAGAGAGATCCAGCCATGGTTACAACTGGGCTGAGGGCTGTTGTCAGTGGGTACCTGGACAGAGGTTCTGCATAGTCACATAGGTGTCCAGGAGCCTGGCTGTGGAGAATGCCTGAGCCTGGTGCTTGCAATGGAGGGCTGCAGAGACAACACATACATAGAATACATATACATAGAATACGTACATAGAATAAGCCAGGTTGAAAGAGACCTTCAAGATCATCGCGTCCAACCCATCAACCAATCCAACCCATCTAAACAACTAACCCATGGCATCAAGAACCCCATCAAGTCTTCTCCTGAAAACCTCCAATGACGGTGACTCCACCACCTCCCCAGGCAGCCCATTCCAATGGGCAATCACTCTCTCTGTATAGAAATTCTTCCTAGCATCCAACCTAAACCTCCCCTGGTGCAGCCTGAGACTGTGTCCTCTTGTTCTGGTACTGGCTGCCTGGGAGAAGAGACCACCATCTGCCTGTCTACAACCTCCCTTCAGGTAGTTGTAGAGAGTGATAAGGTCACCCCTGAGTCTCCTTTTCTCCAGGCTAAGCAATCCCAGCTCCCTCAGTCTTTCCTCATAGGGCTTGTGTTCCAAGACCCTCACCAACTTTGTTGCCCTTCTCTGGACATATTCCAGCAAGTGCCACTGTGTGTGCTGTGACACTTAGACTCACAGAAGTCTGTGGGGCTGGATGGGATGCTGAGGGAGTTGGCAGATGTGCTTGCCAAGCTACTTTCCATTATTTACCTGAAGTTCTGGCTAACTGGGGAGGTCCCAGTGGACAGGAACATAGCAAATGTAACACCTATCTACAAGAAAGGAAGAAAGGAGGGTCTGGGGATCTATAGACCTGTCAGTCTGACCTCAGTACCAGGGAAGGTCATAGAGCACGTCACCTCAAATGCCATTACACACCATATAGGGAACAACCAGAGGATCAGGCCCAGTCAGCATGGGGTTATGAGGGGCAGGTCCTGCCTGACCACCCTGATCTCCTTGTATGACAGGATGAGGGAAAGGCTGTGGATAATGTCTACCTTGACTTTTTAAATGCCTTTGACACTGTTTCCTACAGAATTCTCATGGACAAACTGACTGCTCATGGCTTGGATGAGCACAGGCTCTGCTGGATAAAGCACTGGATGGACAAACAGGCCCAAAGAATGGTGGTCAATGGTGTTAAATCCACCTGGCAGCCAGTCACAAGTGGTCCTCAGGGCTCAGTGTTGGGACCAATTCTATTTAACATCTTTATTGATGACCTTGATGAAGACATAGAGTGTGTCATCAGTAAGTTCGCAGATGACACCAAGTTAGGTGGGAGTCTTGATTTTCATGAGGGTAGGGAAGCTCTACAGAGGGACTTGGATAGATTGGATTGATGGGACAATGTTAACAGGATGAGCTTCCACAAGGCGAAATGCCAGGTCCTGCACTTGCGTCACATCAACCCCAAGCAGCACTACAGGCCTGGGTAAGTGTGGCTGGAAAGCTGTCTGGCAGAAAGGGACCTGGGGTTCTAATTGACAAGCAACTGAATATGAGCAATCAGTGTGCCCAGGTGGCCAAGAAAGCCAATGGCATCCTAGCTTGTATTAGAAATACTGTGTCCAGCAGGAGTAGGGAGATAATTGTCACCTTGTACTCAACTCTGATGAGACCGCACCTCAAGTGGTGTGTTCAGCTCTGGGCACCTCAATACAGAAGAGATGTGGAGGTGCTGGAGCAAGTGCAGAGGAGGGCAATAAAGCTGGTGAAGAGCCTGCAGAATAAATCTTATGAATAGTGACTGAAGGAGCTGGGGCTGTTTAGTTTGGAAAGAAGGAGGCTGAGGGGAGATCTCATTGCTCTCTACAACTGCCTGAAAGGACATTGTGGGGAGGTTGGTGCTGGTCTCTTCTCACAGGTAATTAGTGATAAAAGAAGGAATGATCTCAAGCTCTGACTGGGTAGGTTTAGACTGGACATTAGGAAAAAATGTTTTCACAGAAAGCGGTCAGGCATTGGAACGTGCTGCCCAGGGAGGTGGTTGACTCACCAACACTGGATGTGTTTAAAGGTTGTGTGGATGTGGTACTTGGGGATACGGTTTAGGGCTGAACCTTGTAGGCTAGGGTTATTGGTTGGACTTGGTGATCCTGAGGGTCTTTTCCAACCTGAATATGTCTGTGATTCTGTGATTTTTTAATTATTTTTTTTCTGCTGTATTCAGCAAAGGGGATAGACTGTTCAATGAATTCTATTCCTTTTTGATTGAGGAAGAGCTTTAGTAGAACTAAATGTTTCAAGTAAAAAATCAACAATTGCTCAAATTTTTGCAAACCTTATGTTAAAAGAGGAATGAAATGAAAAATAAAATTAAATGCTAAATGAAAATTAAATTTGACTGTATACATGGTCTAACAAGGGTGTATAAAAATGTTTTTACCTTTTAATGGAAGTTGCTCCCTATATTATATTTTTATATTCTCAGCTGTGTTGCATATATTGTTTAACAGTTGTTCTTCAAGAGACCTATAGCTACATTTGCCCAACAGGCAGACCTTGACTTAAGCACTCAACATTTTCCATGTGGAAATAGGCATATGTTGTTAAAAGAAGTGTAGGCTACACACGTGAATATTTTACAGGCAAATAATAATAAAAGAAACTTTCTATATAAAATGTATAATTCATGTTTATATGTGTCATAGATTGAGTTGAACCTGCTGCTTTTATTCATACCATGCTGCAGTCATGCCAGCTTCAAAAAAAATGGAAGTGCTAACTGGAGCAAAGTATTACAGGGCTTGAAGTCCAGATTGCAACATGAGAAGCTTCTGGTTGCAGTTGCTGCTTCTGGGCGCTTGGGTGGTCTTTTCCACTGGGATGGCAGGGGGACAAGGAGGGATGGGGGAGTTATTTTCTGGCTTGGGCTTTTGGCTCACTTGTTTCTGCTTACTGCTGCTTTGTGCCATGCTTCTTCTGTAAAAAAGCTAAGGTAATTATGCATTTTTTACTGTGTTTATCTGATATTGATCATTAAACTATTCTTATCTCACTTTTCTTTTTGCCTCAACTCCAAATTTTTTGTGTGTTGTGGGTTTAAGACTGAATGTCTTTACCATAGAGTTGAAAAGTCCTCCAAGGGACTAGATAGGCACAGGAAATTGTAATAGAATAGAATAAACCAGGTTGAAAGAGACCTTCAAGATCATCGCATCCAACCCATCAACCAATCCAATCCATCTAAACAACTAACCCATGGCACCAAGCACCCCATCAAGTCTTCTCCTGAAAACCTCCAATGATGGCGACTCCACCACCTCCCCAGGCAGTCCATTCCAATGGGCAATCACTCTCTCTGTGTAGAACTTCTTCCTAACCTCCAGCCTAAACCTCCCCTGGCACAGCCTGAGACTGTGTCCTCTTGTTCTGGTACTGGCTGCCTGGGAGACGAGACCAACCTCCACCTGTCTACAACCTCCCTTAAGGTATTCGTAGAGAGCAATAAGGTCACCCCTGAGTCTCCTCCTCTCCAGGCTAAGCAATCCCAGCTCCCTCAGTCTCTAATCATAGGGCTTGTGTTCCAAGACCCTCACCAACTTTGTTGCTCTTCTCTGGACTCGTTCCAGCAAGTCAGCATCCTTCCTAAACTGAGGGGCCCAGAACTGGACACAGGACTCGAGGTGTGGCCTAACCAGTGCAGTGGACAGGGGCACAATGACCTCCCTGCTCCTGCTGGCCACACTGTTCTTGATGCAGGCCAGGATGCCATTGGCCCTCTTGGCTGCCTGGGCACACTGCAGGCTCATCTTCAGCCTACCATCCACCAGTAGCCCCAGGTCCTTCTCCACCTGGCTGCTCTCCAGCCACTCTGATCCCAGCCTGTAGCTCTGCATCGGGTTGTTATGGCCAATGTACAGAACCCGGCACTTGGATGTGTTAAATCTCATGCCCTTGGACTCTGCCCATCTGTCCAGCCTATTGAGGTCCCTCTGCAGGGCCTCTCTATCCTCCAGCAGATCAGCTCCTGCCCCCAGCTTGGTGTCGTCAGCAAATTTACCGATGATGGACTCAATGCCCTCATCCAGATCATCAACAAAGATGTTAAAGAGCATGGGGCCCAGCACTGATCCTTGGGGCATCCTTTTGTTACTTTATCCCACAAGCCCTGCGTCTGCTATATAAATGGATTACAGTGTCAATTCATCCCTTTTTTGCTTCTCTCTTGCTCCAGTGAGGATCCCTCTTTCACATCCAGTGTTGTGTACTTATTAATCTAAAATTGAAGAATATTACTGTATTGTACAATGGAAGATGCTCCAATGCAGGCAGCATTGATTGGTTTTAGTAAACTGATAATAATAAATTTTCTAAAGAAAATACAGTTCAAATAAAGAACCCGCTTTGTTTTGCAGGTGTGGTGTGTTGATCCTGGCTGGACACCAAGTGCACAAAAAAGCTGCTCTGTCTCTCCCCCATCCTCAACTGCACAGAGGGGAATAAATAAGATTGAAGGCTTGTGGATCAAGAAAAAACAGGGATAAATCACTCACTAGTTATTGTCACAGGCAAAACAGATTTGATTTGCAGAATTTAGTTTAATTTACTACCAATTAAATCAGACTAGGGTAATGAGAAATAAAAAGTAAATGTTAAATGCACCTTTTCCCTCCCCTCCTTTTCTTCTGGGCTTAATTTTGCTCCTGATTTTTCTACTGCCTTTCCCCAAGCAGTACATGGGAAGGGGGATTGCCATCACTTCATCACACATTGTTTCTGCTGCTCCTTCCTTCTTAGAGGGAGTACCTCCCTCACTCTTCCCTGCTGCAACATGGGGTCATCCCGTGGGACACAGTCCTCCATGAGCCTCTCTAACATGAGCTCTTCTCACAGGCTGCAGTTCTTCACGAAATGCTCCAGAATGGGTCTCTTCCATATAGTGTAGTCCTTTAGGAAAAAACCTGCTCCAGTGTGGGTCCTGATGAGGTCATGAGTCCTGTTGGAAAACCTGCTCCAACATGCACTCTTCTCCAGAGCATCACAAACCCTGCAAGGAGCCTGCTTTGGCCAGAGCTTCCCATGGGATCACAGCCTCCTCCAGGCACATCCACCTGCTGACATGGGCTCCTCCACAGGCTGCAGGAGAAGCTCTGTTTCAGCACTTGGAGCACCTCATTCCTCGTCTTCTTCACTGATCTTTGTTTCTGCAGAGGTTTGTCTTTCATATATTTTCACTCTTCTTTTCTGGCTGCAACTTCTGTCATGAGGCAATTGTTTTCCTTTCTTTCCTTTCTGCTATCTCAGAGGTGTTTTTCCTTCGTCACTGATGAGCTGAGCCTTGACCAGCAGCAGATCTGATTGACAGCCAGCTGGCATTTGCTCTGTTTGATAAGGACAGCTTCCAACAGCTCACACAGAAGCCATGATTCTAGCTCCCTGATTACCAAAACTTTGCCATGCAAAAACAATGCAGCACATTCTAGGGCAGAAATTGGCAGGGCTCATTGATAGGGCTTTAAACTAGATTTGAAGGGGGAAGATGTTAATCTCATGCTTGCCTGTGACAAGCATTGGGGCAGCTCACCAGTGGCAGAGGAATGGAATGCTAGCAAGGGCTCTCCATTTGTTGCCCCGAAGCAAGCCAAGGACAAAGCGCTGGGACAACCCAAGGGAATCAAGAGAACTTCACCTAAGAGGGTGGCATGGATAGTGCAGCTGAAGTACCTCTATGCAAATGCACACAGCCTGGGCAATATACAGGACAAATTAAAGGCCACTGAGCTGCTAGGATGCTATGACATAGTGCCTATTACTGAAACTTGAGGGGCTGATTCCCATGACTGGAATGGAGGGATAGATGGGTACAAGCTCTTTAGGAAGGACAGACAGGGGAGGAAGTATTGCTCTCTATGTCAGTGACCAGCCAGAATCAGTGGAGCTCCACCTGGGCAAGGATGATGAGCTGTTGAGAGTATATGGGTGAAGATTAAAGGGAAGACAGGGGAAGGTGATGTTACTGTAGGGGTCTGCTAGAGGCCACCTGTGTGACAGAACTAAGCAGGTGAGGCCCTCCACAGGCAAATAGAAGTGGCTTCACATTCACGAGCCCTGGGATTTCAACCACCCTGACATCTGCTGGAGGGACAACACAGCTAGGTACTAACATTACAGGATGTTCCTGGGATGCGTAGATGACAACTTCCTCCTCCAAATGGTAGAGGAACCAACAAGAAAAGTTACTATGCTTGACCTTGTTCTCACCAATAGGGAAGGGCTGGTCAGCAGTGTGAGGCTCAGGGATAACCATGGCTGCAGTCACTATGAAGCAATAGGATTTAAGATCCCCTGGGCAACTAGGAGGATGTATCTCAAACTTACAACCCTGGACTTTAGGCATGCAGACTTTGATCACTTCAGGGATCTGCTGGCCAAAGTATCATAGGACAAAGCCCTAGAGGGAAGAGGAACCCAGGACAGCTGGTCAGTGTTCAAGGATCACCTTCTCCATACCCAGGAGCAAAGTACACCCACAAAGAAGAAAGCAGGAAAGAATGGTAAAAGACCTACCTAGATGAGCAAGGAGCTCCTGGACATGCTGGTGCACAAAAATAAATTCTACAAAGAGTGGAAGAAAGGACACCTGGAGTGGGGGACATATAAGGAAGCTGCCCAAGCAGTAAGCGATCTGGTTAGAAACTCTAAAGCTCAGTTAGAATTAAATCTAGCCAGGGAGATCAGAGGGATCAGTAAAAGTTTCTACAGGTGTATTAATGGTAAAAAGAAGATTAGGGAAGGTGTGGGCCCCCTCAGAAAGGACACAGGTGAACAAGTGGTGACAAGTGACATGGAGAAGGCTGAGGTTCTCGATGACCTCTTTACCTCAGTCTTCACTCCCAGAATAATGGAAAATAATGGCATGAACTGGAAGAAGGAACTGCCCATTGTGAGTGAAGATCAGGTTCATGACCATCTGAAGAACCTTAAAGTGTTCAAGTCCATGGGACCCAATGGAATACACCCACAGGTGCTGAGGGAACTGGCGGATGAGGTTGCTGAACTGTTCTCTACTATATTCCAAAAGTTATGGCAGTCTGGGGAGGTCCCCACTGACTAAAAGGGGGAAATATAACACCCATTTTCAAGAAGAGAAAGAAAGATGAACCACGGAAGTATAGGCCAGTCAGTCTCACCTCTGTGCCCGTTAAGATCATGGAGCAGATATCTCTGGAGGCACTGCTGAGGCAGATATGATCAGGCACAATCAGCGCAGCTTCACAAAAGGCAAATCCTGCCTGACAAACCTCGTGACCTTCTATGACAAGGTCACAGCATTAACAGATGAAGGCCAAGCAACTGACATCATTTACCTGGACCTGAGCAAAGCCTCTGACACTGTCCCGTACAGCATCCTGGTCTCCAGGCTGGTGCAGTATGGGTTTGATGGATCAACTCTTCAGTGGATAAAGAACTGGCTTGACAGTCACACCCAAATGGTGGCTGTTGATAGGTCCACATCCAAGTGGAGGCCAGTGACAAGTGGAGCCCCTCAGGGGTCAGTACTGGGACCTGTCTCATGTAATATGTTGGCAACATGGACAGTAACATTGCATGCACCCTCAACAGGTTTGCTGGTGACACCAAGCTGTGTGGTGCAGCAGACATGCTGGAGGGAAGGGAGGGCATCCAGAGGGACCTTGACAGGATGGAGAGGTGGGCCTATGACAGTCTCATGAAGTTCAACAAGACCAAATGCAAGGTCTTGCATCTGGGTCAGGCAATCCCAAGCACCAATATAGGCTAGGCAGGGACTGCCTTGAGAGCAGTCCTGAAGAAAAGGACTTGGGGTTGCAGGTGGATGAGAAGCTTGACATGAGCTAGCAGTGTGCACTTGCAGCACAGAAAGCCAATCACATCCTGGGATGCATCAAGAGAAGGATAGCCAGCAGGTCAAGGGAGGTGATTCTCCCCCTCTACTCCCCTCTGGTGAGACCCCACCTGGAGTACTGCATCCAGTTCTGGAGCCCCTATTGCAGGACGGATCTGGATGTGCTAAAGCGTGTTCAGAGAACATCCAAGAAGATAATTAGAGGGCTGGAGCACCTCTCCTATGAGGACAGAATGAGGGAGTTGGAGCTGTTCAGTCTGGAGAAGAGAAGTCTCCGAGGAGACCTCATTGTGGCCTTCCAGTGTCTTAAGAGGGCCTACAAGAAAGCTGGTGAAGGACTTTTTAGGGTGTCAGATAATGATAGGACTAGAGGGAATGGAACAAAACTAGAAATAGGTATATTTGGATTGGATGTTAGGAAGAAGTTCACCTTGAGGGTGGTGAGACACTGGAACAGGCTGCCCAGGAAGGTGGTAGAAGCCCCACCCCTGGAGGTTTTTAAGGCCAAGCTGGATGTGTCTCTGAGCAACCTGATGTAGCATGAGGGGTCCCTGCCCATGGCAGGGGTGTTGGAACTAGATGATCCTTGAGGTCCGTTCCAACCCTAACAATTCTGTGTTTCTATGAATAACAAAGAGTTGAACCAGGCTGTGAATTTATGGTCAATTCCGGTGAAAACTGCATCACTAGAAGTTAAACTGAAATTGCTCTGAGAAACTGTGGTGGTTTAGGCTGGGTGCTGGCCCAGATGTCACTGCACAGACCACACCTGGGAGGTCCCAGAGGGTGGGCCCAGCCCAGGGTGGGGTGGTCACTGCAAACCAGGTATTCCATCTCCCATAATGCCCTGCTCCCCTATAATACATCAGCTCAGGGTCTTCACTTCCTCTTTCGTCCCCTGATGCTGCCTAGGTAAAATGGCATGAGCCACCTCCCTTGGGCCTGCCCAGGCCCAAGGCTCAGTTGCGGGGGGGAGGAACGAGCCCTGGGGGGTTTGGGTGTACCCCCAGGTGGGGATGGGACATTCTTGGGTATGTTCTGGGATCTCTCTCTCTTTTGTCATGGTGCTTGTGGTTCTCTATAAAACTTTCATTGTTGTTTTTTATTGTTTTCCCATTTAAACTTTCCATCATTTTTGCAATCCATTTGTCTGAGTCGTTATTTTTGCCTGTGGTGGGAGAAATTGCTCTCCCAAACCACGATGGAAACACATTATTTTTTTCACTTACAAACTCAGTGAATATTGGTTGGTTTATTTTAGAAAAATTGATATTGTTATTGAAAGAGAGAGAAAGACAAAATAGTTGTCCATTTAAACAAGTTAATAAAAGTAGAAACCCTTAAGGAGGAATAATTACATTGAGAGGATTTCATTAGTGTGGAGATTATCTTGAAGTAAATTTCAGCATCAGAAGTCAATAGCTACCCTGAGAGTTTTGTCATCATTTTGCCAGTTTCCACTAGAGACATACTTCTGTGGTAAAGACAAGATAAATAACTAAAATCTGTTAGAGTATTCTGAATAGAAAAATCATTCTCTTTCTAAATAGCCATGAGGGGTTTTTTATTTGTTTACAGTACATCTTGCCTTGACAGTCAACACAAGGGATGATTTTTCATGTTGACAAATAGTTATAATTCTGTCCTGTATTCAACAATGTAATATGTTGTTAAACATCAACCATTATATCTTGAGCACATGTTTATAGTTGTTGAAACATCTTTGAAGCCTGAAGAGGCTTAATCGTACAATGAAATAGATTCAGAAGGACTGGTCTCTGACTGAATTTTTGGTCTGATAAAAACCTGTGGTGTTCATTTTCATATGTAATACTTGGCTGCATTTCAAGTGTTTTTTCAATGTTTCATCGCTTTTATCTTATGTCTTATTATGTACTTTATGGAAAAAGATAAAGGGATTATAGCTGAGGAAAAGCAAGTTTGTTTGTTTTGTAATTTGCAACTTGTAAATTATCATGGTTTACCAATGCTCTACATATGGGCTGATTTTCATTCAGTCCTAGTTTTCTGGTCTTAAAACATTTGGTTAAATTTATCATATATATTCTTCATAAAGGCAGACAGAAATATATGAAAAATTCACTGTAAGCTACTCCTACATTTTAATTTCCATTTAGTTATGCTTAGAAATAAAGTTAGTAAACATGTATGCTTATAACACTGCTCCATGCAGTATCTCTAAACTACATGTAGAAATCCATGTGTTTTAAGACCAGCATATGTTCTTGAAAAGATGAATAATTGTTTCTTCACCCAGGATTGGAACTGCTTTTAAATGTAAAAACATCAGCAGTGCTTATAAGAATTAGAGATTAGTACATCCAACTGAAACAGATAGTTTAGTTAGTATGCTAAGGGGGTTCATATACTAGTGAGAGTTTGCCTATGTAAGTCAGGCAGAGTAACAGTAACAATATAGTTCATTTTTTACATGTTGCCCAAAATAATCATTATTTTTGGGACAATTACACCTGGGATTAAATACATCCCCTTCTGCCCCAGAAAAAGAGTGTCTATTTGGGTATTTAACATAATTTCACTTATCTAGTAAAATAATAGCCTTCCAGTTAATCTGTGTGCATTTTTATACCCTTCAATGTCCACAGACTGGGATTCAAATTATTCCATGAAATCACAAGGAAAATATAAAGTTCTGTACACTGAAGCCAGACAGTAAGCAGGATGTTTACTCCTGTACCTAGTCATTAAGGAACATTACTAGAAGCTTTTAAATTTTACAAAATTGATGTTATACATTCCTCTATTTCCAACAAGAATTCAGAGGTCCATGACTCAGCTCTTATTTTTAGAGCCAGATTTGTACTGACAGAATTGAAAGATTAAATTGTTTGGGCTCAATGCTCAATAGTAATTACCCTGTCCCTTACTTTTCTGTAAGTATGGGCACCTGCCCTGTAAATCTCTTTGAATGACATACCTGAATTCAGCACTGAAAGTGGTAACTAGCAAATATACTCCAGCAAACTGAGTATTTTCATAAAATGGTTTTCACACTCACTATCCTTTTTTTTTAGCAGCTCATTGATGTCAAGATGGCTTGTTTTCTTTTAAAATCTATTATTTGCACACAATGACAACAACAAATTTTTATGAGGCTAAAAGATAATTATAGATGAGCTATCAGACTATTTCCGCAGATACAATTTTGGAGAAAGGACACTCAAAAGTCCTTTTTTTAGTCATTGGTGTTGTTTCAAAACCCAGAAACAATTTGATATTTACTGGACCCCGATTTATACTAGATCTCTGCAGAGTTCCTCTTAAAATTAATCAGATGATATTGTGTACTTTCAAGTCTAAGAGCCACTTTCACCTCGTCAAATTCAGAAATCACTTCAGTGGATAAAAGATATTGTCATAAAAGCAGATGAGTTGTTTTCTACTCAGGAAAGAGGGTTTTTCTTGTGGCTTAAACTTTCCCAGTGTCCAAAACCTCAAATGGAAACAGATTTAGATTTGCCTCCCCTCTCTTTTTTTCCCCAGTAGGGTAAAAGCAAATTAGGCAGGAGAAAGAGAGGTAATATTATGAAAGAAACAGTCTGGAATTGATTTGGAAGTGAAAAAAAAAAAAAAAAAGAGCTAAGCTTAACAAAACATAGATGGCATTTGAGTAAAAAGGAAAGTTACAAAGGTATAAGGAAAAGGGTAAATAGAAAAATATGCAAAACCAGGCATAGCTGACAGTGGATTCCCTTGATGTAAATGTGGATTCTCTTTGGATGCAGTCCTTAGAGGTGTATGGATGCAGCATGAGGCAGACCTCATGGTAACTGGAAGAGTGGAGGCAGCAGAGATGTTAGTTGGGCAGGTGAGGCACAGGAACCAGGAGGAAAAGCCAAGAAGATGGCTCCCCTTAAATAGGTTTGCTGGACAGTTAGCGGGAGTGGAATAGACCTTGACCTGGGGACCCCTTCCCCTGGGAGTGGGAACCAAGTCCCTCTGCCCACCTGGGTCAGATTTCTTTTTCCACCGGGGGGCTGGGTTCTTTTCGCCCCTCCATGGATGGGGGTAACCTGACACAGCTTTTGTGTCTCAAAATTTCATTTAGCAAGGTGGTATTTGTAGATGTATCACACCAACAACAAAGCTGGTGAGGAGTTTGGAGCACAAGCCCTGTGAGGAGAGGCTAACGGAGCAGGGATTGCTTAGCCTGGAGAAGAGGAAGCTCAGGGGACACATTACTGCTCTCTACAACTACCTGAAGGGAGGTTGTAGACAGGTGGGGGCTGGTCTCTTCTCCCAGGCAACCAGCATCAGAACAAGAGGACACAGTCTCAATCTGTGCCAGGGGAGGTTTAGGGTGGATCTTAGGAAGAAGTTCTTCATAGAAAGAGTTATTGGCCTTTGGAATGGGCTTCCCAGGGAGGTGGTGGAGTCACCATCACTGGCAGTGTTTAGGAAGAGACTTGATTGGGTATTTGGTACCATGGTTTAGTTGATTAGATAGTGTTGGATGATAGGTTGGACTCAATTATATCAAGGATCTCATCCAACCTGGTTAATTCTATTCTATTCTATTCTATTCTATTCTATTCTATTCTATTCTATTCTATTCTATTCTATTCTATTCTATTCTATTCTATTCTATCTCATCTATACTCCTCATTAAAGAAGGTGTCAATTAGCAAAGGCTAATTACCAATGCCCTTCATTGTCTCTTCATCTAAATTATCCTTTTGTGGTATTTCATTCTTTTCCTCTTACCTGTAAAGGTAGTTGGGGCCGGGGGTGGAAATGTTATTTAGGTAGAAAAAATTTATTGCATACTGGATAGCAGAGCAACAAACTACTATTCTTCCTTTTCTTTCTCCATTCCTAGTTGCTGTTGTGTCCATAACACTATCCTCTAGATCAATTTACTTTTTGTCACACAAATATAGCAATATGAAATTTGGTAGCTTACTTTTAACTGATGTCTTCCTGAATGCAGACAATATTCTTTTGAAGAGATGAAGGATCTACTAATGCTCATTTCAGGGCTTAATCAGTTCCACTATTTAAAATATATCCATTGGCTTAATTCCAGTTTCTACCCCTGGGTTTTGCTGTCTTTCTCTGTCTGGAAAATTACAAAGTATTTAAGCAACTGGATTTTTCTCATTATGAAAGTACTTATAAACTGCAATCAAGTCACTTCCCAAGTTTTCTCTAAAATGTGGTGTGAACTCTTCATGTATTTCTCTGAAAAACACTACTCCTGATCCAAATATAAGTGTATGATTTGTATATAGCACTCTGATTTTGATAAGTCTTAACTGCTACTCAGAAAAAATGTCATTTCTCTTTCCTAAATTAATCTTTTTCTATTTATACAAGTGGATGATGGGGACACAAAACAGGGCCAAAGAGAAACTTCTTGAAATATATTATTTCTTCACCACAGTAATTAAAGACTGTAGGTCTAGTTAATTTCACACAACACTTTCTTCACAGTATTTCAGTGGGTGCCCAAAATGGACTATCACCACTGTCTCGGTCCAGAGAGGGAAGGAGACTGAGTTCTTTTTATTATTCCTGTGCTGTGAAATTAATAGGCACAAACAAGGCCAAAATATCAACAGCTAGACTATTTATTACATAAATAAAATGGAAATAAGAAGGGGAGAGGGAGAAGATAGAGAGGGAGAGAGAGAAGAGAGAAAGAGAAGAGGAAAGGAGTTATATTACCACACCCCTCCCCCCCCCCCCCCCCCCCCCAAGGCAGTTTGAGTCTGTGGAGGAAAGGTGCTGCAGGAGATGCTGGGTTTGTAGAGAAAGGGTGCTGAGGCTTTGGCTGGAGATGAGATGAGATGAGGTCCACTGGGCAGCTTCTTCAGCTCCATGAGTGGCAGCAAGCGGGACTTAGGACACGGAGAGAGGGTTCAGTCTGCTTCCTTCCTTCTCAGTGGCATGGTCCTCCTTCAGCGTTTTTCTCTCCTGCGTTTTTCTTCCTCCTGAGGCAGTAGTGGTCAAGTCTTTTATACAGTTTTTAGTCCTTAGGTATGTGTCCAAGCATTGTCCCTCAGGAATTCAGGAGCCAGGAAAGTCCTCCTTAGGTAGATATCCAGGTATCATTCCCCAGGAAATCTTTCTGTGCATTCCTGTGTGTTTAGGCAGGGGTCTAGATGGAGGTGGGGGAGGGCCTCCACCTTCCCTTTCTCCATCTGACCTGCCCACACACCCATTACACCCATTGTCTTGCCATCCTCCCTTCCTGGAAATGATCTTGTCCTGAAGGTGTGATGGCTGGGTCCTTGGGCCATTGTTATAGGCCAGCTGCAGTCCAGTGTTATCACGATGCAATCGCAATGTGATTTGCATCCAGGATTGGTACTGTCTGGGCAAGCAGCAAGCGATTTTATCTTTGTTGACTCACATCAGGAGTTTAGACTCTTACACACCACGTAAGAAGAGATCCTTAAGAACAAATTGCAAATTCTTGCTCAGAAAAATTTCCCCAGATCAAAAATATATATATCATGATAAACATAACTACAAACTGTATTTATCTGCTTTATTAATAGTACACAACTCCTACTATCTTGCAGTATTTATTGGGGTGGAGGGTGGGCAGGAAATCACATTTAACTCCAAAGAAATAAAACAGACCCAGACTTAACTTTTATTTAATATAATTTGTCTAACACTGTTATGATACCCATTGCTGTCAATTACATATTCTGCAGTGTGTAGTTGAACCAACTTGCAAAGAATAAATTGCTAGTTATTCTGAAACCATTTTCTCATAACATAGTACTCTAAATGTGCTATAATTGCATCTGAGATCTCTCTGACAGGTCTTGTTATTTCATACCCATTGAATGAGCAAAACATGCTCTGTATCCAGCAGGATACATTAAGAATAAAATGGAATCTGGCATTTTCATGCCACTTCCATTGATACTCATGCAAGAAAATGTTGTCACTTAGTAATTCAGCCCAATGCACCCAGAGTGAATGGGAATAGTCACAGCAACATTAATGACAACTGGATCATAAGCAGACCCCCAGCAGAGGTAAACTGCTGTTGCACGTTGAGACACCAAGCCAAGCACCTAAACTGGATGGCAGACAAGAAGACTGCTGTTAACTGTGTTAATCTATAAGTCCACCAATGAATTATTCAAGTATCCATATGCTGTAAGTTATGTACCAGGTACGTTGCATTAACTGTCAGTGCATACACCCCATCAACATTCTTGTAGCAGCTTCCTGGTTTTAAGTAAGGTTAAAGCCCATTTCATTCCTCCTCCTTCTTCTTTTCTTTTTTATTTTTATTTTTTCTTAGTGCTGTGGTAACATTGAATGGCACTCAAGACCAAATAACAATAGAAGTTTATGCAACCAGATAGGCTTTTAAAGAATTTTGCTGACATGTAAAATATCTTTTTGCATTTATGATGGTGTAGTTACATTGAAAGTATGTGTATTTTGGAAATATATTCTGAACCCAAAAGAGTTTTTCCAGCATCACAGTCACATTTCTTTCTGTATGCCTCTTTGCTTCACTATTTTCAACAAGAGTTTATTCAAAGTTTACAATATTAGACAAATATTCTGTTCTACTACTTTAGTGTGGCTTTTTCTTGTCTCCTCTAAACATACTGGGATACACCTTGTAAACTCCCACCAAGACAGTTACACAAGAACAGTTTAAAAATTCATAAGAATTTCTCCAATTTCAATGTTTTACCAAAATTATGATGTTTCATTAGTGAAATTATTCATACACTTAAAGTTATGTGTGCAGCTAGATTATAAAACCAAATCCAGTTCTTTTGTCTAGTTTCTGTACAGTTAACAGAAATTTTCTAGTAGATTTCATAGAATCAAAGGATTATTTGGGTAGCAAGGGCACTTAAAGATCCTAGTTCCAATGCCTCTGCTGTGGGCAGGAACACCTCCTGCTAGACTAGGTTGCTCAAGGCACCATCCAACCTGGCTTTGAACACTCCCATGGCTGAAACATCAACTTCTCCAGGCAACCTGTTACAGCACCTCATGACATTCATGGAGAATAATTTCTTCTTAATGTCTAATATAAATCTAGATTCTTCAAATCTGAAGCTCTTACTCCTAGTCCTGTCCTGCATACCTTGATTACAAAGTTTCTCTCCAGCTATCCTGTTGGCCCTCTTCATACATTGGAAGGCTGCAGTGAAGTGTCCCCAGAGCCTTCTCTTCTCCATACTGAACAACTCAAATTCTCACACTGTCTCCTGTCTTCATAAGAGAGGTGCTCCAGCCCTCTAACTACTTTAATGGTCCTCCTCTGGACCCACTCATTTCCATGTCATTTTTCTGATGGAGGCTCTGGAGTTGGGCATAGTACTCTGTGAAGGGTTGAGGCCATTCCCCTCCCCACCACGGGCAAAATAATGAGACCCAAACAAATAGAATAGAATAGAATAGAATTATCCAGGTTGGAAGAGACCTTCGAGATCATCGTGTCCAACCTATCATCCAACACTACCCAATCAACTAAACCATACAACCAAGCATCCTGTCAAGCCTCGCCCTGAACACCCCCAGCGACGGCGACCCCACCACCTCCTCAGGCAGCCCATTCCAGTGGGCAATCACTCTCTCTGTGTAAAACTTCCTCCTAACCTCCAGCCTAAACCTCCCCTGACGCAGCCTGAGACTGTGTCCTCCTGTTCTGGTACTGGTTGCCTGGGAGAAGAGACCAATCTCTGCCTCACTACAACCCCCCTTCAGGTAGTTGTAGAGAGCAATAAGGTCACCCCTGAGTCTCCTCTTCTCCAGGCTAAGCAACCCCAGCTCCCTCAATCTCTCCTCATAGGGCTTGTGCTCCAAGCCCTTCACCAACCTTGTTGCCCTTTTCTGGACACGCTCCAGCAAGTCAACATCCTTCCTAAACTGAGGGGCCCAGAACTGGACACAGTACTCAAGGTGTGGCCTAACCAGTGCAGTGGAAAGGGGCAGAATGACCTCCCTGCTCCTGCTGGCCACACTGTTCCTGATGCAGGCCAGGATGCCATTGGCCCTCCTGGCTGCCTGGGTGCACTGCAGGCTCATGTTCAGTCTACCGTCAACCAGCAACCCCAGGTCTCTCTCAGCCTGACTGCTCTCCAGCCACTCTGACCCCAGCCTGTAGCTCTGCATGGGGTTGCTGTGGCCAATGTGCAGAACCCGGCACTTGGATGTGTTAAATCTCATGCCGTTGGACTCTGCCCATCTGTCCAGCCTGTCGAGGTCCCTCTGCCGAGCCTCTCTACCCTCCAGCAGATCAACTCCTGCCCCCAGCTTGGTGTCATCAGCAAATTTACTGATGATGGACTCGATGCCCTCATCCAAATCATCAATAAAGATGTTAAAGAACATGGGGCCCAGCACTGATCCCTGGGGCACACCACTGGTGACTGGCTGCCAGCTGGATGTGGCACCATTCACCACTCTCTGGGCTCGGCCCTCCAGCCAGTTCCTAACCCATCGCAGTGTGCTCCCATCCAAGCTAGGGGCTGACAGCTTGGCCAGGAGTTTGCTGTGGGGGACGGTGTCAAAGGCCTTGCTGAGGTCCAGGTAGACTACATCCACAGCCTGCCCCACATCCACCAGGCGGGTCACCTGATCATAGAAGGAGATCAGGTTGGTCAGGCAGGACCTGCCCTTCCTAAACCCATGCTGGCTGGGCCTGATCCCTTGGCCATCCTCCAAGTTCTGTGTGACTGCACTCAAGATGACCTGTTCCATAATCTTGCCTGGCACTGAGGTCAGGCTGACAGGCCTATAATTCCCTGGCTCATCCAACCGGCCCTTCTTGTGGATGGGCACCATGTTGGCCAGCTTCCAGTCGTGTGGGATGTCTCCAGTGAGCCAGGACTGCTGAAAAATGATGGAGAGTGGCTTGGCCAGCACATCTGCCAGCTCTCTCAGCACCCTGGGATGGATCCCATCTGGTCCCATGGACTTGTAGGGATCCAAGTGGCTAAGCAGATCACCAACTACCCCATTCTGGAACAGAGGAAGACTATGCTGCTCCCTAACTCCTTCTGTATTGCAAAAGTGGTGGAAAGTTTAAATGGACAGAGATGAATGTTTACAGAGGGCCAGAAGCACAGTGACAAAAAGATATTCCAAAGCAGACCCAGAATTATCCCATCCCCACCTGGGGGTACACCCAAAACCAGGGCTCCTTCTTCCCCCCACTTCCTCCACTGCTAGGCTAGTCTCAGCTGGTCAGATTTGAGACTGCCCATCCCCCCAGCCTTGGGCCTAGCTAGGCCCAAAAGGCCAGAAGACATCCCCCTAAGTTACCGGGTGGTGGCGAGGGAAGAAAAGAGGAAGTGCCAGGACCCCAGCTGAGCAGGGTATTATATATATTATATATATATATATATATATATAAAATATATAGGGGAGCAGGGTATTATGGGATGAAATAAAGGGTGATGTGTAGCAGTTTGGGCTGGGTGCCCTCTGCTGTGTTCATATGAGGGATGCTTCCTGTATCCTGAAGGAGTCCAGACCAGTGGGTGGACACAGGATAGCTGGACAGGGAGTGGGGGAGTGGAATAGACTCAGTTTCCCAGGGGGAAAAATGCCCTGCAGGGAGGGCAAAACACCCACAAGCCCTCCCCCTGTTTTGTTTATTTTCAGAATGAGCGTTAACCCACCTCATACTCCCAGCGGGATCTGAGAAGAACAGAGTAGAGGGGGAGAATCATCTTCCTCAATCTCTTATCCATGCTTCTTTTGATGGTTTTCTGGGTTGTAGGCATATGTAGCTGACTCATGTTGAAATTCTCATCAACCAGCACCCCCAACTCCTTTACCTTAGGACTGTTCTCCATCCATCTTACTTGAGATTGCCCTGATTACTGAAATTTTTGAGGCTAGCAGCGGCCCATGTGTCAAGCCTGTCAAGGTCTGTCTGTGTGACATCCCTTCCTCCAGGGTTTTGACTGCACCACAGAGCCTGGTGTTGTAGGCGGACTTGCTGAGGGTGCACTTGATCCCACTGTCCATGTGTTGTGGTTTGGGAGGCCAATTCTCCCACCACAGGCAAAAAATAATGACTCAGACAAACGTATTGCAAAAGTGATGGAAAGTTTTAATGGGAAAACAATAAAAACAACAATGAAAGTTTTAGAGAACCACAAGCACCGTAACAAAAGAGAGAGATCCCAGAATATACCCAAGAACATCCCATCCCCACCTAGGGGTACACCCAAAGCCCCCCCAGGGCTCTTTCTCCCCCTGCCAACCCAGCCTTGGGCCTGGGCAGGCCCAAGGGAGGCAGCTCACGCCATTTTACCTAGGCAGCATCAGGGGACGAAAGAGGAAGTAGGGACCCCACATGGATGTTTTATAGAGGAGCAGAGGATTGTGGGTGAAATACCTGGTTTGCTGTGACCACCCAGTAGGCTGGACCCTTTTGGGATCTTCCATATGTGGTCTGTGCAGTGGCATCCAGGCCATCACCCAGCCTAAACCACCACACCATGTTACTGACTAAGATGCTAAACAGCACTGGTCATAGTGCCAATATTTGAAGATCATCACTTGTCATTTGTTTCCATTTAGACATGAGTCATTGACTCTTTGAGTGCCATCAAGCCCACTTCTTATCCACTGAATGGTCTAGTCATCGAACCCATGTCTTTCCAGCATGCTGTGGAAAATTGTCAAATACTTTGCACACATCCAGGTAGATGATGGCAGTTGCCCTTCCCTTCTTCACTGATGCTTTTACTCCCATCACAGAAGGCCACCAAATTTCTCAGGTACAGCTTGCTTCTGTTGAAACTATGCTGGCCACCATCAATCACCTCCTCATGTGACTTAGCAAAATTTCCAGGAGGATTGTCTCCATGACTTTGCTGGGCACAAAGGTAAGACTGACTAGCCTGTAGTTCCCTGGTTCTTCCTGTTCTATCATTCTGAAAATGGGGATTATGTTTTCCCTTTTCCAGTAAATGGGAATTTCACAAGATTGCCTATACATAAGTACTACAAAAGACTTTTCAAATTTGATGGACAATGGCTTAACAACTTCAGCTGCAGGTGTCCTCAGGACCCACAAATGGATCCTATCAGGTCCTACGGACTTGTGCATCTTCAGATTCTTTAGGAGGATTCAAATATGATCTTAATTTTCAGTGGGCAGTTGTTCATTTCCCTTTTTTTCTTTTTTTACCTTCAATAAACAGGACAACATGATTAGAGCCTTTGCCAGTGAAGACTGAGCCAAACAAATTGTTGAGTATTTCAATCTTCTCCTTAATCTGGGTGACCAAACCCAGTGTTTCTTTCTGGAGAGGGCCCATCTCTTCCCTAGTCTCTTTTATCACTGAAATTCTTCATCATAAGGGTGGTGAGACAATGGAACAGGCTGCCCAAGGAGATGGTAGAAGCCCCATCCCTGAAGGCTTTTAAGGCCAAGCTGGATGTGTCTCTGAGCAGCCTGATCTACTGTGAGGTGTCCCTGTGCATGGCAGGGGGGTGGAACTAGATGATCCGTGAGGTTGCTTCCAACCCTAACAATTCTATGATTCCATGACATTCTGTGGTGGTTTGAGCCTTAACTGGGATTTAAGAGCTCAGATGGCAGGCAACACTGAGAATCCCTGCCCTGCTCACTCCTCCTCTTTCCTGATCAAGAGAAAAAGAAAGGGAAGGAGCAAATCTACCGCAAAGTAATTTGGAGTCAGTTTGGAAGTAGAGAGGTAAAAATTTTCTTTTATAGATATATGTAACAATAACAGGAAGGGTTTACAAGGGTAAGGAATAAGGATGGAGGGGGGGGGGGGAATATATATATACACAAATCCAGTCCTTTGAAGTCCTTTGAAGAAACGTGAATGTAGCAGGGAAGAGGAGGACCAGGACCAACCACATGGAACCAGGAAGCCAGCAGCAACTCTCTTAGTCCTTTCATCCCCATGAGGCAGAAGTAAAAGAGAGCAAAAGGCTGCAGTGTCTTCCTTTTTATAGGCTTGCTGGACAGGGTGGGGGAGTGGAACACACTAACTGTTTCCCATGGGGAAAATCCCCTCTGGGGAGAGCAAAGCCTCCTACAGAGGTTTTCCTTGTTGCTCTTAATGCCTCTGAATAGATTTAATTCTGTCTGGATTTTTCCTTTCCTGACTTTCCAGGTTACTCAGAGAACTTCTCTGTTTGCCTCTCAGGATACCCATCCTTTCTTCCAATTTCTGTAGATACCATTTTTGTTCCAGGGTGCTCAGGAGCAACCTCTTCTTCTATTCAGGCTTCCTGGCATTTTTGCCTGCCTTCCTCTTTGTTGAGGCACATCACTCTTCACCTTGGAGGAGGTAATCCTTGAATTTTAACCAGAAGGTTGTGAGAGTCTAAACTCCTTGTGTGACTCAACAAAGATAAAATCGCTTGCTCCTTGCCCAGACAATATGTTGTTGGGCAGAGCCACTGGAAAGAAGGTGCAAAGACCAATCCTGGAGGTGCAAAGACCCATCACCTTGCGATTGCATTGTGATAACACTGACTGCAGCTGGCCTACAATGGCCCAAGGACCCAGCCATCACACCTTCAGGACAAGATCATTTCCAGGAAAGGAGGATGGCGAGACAATGGGTGTAATGGGTGTGTGGGCAGTTTAGATGGAGAAGGGGAAGATGGAGGCCCTCCCCCCCTCCATCTAGACCCCTGCCTAAACACACAGGAATGCACAGAAAGATTTCCTGGGGAACAATACCTGGATATTTACCTAAGGAGGATTTCCTGGCTCCTGAATTCCTGAGGGACAATGCTTGGACACATACCTAAGGACTGAAAACTGTATAAAAGACTTGACCACTGCTGGCTTAGTGAGAAGAAAAATGCTGAAGGAGGACCATGCCGCTGAGAAGGAAGGAAAAGCCTGGGCCAAGGCTGCGTCGGAGAAAAGAGGCTGTGGAGCCTGGGAGAAGCAGACTGAACCCTCTCTCCATGTCCTAAGTCCCGCTTGCTGCCACTCATGGAGCTGAAGAAGCTGCCCAGAGGGACCACATCTCTTCTCCAGCTAAAGCTTCAGCACCGTTTCTCTACAAACCCAGCATCTCCTGCAGCACCTTTCCTCCACAGACTCAAACTGTCTTGGGGGGGGGTGAAGGATGTGGTAATATAATTCCTTTCCTCTTTTTTCTCTCTCTTCTTTCTCTCCCTCTCTATCTTCTCCCTCTCCCCTTCTTATTTCCATTTTATTTATGTAATAAATAGTCTAGCTCTTGATATTTTGGCCTAATTTGTCCCTCTAATTTCACAACATGGGAATATTCAAAAGAACTGAGTCTCCTTCCCTCTCCGGACCAAGACAAAGGTAATGCTTGAATTTTAACCAGAGTCCTTGGACTCCTCTCCCCTTCTTGGATTTATCTCTTGAAACTCCTCTAGCAGACCTCAAAACAGGCCAAAGTCTACTTCTTTAAGTCCAGCATAGCGAGCTTGATGCTTAGGCAAGATCCTGACCTCCACTGTATTCCACTACATTCTTCATGTAGCTAAGAATTGATTTCATCTTCCTGAAGAGCACTGATTCACTTCCTCATTGTTATAGAATAAAAGAATCTTTAAGGCTGGAAAAGTCCTCTATGATCATGGAGTCAAACTGTTAACCTAACACCACCAAGTCAATCACTAAGTAATTTCCCTACATGTACAGGTTTTTCAAATGCCTCCAGGGACAGTGATTCAATCATTTGCCTCAGCAGTATGTTCCAATGCTTAACCAGTCTTTCAGAGAAGACATTTTTTTAATATACAATCTTAATCTCCCCTGGTACAACTAGAGGCCTTTTACTCTCATCCTGTTGTTACTGGGGAGAAGAGGCTAAAGCCCACATCACAACAACCTCCTATCAGGTAGTCGTAGGCAGCAATAAGTTCTCCCCACAGCCTTCTTTTCTCTAGAGTAAGCAATAGTAGTTGCTTTATCCACTTCTCATAAGACTTGTGCTCTAGATCTTTCACCTGTTTCATTACCTTTCTTTGGACACATTCCAGAACCTCCATGTCTTTCTTGTAGTGAAGGGCCCAAAACTGAGAAGAGTACTCAAGGTGCAATCTCACCAGTGCCAAGCAGAAGTGCATGATTCTTGACTTGTTACGGTCAAAAGAGTAGGTTAAATCTATGTCATTATAGCAACTGTCCTTAGTTGAATAGTTTCCTGCAGGCAGCAAAGCAGTTTTTAGGCTCACCAATAGCATACCTTTTTGAACTCTGTTTATAAAGTAAACATTCAGGGAATAAACTCAAATCCTTCCACTTGTGAGAATCTGTTTGTAAAATTAGCAAAAGAAAGCCTTGTAGCTGCTCAGTCTATGTTTTTCCAAAACTACAATATTTTGTAGTAGTATATAAAGAGAATTAGGGAATTAGAGGGAATTAGAGGGAAGACCAGCAGGGCAGACATCCTGGGTGGAGTCTGTTATAGACCACCCAACCAGGAGGAAGATTTTGATGAAGCATTCTATAGGCATCTTAAGGCTGTCCCAAGATCGCCTGACCTTGTTCTCATGGGCGACATCAACTTGCCTGATATCTGCTGGGATCTCAACACAGCAGAGAGGAGACAGTCTAGGAGCTTCTTAGAGTGTATGGAGGATAGCTTCTTATCCCAGGTGCTGTGTGAACCTACCAGGGCTAAGGCTATGCTTGACCTCCTCTTCACCAATAGGGAAGGGCTGGTGGGTGATGTGGTGGTTGGAGGGTGTTTAAGGGCCAGTGATCATGAGATAATTGAATTTTCAGTATTCAGTCAAGCTGAGAGGGGCAGCAAGAAGACCTCCACTCTGGACTTCTGGAGGGCGGACTTCAGGTTACTGAAGGAGCTAACTCAGAAGGTTCCTTAGGAAACAGCTCTCAAAAACAAAGGGGTCCAGGAGAGCTGCACCTACTTCAAGAAAGAACTCTCCTGTGGATGTAGTCTACCTGGACTTCAGCAAGGCCTTTGACGCCATCCCCCACAGCAAACTCCTGGTCAAGCTGTCAGCCCATGGCTTGGATGGGAGCACAATACAATGGGTTAAAAACTGGCTGGAGGGCCAAGCCCAGAGAGTGGTGGCGAATGGTGACACATCCAGCTGGCGGCCAGTCACTAGTGGTGTGCTCCAAGGATCAGTGCTGGGCCCCGTGCTCTTTAACATCTTTATTGATGATCTGGATGAGGGCATCGAGTCCATCATCAGTAAATTTGCTGATGACACCAAGCTGGGTGCAGGAGTTGATCTGCTGGATGGTAGAGAGGCTCTGCAGAGGGACCTCGACAGGCTGGACAGATGGCCAGAATCCAACAGCATGAGATTTAACACATCCAAGTGCCGGGTTCTGCTCTTTGACCACAACAACCCCATGCAGTGCTACAGGCTGGGGTCAGAGTGGCTGGAGAGCGGTCAGGCAGAGAGGGACCTGGGGGTGCTGGTTGATAGTAGGCTGAAGATGAGCCTGCACTGTGCCCAGGCAGCCAGGAGGGCCAATGGCATCCTGGCCTGCATCAGGAACAGTGTGGCCAGCAGGAGCAGGGAGGTCGTTCTACCCCTGTCCACTGCACTGGTTAGGCCACACCTCGAGTCCTGTGTCCAGTTCTGAGCCCCTCAGTTTAGGAAGGATGTTGACTTGCTGCAACATGTCCAGAGAAGGGCAACAAAGTTGGTGAGGGGTTTGGAACACAAGCCCTATGAGGAGAGACTGAGGGAGCTGGGGTTGCTTAGCCTGGAGAGGAGGAGGCTCTGGGGTGACCTTATCACTCTCTACAACTACCTTAAGGGAGGTTGTAGACAAGCAGCGGTTGGTCTCTTCTCCCAGGCAACCAGCACCAGAACAAGAGGACACAGTCTCAGGCTGCGCCAGGGGAGGTTTAGGTTGGATGTTAGGAGGAAGTTTTACACAGAGAGAGTCATTGCCCATTGGAATGGGCTGCCCGAGGAGGTGGTGGAGTCGCCATCATAGGAGAAGTTCAGGAGGAGACTTGCTAGGGTGCTTGGTTGCATGTTTTAGTTGATTAGGTGATGTTGGATGATTGGTTGGACATGATGATCTTTAAGGTCTCTTCCAACCTGGTCTATTCTATTCTATTCTATTCTATTCTATTCTATTCTATTCTATTCTATTCTAAAGCTGAGAATAATAAAGATTTTCATAATAAAGATTTTTGAGGGCCTAAATGTTTTGCACAATTATTCTAGTGTATATTCTAAACAACGAGGAATAAATATTGCTATTCTATAAATCAAAATGTCTTTTTAAAATAAGGGTTCATTTCTAGATATTGTGTGTGATCCACAAACTAGCCAGTAAAAGAATTTCTATATTTACTTACCCATAAATTCTTGTTATGTGGAATCATTATAAAAATGTTTAAATAGATCATTAATCATTAGATTATTTTATTAGCATACCAATTCATGTTTCATGCTGTATTGAAGATGATAATACAAGGTTTAATTTCTTTGTCTGCTTTCTTATATATATTGATTAATAATCTATTTAGAGACAAATACTTAATATTGAAAATACACAGACTACGCAGATGTATTTCTGTGCAGTTTCTTTGAGATAATAATGCATGGAGTACATCTGTTTAAAACCTTACTGAGCATTTGAAGGTCATTTCTTAGGAACTACAGTTCAGAAACTTTCCTTTCAAATACATTTCCTTAATGTTTATTATTCATTAATAGTAGAAAATATGTTGCTACTAAACAACCTTTTTCCTTAAATGATGATGATTTTGCAAAGTTACAAAGGTCTACAGCAAAGTTCCTTTGTTTAGACAAATGATGTAACTGCTTACCAAGACAGAAAGGACATTTAATTTATTCTAACATGTAAATTTTCCTTTGTTTGACTGTTACAAATCAGTTCAATATATGTAGGCCTACATTTTCCATTACATTATTTACCAAATCTCAGATGGCAGAGTACTTGTATGACCTCAAAGTAGCTATGTTATAGCACATACATATATCCTCAGTAGGAGTCAGGAGTCAAAACTGGCTTCACATACTCTGTGATTCCAGCATCTTGCAAAAATGCAATTCGCATGCAACTGGCTTGAAATTAGTGAAGTTATTTCATTCCAACTAAATTTTAGATTGGAAACAAAGAACTAAATTAAATTATTAATGAAAGTTTTGTTTCCAGGGGAAAAAAAAAATCAACTTTTAAAATTAGCTGAGGAATTGAAGTACAATGGGAAAGTATTTTTATTTCCCTAAGGAATGGAAATTCTGATTTCATTTAGTCTCAAAAAGATGCCTGAAAATCTTCAGAAGGGGTAATATTATTAGATATAGCTTCATGGCCCTGGAGTGTTCTAGACACTTTGGAATAGTAAATCTATATTTTATGCACAACATGTTGTAGAGAACATGCACAAGGAATATGTGATATTGAAAATACATAGTTGTGCAGTCTGGAATTGAATAACATATTTGCTGTTCTCTCTTATATGCATAATTTCCTTCAGTGTATGGTTTACTTGCACACCAACATAAGGAACTATTATTTGTATCTCCATGCAGAAAATAAAAATAGCATACAGAGAAAATGTAGTGTGAAATTTCAGCAACATATATGGTAGAAAACAAGACTCAGTCCTATACATATGCAGAGAATTGGATCTCAGAAGTGCCAGAGAGCAGAAAGAGGTCATTGAAAAATATGTCCCAGCTGACAAAAAGTTGTCCCTTAAAAGACAACTGCAACCATAGGAGCTCTAAGATTCACTTCAATGTGCCCTGTCTTTCTCGTAACATTATTTCATAACCTATGACATAGGTTTTTTGGCCCAAAGTACAGCATTCTGTTCAGTGACTACTTTGTATACATATAAAAATGTTTTGTCTGGATCTCCTAACCCTGCACAACAAAGGACAGTTTTTAATCTTAATATCTTACCCAAATTTTTCAGTTCTACTAAAATGCTCATGATAAGGGTTGCCTCATGAAGACTGTGGGAGACAAGAGAAATTGTGCACTATATATCATTTCACATTAATATGTTGAGTCTGGTAGAAGGTCCGCATTTTCTCACTTTACAAAAAGCAAAAGCCATCAGGTTTATACAGCTTTTAAGATTCTTTGAATCTGCTTTTGTTTTTAGTTTTTGGGGTTTTAAATCTTTATAAAATCAGAAATCAGGTAAGATAAATGACAAGAAAATTTTAGTAAAATAATATGTCCCAAGAGAAGGAAAAATCATAAACATAACTTGTGAAAATTCATTTGGCTGAATCATACTAACACTGAACCTGACAACAGAAAAGGCAAGTAGAAGAGACTTTTCCCTCCCCCTGAAAATGCCAAGTGTGATATACCCCGAGGGTGCGTACCAGCATATACAGAAATAGATGACAGATCTGTTCATTTCAATTTTTCAAACTTCATCTCAAAGAAGGAAAAAAAAAAGGAAAAAAAAAGCTACATCTACAATTTTAAAACCTGCAGGAAAACATGGTGTCTGTGAAAACATGAACCTATAAAGTGCAAGCCTTCCGATTTGGTATGCATTGTTCTGGTTTGATGTGTTCATAGAGTTTGAACTGAAGGCCAAAGTACGTGTAAAATACAACTCATAAGCAGATGAAAAAGCTTCCTATCCTCTATCAGGAATAGCATGGTCAGCAGGAGTAAGGAAATGATCATGTCCCGGTACTTGGCACTGGTGAGGTCACACCTCAATTACCGTGTTCGGTTTTGGATTCCTCAGTATAAGAAGGGTATTGAATAGAGGTAACATGTCCAGAGACGGGCAACAAAGCTGGTGTAGGGTCTGGAGAGCCAGACTTATGAGAAAAAACTGAGGGAATTAGACTTGTTTTGTCTGGAGAAGAGGAGGCTGGGAAGAGACCTACAACTACCTGAAAGGAGGTTGTAGTCAGGTGGTGGTTGGTCTCTTCTCTGTAGTATCAAGTGATAGGATGAAAGAGGAAATGTCATGAAATTGTGCCAGGGGAAGTTTTGCTTGGATATTAGAAAAAAAAAATTCTTTACAGAAAAAATGGTCAGGCATCAGAATAGGCTACCCAAGGAGATTGGTAGTCACCATCCCTAGAGGTGTTAAAGAAAAGTGTAAACATAACACTTTGGGACGTGGTTTAATGGCAATGGTGATATTAGGTCAATGGTTGCACTTGATGATCATAGAGGTCATTTTCAACCAAAACAATTCTATCACAGTATCACAGTATCACAATATCACTAAGGTTGGAACAGACTTCGAGGATCATCGAGTCCAACCTGTCAGCACAGACCTCATGACTAGACCATGGCACCAAGTGCCACGTCCAATCCCCTCTTGAACACCTCCAGGGATGGTGACTCCACCACCTCCCTGGGCAGTCCATTCCAATGATGAATTACTCTCTCAGTGAAGAACTTTCTCCTCACCTTGAGCCTAAATTTTCCCTGGTGCAGCTTGAGTCTCTGACCCCTTGTTCTGGTGCTGGCTGCTAGAGAGAAGAGACCAACCCCTTCCTGGCTACAACCACCTTTCAGGTAGTTGTAGAGAGCAATGAGGTCACCCCTGAGCCTCCCACAGCTATGATTATATTAAAAGAGTTTTTCATACACTGTTGGTGGATATGCATATACATGTGTATGTATCCATACTTACACTATCAGTCAAATTAAAACTAACAAATGATAAGATTTCATTGCATGATGTTTGCAAATTTGATGAACTCTTAATCTCTGTATTTAACATGTATATTACATTAAATCAGTAATTGTTTTTTGGTTTATTATGAACTACAGAGACTCAAATTTCAGCTAGTATCTTGACTTCATGTTGATCCTTGCTCTGAACTGTCACTCTAAAAACTCACTGTCAGTGTCAGTTACAAATCCACACAAAACAGACAATCATCTGGTAATCTTCTGTAGATACAGTTTGTGGTATACTTATTGTATTGGTTTGCACTTCACAATATACATACCCATACAATATGTTTTATATTTCTTTTACAGAGAGAATTAGACAAAGGACACATTCTTTTCATTGACAATAACGTCTGAAAAATTCAATAAGGCCTATTTAATCAATAAATCAAGAAACAGAACTCCATTCAAAATGTAAATTTTAGTCCTGTTAAGGAAAATATAACTGTCTTGTCCCAGATTAGAACAGTAACACCTGCTTCCCCTTCTAGTAAGCAAACATCTAACTCTTTGCCTCAATTTTCAACAGTAAGGCAGGAGGAGATCAGGACAAGTGGCCAAGTGGCCTCCTGAGCTGGGTGATGGGGTCAGGGAGCAGTGTAATGCCCCAGAAATCCATGAGGCATTAGTTCAGGACCTGCTGAGCAACTTGGACACTCACAAGTCCATGGGAACAGATGGGATCCATCCTAGGGTGCTGAGACAGCTGGCAGATGAGCTGGCCAAACAGCTCTCCATCATTTTCCACCACTCCTGTCTCACCAGAGAGGTCCTAGATGACTGGAAACTGGCCAGTGTGGTGTCCATCCACAAGAAGGGTCAGATGGAGGAACCTGGAAACTCCAGGCCAGTCAGCCTGACCTCAGTCCCAGGGAAAATTACGGAGCAGATTATCTTGGTGGCAATAACTGTGCACATGAAGGATGGTCAAGGGCTCAGGTCCAGCCAACATGGATTTATGTCGCAAGAAGGGGTCGTAACAGATCAATATGATCAACGAAATCCAACTTTATTGTTCCACACTTCCTTATTTATAGTCTTATCTTATACATAGTTAATTCTATTCTAATTTAACACACACTATTGGTTACTTTCTAAAAGGTTACATCATGGTTCCACTACTCTGTGGAATTTCCTAATTACTCTTTTTCCCAGCTCTTGCCCACTTCTTATCTTATTTGCCTTCCTTCTCAGGGGCAGCTTGACTTCAGCATACCAAGCATCAGAATTTTTCCACAACTCCTACTCTATTGCTATATTAATAACAGAAAGTCCTTCAAGGCCTAATTTGCATAGATGTTCAAACCATTTCCCATCAGATTTAGGAAAGGCAGATCCTGCCTCTCCAACCTGATCTCCTTCTATGATCAGGTGACCCGCCTGATAGATGTGGGGACGGCTGTGGATGTAGTCTACCTGGACTTCATCAAGGCCTTTGACACCGTTCCCCACAGCAAACTGCTGGCTAAGCTGTCAGCTCATGGCTTGGACAGCAACACTCTGTGCTGGGCTAGGAACTGGCTGGAGGGCCGAGCCCAGAGAGTGGTGGTGAATGGTGCCACAGCCAGCTGGTGGCCAGTCACTAGTGGTGTCCCCCAGGGATCAGTGCTGGGCCCCATCCTCTTTAATATCTTCATTGATGATCTGGATGAGGAGATTTGGTTGGTCATCAGCAAATTTGCAGATGACACCAAGTTGGGAGCAGATGTTGACCTGTTAGGGGACAGAAAGGCTCTGCAGAGGGTTCTCGACTAACTGGACAGATGGGCGGAGTCCAACCTTATTGCTGTCTACAACTACCTGAAGGGTGTTTGTAGCCAGGAGGGAGTTGGTCTCTTCTCTCAAGCAACCAGCACCAGAACAAGAGGACACAGTCTCAAGCTGCACCAGGGGAAGTTTAGACTTGAGGTGAGGAGAAAGTTCTTCACTGAGAGAGTCCTTCACTATTGGAATTAGCTGCCCAGGGAGGTGGTGGAATACACCATCCCTGGAGGTGTTCAAGAGGGGATTGGACGTGGCACTTGGTGCCATGGTTTAGTCATGAGGTCTGTGGTGGCAGGTTGGACTTAATGATCTTTGAGGTCTCTTCTATCCTTGGTGATTCTGTGAATCTGTGATAACTCTAGGGTTTGGATTTTATGATAAATATTAGGTTCCTTTGGATGGCAACAGGAATGCTTTTTTATTTACTAATACAAAATAGGGAACACTTTTCACTTCTGTGCAGCAGTGAGAACTCCTGAAGGCTCTAAGTGAAACACAGGAGCAAAAGGAAGTATTTCAAGTTCTTAGATAACAACTGATGCTTTAAATTACAATGTTCTTGGAATATCCTTCTATGCTCATCGTATTGCAACTCCAAATGAGGTATTTCTTTCAGCTTCAATTTTTGCTTCTCAGTATTCATAGATATCCTTGCATTCTTGTATTTGCATTTGCTTCTCATCAGCCAGAATGTAAGTTGTCAAGGTGAGCAGGCCAGACTGTAACCCTGGATTTTTTGCTCTATGTTGATTTTTTTTAAAACAGTGTGTACAGTGAGCTGTCATATGTGTCATATGAACAATGATTCTCTAAGGACTCATCTTTATCCAACCTTGTCATCAAAAGTTTTGTGGGTGCAGAAATTCATGGTTGTTTTTTCTTTATAATTCTCATGATGCATAGGAAGTCAAAGTAAATTACCATAGACTTGCAATTTAAATATTTGCTGGCATTCTGTGTTACAAGTTTGATAGGCACCATAATAGTATGACAAAGAGCTCACAGCTGCATTCGTACAATAAGCTTCAAACTACATTTGTATTTTCTGTCAGTTATACTTAATACTTGTGTGGTGGGTTGAAAGGAAAGGCCCACTTTCCCTCCCCCACTAAGAAGAAGTAAGGGAAAAAAAACCTAGCTCAGCTGGTGAAAAGTGAAAGGGAATGCTATATTTACAAAGCAGTGCTCAGCAGGGAAATTATGTACACAAATATAACGAATTTTACAATATATACAGAAATATACAGCAAAGAAACAAAATCAGAAACTAGACCCCCAACAGAGGGGGCTTCTCCCTGTGCCCCCCTTCACCCCCCTACCTCCCTTCTTCTCCAAAGAGGAGTAGAAAGAGCAAAGGGGTGTTAGCAAGGCAGACAGAGGCCTAGATACAGAGGGGTTAGTGTCTTATCTGTTATTTGGCCAGAAGCCCAGAAGTGGTCAGCTAGAAGGGAGGCGAAAGGAAATGAAACTAAACGAAAGTTCCAGCTGCTCTGTGTCTTACGATCTCACTCCCCTCTTACGATCTCATGCTCCCCATAATTCACCAATTATATTCGTTTAGAATACAGAATATTTATAAACACTTAGCCAGAATGCCCCTTCCTTAAAGGCGCAGCCTCAAATGGTCACAACTTGCAAAATATTTCTGCACAGATGCCATTAACTTTACCTGAAATTTAATGATTCAACCCTTGCAAAATTAAGTGGAATAGGCTTATAATTGCAGTAGTTATACTGTATTGAAGCATTTCTCTAGGATTTCCACTAACAAAACCAGGAGAAACTGTTGAAATGAATTACACAAGCAACAAAAAATTTTTGATTAAACAATACAGAGACCAACTTTCATCAAATTGAAGGGCTATTAAATTATATAGAATTACTTTGCTTTAGTGCTTAGACTACAATCTACATTTAATAGTTGCTAAGCATTCTTCTAACGTCTACATGATTTCTAGAGAGAAACAAAATAGATTTTGTAATAAAAGTATAATTAGAGAATATCAATTAATAACATTCTATTAATTTTTTTTAACTTTATTTTGTACCATCTGTATGTAGAGGCTTTGAAAATGGCGTAGTAATCAAGTGCACGTATGGACAGCAGTATGTGCCAAAAAACTGAGAAGTTAAAATGAAATGATAGGTAGATGTACTTCTTGATGCTGTTAACATGTGGCAGGATTCCCATTATTGGTGTATTTACTGTTTTTTTAGGTTTTGAGAGGGGTTGCTTTTAAATTAATGGCATGCTTCCATTTTAATTCTGCACCAAGATTACAAAGAGAGCGAAAAGCTGTACCAAAAATGTTGCATGTCTGGAAAGTACTCTTCTCATGGAGATTGCTAGCTGAATTAGTAAATCTATTTCAGCATGCTTTGCAAGCTGTGGATTTGAAGGACAGACATTCTAGTTAAACTCTGCTAACATGGCTTTCTGTAGTGTCTAAATGATGCTAGCGTTATTCAGCACACATGATGGAAAGCTTTTCCCTGATCTTTTTGTAATGCATGGTACATACTACAGCAGCCTTTTTTTCCCTCTCCTCAGATAAGAATGAGAGACATCAAGGCACTAGCAGTTTCAGGGAGCTGTTGGACAAACACCAGGAAGTCAAGCTCAAAGGAGGAAACAAAGTTATCTTTCCTTTCACCATCACCCTGTCCTGAAATTTCTGGAATGGGCTGCCTGGGGATGTGGTGGAGTTGCCATCACTGGAAGTTTTCAAGAGGAGACTTGATGGGGTGCTTGGTGCCATGGGTTAGTTGTTTAGGTGGGTTGGATTGGTTGATGGGTTGGATGCAATGATCTTGGAGGTCTCTTACAACCTGGTTTATTCTATTCTATTCCATTCTATTCTATTCTATTCTATTCTATTCTATTCTATTCTATTCTATTCTATTCTATTCTATTCTATTGGTGCCATGGTTTAGTTGATTAGGTGGATTGCATTAGTTGCTAGGTTGGAGGTTGGACGTGATGATCTTGAAGGTCTCTTCCAACCTGGTCCTATTCTATTCTATTCTATTCTATTCTACTCTATTCTATAGAATCATAGAATCAATCATGTTAGAAAAGACCTCAGAGATCATCAAGTCCAAACTATTACCTCAAACCTAACACCTCATGACAACAAACCATGGCTTCAAGTGCCATGTGCAATCCATTTTTTAACACCTTCAGGACAGTGACTCCACCACCTCCCTGGGCAGCATGTTCCAATGGCTAATTACTCTTTCTGTGAAGAACTTTCTCCTCATCTTGAGCCCAAACTTCCCCTGGTGCAGCTTGAGACTGTGTCCTCTTGTTCGGGTGCTGGTTGCCTGGGAGAGAGACCAACCCCTGACGAGAACGGAGACAGGGACGACAGCACTCAATATGAGTGATAGTAATCATCCAATTTTATTGTTCCACAATTCATTATTTATAGTCTTATCTTATACATAGTTAATTCTATTCTAATTTAACACATACTATTGGTTTCTCTCTAAAAGGTTACATCATTGTTTTCACTACTCTGTGGAATTTCTCTACTCAGTCTAATTGCTCTTTTTCCCAGCTCTTTGCCTACTCCTTATCTTGTTTGCCTCCCTTCTCAGGGGCAGCTTGACTTCAGCATACCAAGCAATCAGAACTTTTCCACAACTCCTACTCCATTGTTATATTAATAACAGAAAATCCTTCAAGACCTAGCTTGCACAGGTGTTCCTGGGACCCATGTGCCCTCTTGCTCAAACCAATCCCCACAACCCCCCACTTGGCTACAACCTCCTTTCAGGTAGTTGTAGATAGCAATAAGGTCTCCCCTGAGCCTCCTCTTCTCCAGGATAAACAATCCCAGCTCCCTCAGTCTCTTCTCACAGGGCTTGTGCTCCAGACCTCTCACCTGCCTCATTGCCCTGGACATGTTCAAGTGCCTCAGTGTCCTTAAATGGAGGAGCCCAGAACTGGACACAGTACTCAAGGTGTACAGGGGCACAATGATTTCCCTGCTCCTGCTGGTCACACTATTTCTGATGCAGGCCAGGATGCCTTTGGCTTTCTTGGCCACCTGGCCACAGTGCAGGCTCAAGTTCAGCCAGCTGTCGACCAGTACTCCCAGATCCCTTTCTGCCTGGCTGCTCTGCAGTCACTCTGACCCCAGCCTGTAGCACTGCATGGGGTTGTTGTGGCCAGAGTGTAGCACCTGGCACTTGGACTTTTTAAATGCCATCCTGTTGGACTCGAACCATCTGTCCAACCTGCCAAGGTCGCTCTGCAGAGCCCTTCTGCCCTCTAAAACATCAACACCTGCTCCCAACTTGGTGTTGTATGCAAACTTACTAATGATGGACTCAATGCCCTCATCCAGACCATCAATGAAGATATTGAATAGGATCAGGCCCAACACTGATCCCACCACACAGTGACATCATTCACCACTACTCTCTGGGCTCAGCCATCCAGCCAGTTCCGAACCCAGTGCAGAGTGTTGCTGTCCAAGCCACGAGCTGACAGCTTCGCCAGGAGTTTGCTGTGGGGGACACTGTCAAAGGCCTTGATGAAGACCAGATAGACTACATCCACAGCCTTCCCCACATTGACCAGGTGGGTCATCTGATCATAGAAGGAGATCAGGTTGGTCAGGCAGGACATGCCCTTCCTAAATTCCATATCAGCTGGATCTGATCCCTTGGCCATCCTGTAGGTGTGCTGTGATTGCCCCAAAGATGATCTGCTCTGTAATCTTACCTGGCACTGAGGTCAGGCTGACTGGCCTGGAGTTTCCTCCATCCGGCCCTTCTTCTGCATGGGCATCACACTGAGCAGTTTTCAGTCATCTGGGACCTCTCTGGTGAGCCAGGACAGCTGGTAAATGATGGAGAGCAGCTTGGCCAGCTCATCTGCCAGCTGTCTCTGCACCCTAGGATGGATCCCATCTGTTCCCATGGACTTGTGAGTATCCAAGTGGGTCCGCAAGTCCCTAACTATGTTCTCATGGATTTCAGGGAGATTACACTGCTGCCTGACTCCACCAACTGGTTCAGGAGGCCAGTTATCCTGAGGTCCTTCTGCCTTACTGTTGAAAATGGAGGCAAAGAAGATATTTTGTACCTCAGCCTTTTCCTCATCTTTAGTTACAATATTCTATTCTATTCCATTCCATTCCATTCCATTCCATTCCATTCCATTCCATTCCATTCCATTCCATTCTATTCCCCTCCAGGTGCAATAAAGAGTGGAGATTCTTCTTGCCTCTCTTTTTACCATTACTATATTAATAAATTATTTTTTTATAGTTTCAAGGAAATATGCAGGATCATGACGGACATTGGAATATCTGCTGGCAATGGTGCCAAAATAGGAAAATTCTCCTGTCACTACTGCTTGAAAGTCAAAATTCTCATGCTGTAATGGCTTACTATCATTATGATCTTGTAACAGTACTATCAAACATTCAAATATAAATATCCTCCTCTTGAAAGAGGCAAGTCAACTTGTCCTCTGGTATGAGGGTTGGGAAATGATAAGTCTTACTTTCAGGCAGTATTCAAGTTAAATCTACTGGAAGTCAATCTGACTTAAGCAAGACACATGTACACAGCCTTCACTACTTCAGAACATCATAGATCCAAGTTTAGATAAAGTTTTCTCTGCTTGGATTTAACTGAGAACTCTGTGGAGCCTGTTCAGCCATCCTTGAACACCTCTTCCAGTCTCACCAGTAGAAATGCACTTCTGCCTATTGATCTTAGGCTGGGTGTGTATGCTAACAGCAATAGAAGTAAATAGTGGAATAAAAATTCCTTCAGTTTTTCACTGTTCAACATGACTATCTAGTAAAACAGAGTGGAAAATCTGGACTCTATGGATGAGAGCCCTGTCCCTAATTCTTCCTCTGTCAATATTACTTGTGCCAGAGCATGAATGCAAGATGCAGGATGATAATTTACAGACTTGAAACACCCTAGTATCAGAAGTCAAAACACTATCAGCACTTCCCCTGGAGCTATAAATTAGTTCTCTGGGCACCTACAGAGTTGTAACAGTGAATTTAGGCTCAAGGAAATATTGATAGCTGCAGACTATTTCTGAGTCCCATGAGACTCAGGGTCCTCGATCCACTCCACAAAGCTATCACAGTAGCATTAAGCACTGTTGCTGTGATGGCAGTGAGCCATAAAATCAATGCTTTCTACTACCAGACACAATCCTCCCCATCTTTCACTTGTGCAGCTGCTCTTTCCCCCCCTGGTTTTGCAAGCAGGGAATGGACATGTCAAAGAAGGTACTAGCAAACCTTGATCCTCCAGCTTGTTAGAGGCACTAAAGCAGAAAAACCACTAAGCTATTTTTCAGCTAGTAAAGGGCAAGCATATTAATTTTCTCTCTCTCTCTCACATGCATCAGAAAAGAAAGGCAAACCAACAAGCTTGATCCATCTCCTCTGTGACTGTCCTCCTCCTTTGGGATTTCACATGTTGCTTCTGAGGAATTACAGAGATGAACTACTTTTCCTTCAGGGGAAAGGGAAACTGATATCATAGACCCTATTTAAATGATGTTTCACAAACACTGATTCTGTTAGTCTAGCTTCTGAGAGAATAAATCAGCTTTTTAATCAAGAGAAAATATCTTAATGAATTCAGTCCAGAGAAACACATGTTAAACAGGGTGAATTAAGCCCAGGCAAAGTAAATAGGAAAACAACCAAGAAACAAAACACCAACCACCAACCAAACAAACAAAACCAAACCCACCACATACATCATGGCTGATAAGTTTAATTCGTATTCTACTACAATCACAAATTATAACCTTCTGTCAGTGTTGCTGGTAACATCAGTACAGCCAGGCACTAGACAGATTGCAGAATCTCTGCTACTGAAAATATGTCATGCCTGTTTGTGTATATTCTCATCAATAATGTATTGTCTTCAGGACAGTACAGCAAAATACAATCCAGAAATTATTAGGGTAAGACCTAACCTTTAAAGAGCAAATACCCGATGGTACGGAGACTGATATATTTTTGTGTATATTGGAAAGAAGAAAAATTTTTATTATTCCCCAAACCATCACCTGGATGCAAAGAAAGTAATAAAGATAGAAGAAATGTTTGCTTTGTTGTTTTGTTGCTTGTTTTGTGTGGTTTTTTTCCTTAGTAGGAAAGGGAAAAATAACCACCTGTTTTATTTCTTAGTAGAAAGCAGGTGAAGCACTGGCAGAAGAGAACATTATCAAAGGAAGATCACTAAGAAAGAGTTTACAGTATAAAAGCCTCTGCATAGGATAAGCAAGCTCAGATAGTCACAGTTCAATTTTCAAAATAGGAAAAAAAGTGTTTCCCCCTAATCTCATATTCTATAGAATATTCTTTTCCATTCTTCAGGACAACCTTCTCCATAATTGCAGATAGTCTTCTAATAATACTTATGAATGTATACCATGGCAGCAAGTAAGCTTTGCTTTCAGTATGTCCTTTGCTGCAAATATGCCACACACATTGATCCTTAAACTATAACAGAATGAAATCTGCTGCAATCTCAGTATTACCACTTCCATTAACATTTCTGACATTCATTGTCAACTGGAATTCAAAGACTAAAATGTCCAAACCCACATCTCAACAAGGTGCTTAAAAATGAAAAATTTCAAGGCAGTTATTTTGCATACATATGCTCATCTTTTTAATCTTGCATCTTACTAAACAAGATATTGCCTTTGATCTTGTGACATTTTCCTTTCTTAAAGTAATGATAATGCAAATAACTCATGGCCATCACAGCAAATCACCTGAATAGCTTTTATGTGTAGCTAAGGAAATGAAAAATTTCCCGTAACATCATACTTTTTAACCCCTAATAGCTTTACATTTAAAAGAAAACTATTACGGCATCTTTACTATCTCATTCTGTGCACAGATGTATGCATCATGGACCAGGCTTCACATCACCAGTGTGGTGATCCACAACAGACTCCCTCCCAGCTCACCAGATTTCCTGAAGTGTGTGCCAGTAATACCTATAACCTTCTGAATTCTTTCTAGTGTAACTGAGGGGACCCAGGTGGAATTAGAATTACATCAAATGAAATGTACCATATACCTTCTTAAACTACATGGAAGCATGATACAAAGAGACTTGAAATCAACTTCAGAGGCAAATTGGTGAAGTCAAACTTGTGATTCATCAATTAGAGCTTCTCACTATAGGCAATACATGAGACATTTCTAGAGAAACTGAAAAATTTGTACGTTTTCACAGTAGATCAGACCCATGCAGCAGAAGCTGGGTTTGTAACTATGAAACGCTGAATGAAATTCAGTAACTCAATGTTTAGCAATTTTCATTTCCAACTCAGTGGTATCATGTTGTAATACAGAGCAGCTTATAATATAAGCCCTATAGCAACACTTGTTACCTAAAGGGTTTAATTTGCTTACGTCACCAGTGATTCTGGCTCTCATAATAAACACAGGAATTTTTATTACTTTTAAAAACTCAGATTAATTTTGGACCCAAACTCACTTTGATCAGTGATATATCCCTATACCAGCAAAACAGGGAAATTTAAAAAAAATCAGTGCTATCATTTTTTAAGCAGAAAACAGCAAACTACCAGCAAAAATCCTGAAACCAACCAACAAACCAAATAAAAAACTCCAACAAACAAATAAACAGCAACAACAAAGGGAAAAAGGGAAGGTTTGGGAAGGTTTGGAAAGGAAAGGAAAGGAAAGGGAAAGGAAAGGGAAAGGAAAGGAAAGGGAAGGGAAAGGGAAAGGGAAAGGAAAGGAAAGGGAAAGGGAAAGGAAAGGAAAGGGAAAGGAAAGGAAAGGAAAGGAAGGAAAGGAAAGGAAAGGAAAGGAAAGGAAAGGAAAGGAAAGGAAAGGAAAGGAAAGGAAAGGAAAGGAAAGGAAAGGAAAGGAAAGGAAAGGAAAGGAAAGGAAAGGAAAGGAAAGGAAAGGAAAGGAAAGGAAAGGAAAGGAAAGGAAAGGAAAGGAAAGGAAAGGAAAGGAAAGGAAAGGAAAGGAAAGGAAAGGAAAGGAAAGGAAAGGAAAGGAAAGGAAAGGGAAGAAAGGAAAGGAAAGGGAAAGGAAAGGAAAGGGAAAGGGAAAGGAAAGGAAAGGAAAGGGAAAGGAAAGGAAAGGAAAGGAAAGGAAAGGAAAGGAAAGGAAAGGAAAGGAAAGGAAAGGAAAGGAAAGGAAAGGAAAGGAAAGGAAAGGAAAGGAAAGGAAAGGAAAGGAAAGGAAAGGAAAGGAAAGGAAAGGAAAGGAAAGGAAAGGAAAGGAAAGGAAAGGAAAGGAAAGGAAAGGAAAGGAAAGGAAAGGAAAGGAAAGGAAAGGAAAGGAAAGGAAAGGGAAGGAAAGGAAAGGAAGACATGGAAAGGAAAGGGAAGGAAGGAAAGGAAAGGAAAGGAAAGGAAAGGAAAGGAAAGGAAAGGAAAGGAAAGGAAAGGAAAGGAAAGGAAAGGAAAGGAAAGGAAAGGAAAGGAAAGGAAAGGAAAGGAAAGGAAAGGAAAGGCAAGGAAAGGAAAGGAAAGGAAAGGAAAGGAAAGGAAAGGAAAGGAAAGGAAAGGAAAGGAAAGGAAAGGAAAGGAAAGGAA
Organism: Dryobates pubescens; assembly: GCF_014839835.1. NCBI lineage: Eukaryota > Metazoa > Chordata > Aves > Piciformes > Picidae > Dryobates > Dryobates pubescens. The sequence continues at coordinate 32,069,154 of NC_071657.1, forward strand.
AGGAAAGGAAAGGAAAGGAAAGGAAAGGAAAGGAAAGGAAAGGAAAGGAAAGGAAAGGAAAGGAAAGGAAAGGAAAGGAAAGGAAAGGAAAGGAAAGGAAAGGAAAGGAAAGGAAAGGAAAGGAAAGGAAAGGAAAGGAAAGGAAGAAAGGAAAGGAAAGGAAAGGAAAGGAAAGGAAAGGAAAGGAAAGGAAAGGAAAGGAAAGGAAAGGAAAGGAAAGGAAAGGAAAGGAAAGGAAAGGAAAGGAAAGGAAAGGAAAGGAAAGGAAAAAAGGAAAGGAAAGGAAAGGAAAGGAAAGGAAAGGAAAGGAAAGGAAAGGAAAGGAAAGGAAAGGAAAGGAAAGGAAAGGAAAGGAAAGGAAAGGAAAGGAAAGGAAAGGAAAGGAAAGGAAAGGAAAGGAAAACACCCACACAAGCTGAGGCATATGTTTTTCCCCTAACTGGAAGTTGTGGAAATTGTTGACTAAAGAGATCCCCCAAAGGTTAGTGTGATTTGAAATGAGCCATGTATTTCAAGAGGAACTAAAACTGTAAGGTTTCATAATATTGCTGACTAAGACACTCTTTTTACATCCGTTTGGAAGCAAGGTCAAGAATCACACTTCTAGTAAGAGAACTCTTCCATGCATGCCCTGTTCACCAGAATGGCATCAGTAAGCAGTTCATCCACACAGAAAGGTAAGTACTAGTATACCTTAGGAAACAAAGTGAGTGGTTGAAAGATAGTACAGCATGGGCAAGTTGTTTTTTTACTTTTATCTGTTTTTCTTTTTTTTTTTTTTTTTTAATTTTCTCTTTTAGTCTAGCTATCATTCTTCATCAGTTACAAATCTGTAGTGTAGAAAATTAGCCATTGCATATATTTTTCTCTTCCTCATTTACCATTGCCTTAGGCAAACACATGGGTGCTTCCCAGGCACACCCGTGGCAATCTGAGCTACATTACATGAGTTCAAATGGGATCATGCATGTGACTCTGCATATTAATGGCACAATCATAAGTGCTTCACAAGGCATTTGCCAAAAGCTTGTCTCTTGAAGAGGAAGGAAATCATCATCCACATTAAATGGCCATGGGCAAATTACAAAGAGACTTTTTCAGCAGCTAGCATAAAAAGCAGTCTAGGAGAAGCAGGCAATACTGCAGTGGTAGAAGGGACCTTGGTGTGCAAACAGTTGCTGTTAAAGTGCAGTGTGACACCACCCAAGTCACCTGGGGGTCTCCCAGCCTCTGCTGGCTAGAACACAGCATTCTCCCATGGGGTATCACAAGCAGCCTCTCCCAGTGCCAGCTGGGTCCAAGTGCTGGATGTCCCTGAAAAACCTGTTCTGGGCAGCTGCCTGGGAGCTTGAGTGAGTCCATTCCAGGAGACTGTGCAGCCACGAATCTCAGGAGAATTGAGCCCCTGTTGTCAGAAGGGCTTTCCTGGGGGATACTGCAAGGGATTGGATATCTTGGGATTAGATAGAGGGTTGTTCAGAGATTCAGAGGTATTTATTGGCATTTTCTAAAAGGCTCCTTTTTATGGGTGCTGTTACTGAGACTGATCTTGAATCTATCGTACTGGCTGCTAGTTAATTAACTACATGTTGTTAATAAATCAATAAAATGCTTTCATCTCAATTTGGTTTAACGACATGAAATAAATATCTTTCCCTTGTGAAATATTGTACCTTCTTATCACTTAGGAACACAGAATTGATTTCTTAATGTTTAATATCATGTTACACTTGAAGATACAATGTCTTTATTCCCCAAGAGCAAGAGTATTACAGTCAACAAAATTATGCTCACTTTACACCAGTATAATTAAGACTCCAATGCCATATGCCTACACCTATTAAACTGTCTGTTTTTGATGAAGGAACTCATCATACATAATTTCTATAATAAAAGCAGGAGTTAAAATCAACAGGTATAACAGTACAGATATTTCTCTTGCTCTTTTTTTAAAAATTCAATTATGGCCAAACTTTTGCTAATTGCTTTATTCTGTTTCTTTCACTGTATCTATTTATTTTTAAAAAGATAAAGCAAAATACTCTTTTAAGTAGATTGTGTTCACCCTTTTCAGAAAATTTTTCTTTCATTCTATGAACTCTCAACATGATATAGACTGTTGATATTTTCTAGTAACTTGAAGAACAGGTGAGAAAGACAGATAATTTTAGAGACATGTTTTAGAAACTGCACATAGGTAAATGTGTTCCTGTGACATGCTTATTTTATACCACTAAAACAATGCTTCATACACACTATCTCTTTTTACCAAAGCTACATGCCTTCCACATGAAAGCCAACCCATCCATCATACATCATGTTCACATGAGGTTCAAAATACACCTACCTTTCCACATACATAAAGATTTACCCCTTGATTTAAGATAGTAAGCAAATAAAGAAAATTACATAAAAGTTAGAGGAGATAGATCATTGTGATACATTCTTTGCTGTATTTTTGTTGGTTGCCTTGTGTGTGTTTTGCTGGGGTTTTCTTGGTTTGGTTTGGTTTGGTTCGGTTTAATTTGGTTTTGTATCATTTAATTTCATTTCATTTTGTTTGATTTGGTTTTTTTCAGCCCTTTCTAAATAAAAAAGAGCTTGGTTCCCAGCTCTTGACCTTGTGGTTACATGGTGAAAGAAATCCTTACAGCTTGGTTGTTAATTCCAAAGTGAGTCTCAACTAAACTAAATTTTAAACAGAGGTGTTATCCAGCAACGAAAGAAATATCTCATTCAACACTAGTACTGCAGAGCTAATGGAATAACAATAATACAGTTTTCATGTACATAATCTAAATTCAAATATATTTAATAGCTTCAGGCAACAGGCATCAACAATATACCAATGACTTATAGTACAGGCAGAATTTCAGGCTGCGGCTCTGCCATAGAAATCAGAGAAAAAACACTGAAATCTCATGTCAATACTTAAGCATAGTGAATCTGAAATATTCTGTTAAATTTGATCTGATAATAGACCAGAAATATGCATGTATAATGCAATCTGCCCTCATATTCTGATCACCTTGAGGTAAACTGAGTTTGCAAAAGCCTTCCATTTTAGCTCTGTGGCAATGCATCTCTCTTGTGTTAGCCTGGAAAAAAAAAAGAACAACTTAAAAGAGAAACAAAAAAATCACCAGTGGAAAAAAATAATGTTTTTTAAAATAAAAATTACTTACAGTCTGGGCCTTCAGTATCAGAATTAGTACATGTGACATTACTAAAAAAGACAAAACCTAGAGTCAAAGAAGTATTGTGGAAAAGACTTCTAAGAGTATTTTTGACACAGTCAACATTTTTCAAATTACTTTTAAATAGAGCTCTTAGCCAATCTCAACTAACCAGCAGAGTTCAGCCTCTTTTCTTTGCCTGAGTTTTGGGGTCATTTTCTATACTTATTCAGCTTTTCAAAAATTGAAGATACCAATGTGCTGGTTTTATGCTAATGTGATTTAACTGTTAGACAAAAAAAAAAGAAAGCAAAGAAACATCTACTGATTTCAAAGGAGAGCTTTCTGGGGGGGCCATGATAATCTAAGCAATAGCACATGGGAAGCTCAATGAAACGCAAAGCTATTCTCTATACTAGAATTGAAGTAATTTTTGGTATTTTGCCTCTTTCAGAGCATACTCAATTTAGATGGCAAAGGTAGTCTTATCTTTCACAGCTTTTTCTTGAAATAAGTAAAGTCATAACATTTGTTAGAATGGAATTTCATCAACAACAGTCTTACATGTGTTTCCTTATGCCATCTCTTGTACAAGTTGACAAAGCATATGATAGGTTTTCAAATACTGGAAAAAATATCTTCAGTATATATAACTGTATGAGTTAGGAAAACCTCTCTGGGCTTGTCCAAACAAAAATCTAAGACAACTTCCAACTCTGTGTGGTCAGAAGTTGAAATCTGATCTTTCAGAAGACAGAAATATTTACTATGTCTTTAGCCAAAGAGAGGCTGATGTTTAGAAGCGGTAAGTAAGGACATCCAGTGTCCAGCAATCACTAAGGAGGCTGAACGATATAGAAGTATGACATAAACATTTATTGAATGTCAAAATCCAACAGAACAAATTTGAAAAAAATCAAACTCTAACTTTTGCAAAACTTTTGCTTAAACACATTCAGTTTATCTGAAAAAAAAGCTCAATGCCAGTCTTTCCTATAATGTTTTCTCTTTTCCCTTGTCATCAGCAAAAGAATTTTTATATCACCTTTTCAAAAAGAAGAAAAATTAATTTGCTAACTCTGGAGCTCTGTGTTGATTACAGCTGAAATCTGGAGCTGTCCTATCCAAAATAAAGAACAATATGATGGAGATGTCTAGGATAAAGGAAACTGGTTACTTAAAAGTATTATATCTTTCATTCTGGTATAGTGATTGTGTCATTTGACTAGTAACTGTTTACAAATTCTAGTAAAGTAAGACTCTTCCAGGAGATGGAGGCAAACGGTACAAATATTTTTGAAACACATGCAGACAAACCCACAACTTTTTGATTTTCTTGAATTGTAACTGGTATCTCCATATAAGGAAGAAACTGACATTTGCACATCACTGAATATTAACAAGATATAATGTGCTCACTTAGAGACTCAGAATTGTGATTTTACTTCATGCCAGCAAACCCCAGATCCAGTTGGGTATCCAATTTTCCTTTCTCAAGTACCTCAGAAATCTTTGTTTCTACAATGAAAATAAACTTTGTAATACGACATTGAAAAAGAACTATATTCATTCTGTTGCCCATGAAAGAATACCAGTCACTCCCCTAGACCTTCCTTTAAGGCATAATTTATTATCCTTTGGAAAAAGTTGACAGTATCATAAAATCTACATAGTAGGAATATGTGTTTACACTTCATACCAGCTTTAGAAACCCACTGGAAAAAAATTCCCCAGTAATGACCCAGACTTTTCTAAGAATCAGCCTAGCACTTCAAGGTAAATCTGATCAGTGAAGAAAGAAAGTGGCCTTTGGGCCTTAAGCCAGAAAAGTCATTATGTGACAAGCAGAAAAAAATTGCTTTAGAAGATATCTTGACTTCAGTAAAGTTTTCGATACTGTCTTCCATAACATCCTCATAGAAAAGCTCAGGAAATGTGACATAGATGGCTGGTCTCTGAGGTGGATTGAAAACTGGCTTGACAACAGAGTTCAGAGGGTATTTGTCAGTGACACAGACTTAACTTGGAGGCCTGCAGCCAGTGGTGTTCAGTACTGGGTCCAGTTTTGTTCAATATCTTTATCAACAAACTGGATGAGGAGATTGCGAGAACCCTCAGTAAGTTCGGGGATGATATAAAATGGGGGCAGGACGGGGGAGTGGGGGGGTGTGGGGGGTGTGACTAACACCCCATCAGGCTGTGCAGCTATCCAATGAGATCTGGACAGGCTGGAGAGCTGGGTGCACTAGTACAGTTTAGGGCTGCCCTGCTGGAAAGCAGCTCCAAAGAGAAAGACCTTGGAGTGCTGATGGACAGTAAGTTTTCCATGGAACAACAATGTGCCCTTGTAGCCAAGAGAGCCAATAGTACCCTGGGATGCATCAAGAAGGGTGTGTCCAGCAGCTATAGGGAAGTTCTTCTACCTCTCTATTCTGCTCTGGTGAGGCTACACCTGGAATACTGTGTCCAGTTTCAGGCTCCACAGTTCAAGAAAGACAGAGAACTGCTGGAGAGAATCCAGTTGAGAGCCACAAGGATGATTAGGACACTTGAGCATCTCCCCTATGCAGAGAGACTGAGAAACCTATGGCTGTTTAGTCTTGAGAAGACCAAGAGGGCATCTGATCAATGTGTTCATATGTATTCAATTCATAAATATCTGAAGGGTGGGTGTCAAGTGGATGGGGGCAAGCTCTTTTTGGTAGTGCACAGTAATAAGACAAGAAACAATGGGTTCAAACTTGAACATCGAAGATTTCACCTCAACATGAGGAGAAACTTCTTTACAATGAGGGTGTTGGAGCAGTGGAACAGGCTGCCCAGGGAGGTTGTGAAGTCTCCTTCTCTGGAACCTTTCCAAACCCACCTGGATGCATTCCTGTGCAGACTACCCTAAGTGATCCTGCTTTGTCAGGGGTCTGGACTTGATGATCTCTTCAGGTCCTTCCAACCTCTAATACACTGTGATACTGTGATACTATCACATGGTCATAATCTGGGGAGAAAGTGTTCATTGTAAACCAGTTCATTGCTTTTTCACTTTTTCAGAATAAAATGGTTTAGAACTTGAATTTACTAACACAATTGAGAAAAAAATATATATTGAAAGGTCAGTTTGTTCTCTATTACAGGTCGTTTACCATATTTCAATTACAATAGCAGTAGTTCTAGTTTTCCCTTTAACCTTGGCACTTCCACATATATATCTTCTACTTGGGGGGAAGGTTTGGGCAGGTTTGGGAAGGTTTGGGAATGGAAGGTTTGGGAAAGTTTGGGAAGGGAAGGTTTGGGAAGGGAAGGTTTGGGAAGGTTTGGGAAGGTTTGGGAAGGGAAGGTTTGGGAAGGTTTGGGAAGGGAAGGTTTGGGAAGGTTTGGGAAGGTTTGGGAAGGTTTGGGAAGGGAAGGTTTGGGAAGGGAAGGTTTGGGAAGGGAAGGGAAGGGAAGGTTTGGAAGGGAAGGGAAGGTTTGGGAAGGGAAGGTTTGGGAAGGTTTGGGAAGGGAAGGGAAGGTTGGGAAGGGAAGGGAAGGTTTGGGAAGGGAAGGTTTGGGAAGGGAAGGGAAGGTTTGGGAAGGGAAGGGAAGGTTTGGGAAGGGAAGGGAAGGGAAGGTTTGGGAAGGTTTGGGAAGGTTTGGGAAGGGAAGGTTTGGGAAGGTTTGGGAAGGTTTGGGAAGGTTTGGGAAGGGAAGGGAAGGGAAGGGAAGGGAAGGGAAGGGAAGGGAAGGGAAGGGAAGGGAAGGGAAGGGAAGGGAAGGGAAGGGAAGGGAAGGGAAGGGAAGGGAAGGGAAGGGAAGGTTTGGGAAGGGAAGGGAAGGTTTGGGAAGGGAAGGGAAGGTTTGGGAAGGGAAGGGAAGGGAAGGTTTGGGAAGGTAAGGGAAGGGAAGGTTTGGGAAGGTTTGGGAAGGTTTGGGAAGGGAAGGTTTGGGAAGGTTTGGGAAGGTTTGGGAAGGTTTGGGAAGGTAAGGGAAGGGAAGGTTAGGGAAGGGAAGGTTAGGGAAGGGAAGGGAAGGTTAGGGAAGGGAAGGTTAGGGAAGGGAAGGGAAGGGAAGGGAAGGGAAGGGAAGGGAAGGGAAGGGAAAGGGAAGGGAAGGGAAGGGAAGGGAAGGAAGGGAAGGGAAGGGAAGGGAAGGGAAGGGAAGGGAAGGGAAGGGAAGGGAAGGGAAGGGAAGGGAAGGGAAGGGAAGGGAAGGGAAGGTTCGGAGAGAGAGGAGAGGAGAGGAGAGGAGAGGAGAGGAGAGGAGAGGGAGAGGAGAGGAGAGGAGAGGAGAGGAGAGGAGAGGAGAGGAGAGGAGAGGAGAGGAGAGGAGAGGAGAGGAGAGGAGAGGAGAGGAGAGGAGAGATGGAGCATGAGAGCAGTATTTTCCAGAAGTCGCAGCAATGTTTACACAGGTTCATTAGCCTACGAATTCCATCTATGGTTACAATACCCTTTCTAAAGGGGCTTTAATTGCCTTACCTGAGGAACAGGGTTCCTCTAAAATATGAGACTTTTCCACTTTTCAGCACCCACGTTGTTTTGAAAGAAAGTTAGCATGTGAAAATGGATTTAATCTTCATGACACAGAGTAAACAGGACATATCGCTTGCTTTTCTCTTTTCTTATCTGCTCTCTCTAGGCAGAAATATGTCAACTGCACTTATTTTGCTTAGCATGTTATTTTGTAATCTGCTAGATGGTGCCTAAACATTTGGCATTACTTAGAGAGCTGTAGCACTTCACTCCAGATCTTCACAATGAAAAATACCCCAAACTTATCGGTTCAGCACTTAAGCATCTGGTACATCTTGCAACTTACTGTGCATCTTTCTCAAGATTACCAGGAATATGAGGCAGAATATGAAATTTAATTTCCAATTCTCAATCTAGTCCTTTAACCATAAGACAATTCTTCTCATGCACAGATATGGGCTAAAAATCACAAAGATGGATGTATTATCTGCAGATTCACAAAGGCAAGTAGACAGTCAAAAAAGGTTTTAAGTCTTAAAGATGACATTGAATTAAAATAGGTTCTTTTTTTATTTGAACACATGTAGTATAAATATTTTTTGAAATCTAGCTATTTTGATAACAAAAAATCTTAAAACACTGAATTCTTTTAATGACAATTAAATTTAAAAATCTCCAATTTGATAGATACTTAGGACCAGGAGTTAGAATGCAGTGTTCCCAAATGCCAAGCAGAATTACAATAAAGACCACTGACTGGTGAGTTAGAGCAGTGCTTCTCACACTCCTGTCCAGGGAGCACCATCAGCAGTGTGTAAAGCCAGTTCTGTCATACCAGGAAGGAAGCTGTCAATCTCCAAGCAAAGATATACTCTGCAACTGTAGTTAACACACAGTTCTTCTATTCAAGCAGGCTTTTTAAAGAAGGTTAACATCAAATAGTGACAAGCATTGCACTGATATCTGCACAGCCACCTCCTTTACACTTGGGCTTTCTTCACTGCTTATTCTGCCAGAAGCAGGTTCAGCAGTTAAAATGAGAGTCACAGATGGAGTTCAGGAGGATGAAAGGTTTTCCACTTATTCAGCATTTGCCACTGGACCAGCTGGAAGAGCACACCCTGCAGCTCCAGCCACACACAACATACGAGCTGGAGCACAAGAATGAGGCAGAGCTTATTCCTCTCCATGGCCAGCAGGTAGAGCCAAACATGGTATCAGGTCAGGATTGTCCATCAGTTTTTTATAGAGAGTGGGCAAGTTAACAGACATTATAGAAATGATGACCACCTTCTTCAAGATCCCTGTGACACCCAAGACTGCAGCCTCTATCGGTAAATGAAATGACTGATATCAAGTTTTCAAGGAAGCAGGACAGCCACATAAAGAAAAGTTTATCTGCCCTAGATCCTACCACTAGTCTTCTGACTTACTAATATTTTCCAGCCCAAAGTCCACACAGACAAACCAGTGTGTTTTGAAGCTCCCTTAAATCAACACTGTGGTAGCTAGGGACCAGCGACTGGAAGATTTCGTGCTGTACATGTAGATAAGGTTTTCTCTGTAGCCTATGGTACTCAGGCCATGATGTAAGCAGACAGATGTGACATTGTAACCCCAAGGTTATAAAAGGTGGTAACAGCCAGTAATAAACGCCATTTGCCATCCACCACATTGGTGTCTGTGTGCTGATGGACCGGCAGCCTGGGTGTGGCTGCTGTACCCCCGCCCCGGACCAGGTCGTCTTTGCCTACCACAAGCAATTAGCTTGTTAAAAAAAAAAAAAAAAAAGGCAACAAGTGGTGCCGAAACCCGGGAAAACCCTTGGATTCCACAGAAGAAGTCCACTGCCACAGGGGGGATGCCCCCAGGACCAGCAAGAACTCAAATACAAGTTCTCAAGGACCAACAGAGGGAGGGGAACCACTGTGACGGTCGTCTTGCGAAGAGTCAAATTCCCTGGGACCAACGATGCAGGTCGTATCAGAATTGCACAGGCAGTGGGGTATTGATTGTAAATCTAAAGACTACTCTCGCTGTGACGAGGCTTTTACAACTTGGGGTCATTAATCAGCCGGTAGATATCCACCACCCACAGGCATGGGAGAAGTGCACTAAGATGCTTGCCGAGGAGGCAAAGTCTTCCAGATGTGGGAAACATCTTAAGTCATGGGAGAGGGTTGAGGAGGCTTTACAGAAAGCCAGGCAAAAAAAGGAAACCTGGAAAGCAGCAAGGGAGTATTTGAGAGATACTCCAAAGCTGGGAGTCGGGGCAGCTACGCAGACTCAGAGCCTCTCAGATGGCAATGATTCTGCAGAGCTTGAACAGCTGCGGGAGAGTGGCACACCCCCTACGTCCCCAAAACACCCAAGCGCCAGCCCTTATAAGGACAATCAGGGGCACGCCCTGCATTCCTGGGGTGAGCTAGCGGAGGAAGCTAGGAGCGTGGAAGCCGGGGCGAGGCCACAGCCCTATGCACCCGAACGAGAAGGGAGAAAGCAGTGGGGGCGAGCCAAAATGGGAGGAGCAGCCTGTCCGTGAGAGAAGTGGGTGGAACCAGGACGTGAACGAGGGGTGGAGAGCCCTCGGGAGGTGGGGCGAGCCAAGGGGGAAGGACCGACCTGCTCACAAGGGGTGTGGGCGGGACCAGAGCCCGAGCAGGAGGCGGGACGGCCCAAGGGGAGGGAACAGCCCACCCACAAGGAGTAGGCGGGGCCGCAGCACAACCAACGGCACAGAGACCCAAAGCAAGCAGCTGGTCAAGCTCTGGATCAGATACCAGCGGTAGCGGCGGAATGGGAGCATAACTAGTCAGTCGAGCTCTGGCTCGTGGAACATATCAGATACTAGCTGGTACAAATGGTATTCATCAGAGTACAGGTCTGAAGAGGAGGAAACAGAGATAGGCAGAGTGAAAAAGCAAAACATCCCCATCCATAACAAAGAAAAATTTCCCCTCACTAATTGGAGAAAAATAAAAATGGCATGTGCGACTGGACTCCTGCTGATAACCTAGTGTTCCCAGTCCGGGTGATAGATGGGGGTCAAAGGGCCTACTCACCAGTAAATCCCAAGGATGTGCAGGCGATTGTTAAGGCAATTGCAGACAAAGGGCTTAATTCTGCCATGGTCTCCACTCTCATAGATGGAGTTTTTGGGGGAGATGACATGCTTCCATTTGATATAAAGCAAGTCTGCAGAATGATTCTTGATGGGGCAGGGATGATCGTTTTTAAGCAAGAGTGGGAGGATAATTGTGCAAGGCAGCTAGCCAGAATAACTGGGCCAGACCACCCGCTCCATGGCTCTAACCTGCAGCGGCTAATGGGTACAGATCCAACAATGGTTACCCCTCAGGCACAGGCTCAAGGCCTGCGAGCCCCTGAAGTTATGACAACTACCCGTGCAGCTAGAGAGGCTATTCGCACAGTCTCTATGGCCATTGCCAAGCCATCGCCGTGGTCCTCAATAAGCAGGGGAAAGTGAGAGCTTTACACGGTTTGTGGATCGCCTCCATGCAGCTATCGATTCCTCAGACCTGCCTGCAGAGGCCAAGGGCCCGCTCACAGCGGAATGCATACGCCAGCAGAGCAACTCAGTGACCAGAGAAATCTTACGATCACTGCCAGCAGGGGCGACCCTTGCAGACATGATTAAGCATGTTGTAAAAGAAGATCCAGGCGCAATGGCCACAATGGCCAATGTAATGGCCTGTTTCCCGAACTGTTGCCCCCAGGGAGCAGCCAGCTATATGGCACCCAGCATATGCCCAACGGCAGCCCAGCTGAACCTGCCTACATTTCAGGAACAGCAGGAACCACCCCTTGGTGGCGAGACCCCAGAGTGGCCTGGCAGTAAAATGTGACAGTCCGCCAGTAGTGTGGGGAACTTGCTCCCTCTACAACGTCCCACATGATCAAACCAGATCTTCAGAATAAAACTAATGAAAACTGTGAGTTTCTGTTCACAGGATTGGATCACCGGACACCCCCGTGACCCCTGTATCCACTGTCAGGAGAGCCCGATGAGCCACCAGATACACCATCCAAGCCTGGGAGACCAACACTTGCAGAACCCAGACAACAGCAGAGTAACCTTTGCAAAGAGGGTTGCAATAACTTTGTGTGATCTTGATCCTAGCACCTATTGCTGTAGGGCGGGCGGAATCAGATTACCGCAGTCACCAGGCCCATCAACCATTCAAATGGACACTGTCTCGAGGGGATCGATCGGTCGTGAGAACCTTAATAACGGTGGGGGGTCCTAGCTTTCTGGTTACACTATGTGAGCTAGTTAACGCAAAGGGAGCATGTGACAGTAAATCACCATCGTTTTACATGTGTCCTAGCTCCAACCCCGAAAAATCCTATTGCAATCAGCCAGGTCACTATTTTTGTGCATACTGGGGTTGTGAGACAATTGCCCCCACGTGGATTACAAAGCCCCTCGACCCTTACTTAAATGTAACTCAGTGTTCTGTCGGATGCAGACCACAACCAGAGCATCGTGCTTTTGATGCACAGGGAAGAGTTCACACTATAGTGCGGGATCGTAAACATGGAGCTTGAATGTCATCCAATTTCAGAAACCTAGCTGGCTTGTAGGGAGAAGTTGGGGATTTCAGTATGTTGAAACAGGGAAGGACAGAGGTGGATTGATTACTATTAAGAAGGAACCGATTGAAAATGATCCTGTGCCAGCAGGTCCTAACCAAGTTTTGAAGGTAGAATCTAAGAGTAACACCAAAAGCCTAACCATAAGCACCCCAGACCATGTAAGAGATCCGACTGCCCCAGCCTTGGACGAGAGCTTTGGGGAGGAATCTTTGTGGAAATTGATACAGGTTAGTTACTTCCTGTTAAATGGGACAAATCCAAATCTTACAGAACATTGTTGGCTGTGCTATGGGATAAGGCCACCTTTTTATGAAGCCGTGGGAATAGCAACACCAGTCCGGTGCACGGACGATATCAACCCGGCACAATATAAATGGAAGATAGAGAGGCGAGGAATAATGTTAACGCATGTGAGAGGGAGAGGGGTATGTGTAGGTAAGGTTCCTGAGGAGAAGAGAAAACTGTGTATAAATGATGGAAGGGGTTCTGATAAGCTCAGAAGACCTGCAAAATGGTTATTACCAGCTGAAAACACTAAGTGGGTCTGTTCCACTGTGGGAGTTACACCTTGTTTAGCCTTAGATTATTTTGATGAAACTTTAGAATTTTGTGTACAAGTAGCAGTAGTCCTCAAAACTTTTTATCACTCTGAAGAGTCTATCTATGATGTGCAGGTCATTTCGGACCACCACCTGTCTAAAAGAGAACCCTTTACCGCACTAACAATAGCAATGTTAATGGCTCTAGGGGGAACAGGAGTAGCTACTGGAGTAACCTCGCTAGTACAGCAAAGTAAAGAATTTCATGCTCTTAGAGCGGCAGTAGATGAAGATTTGGCTAGAATTGAACAATCAATTAGTGCCCTTGAAAAGTCCTTGAGATCGATGTCGGAGGTAGTTTTACAGAACCGCAGAGGACTGGATCTCATGTATTTACAATGAGGGGGAGTGTGTGCTGCATTAGGAGAGGAGTGCTGTGTGTATGCAGATCACACTGGAGTTGCCAGAGATTCCGTGTCCAAACTCAGAGATGGTTTAGAAAAGAGGAAGAAAGATAGGGAAGCCCAACAAGGGTAGTTTGACTCATGGTTTAATCATTCTCCATGGTTAACCACCCTGGTATCTACCCTTGCAGGACCAATTGTAACGATCATGCTGGCACTGATTTTTGGACCTTGCGTATTGAACAGGCTCATGTCTTTTGTCAAGAGCCGTTTGGAGAAGGTCAACATTATGTTAGTAGAAACCCACCAGTTGTTGTAGAAAAGCACTGATTAGCAGTTTTCAGCTATTCTCAGCTATGCACTGTTGTAGAAGAGCACTGGTTAGCACTTTTGGCTATTTTTAGCTATGCACTGAACACTACTAGCCTGGTGTGCCTTATATTTCTTGTGTGAAACTATATTTTTATGACTTTATATTTTCTTGTAGACCCTTTTTTATTTAGGTATAGAGTGTTTTGTATTTTTATGTAGATTTAGGACATATATTTTTTACGACTATGATAAGGTACTAACACTGGAAGGATTTAACACTGGAACAGAGTTTTTAGGATTGTTACATTTCTTTTTGTTAATTTAGTTAAGCATAAGGAGGGGGGAAATGTGGTAGCTAGGGACCAGCGACTGGAAGATTTTGTGCTGCACGTGTAGATAAGGTTTTCTCTGTAGCCTATGGTACTCAGGCCATGATGTAAGCAGACAGATGTGACATTGTAACCCCAAGGTTATAAAAGGTGATAACAGCCAGTAATAAACGCCATTTGTCATCCACCACATTGGTGTCTGTGTGCCGATGGACCGGCAGCCTGGGTGTGGCTGCTGTACTCCCCCCCGGACCAGGTCGTCTTTGCCTACTACAAGCAATTAGCTTGTAAAAAAAAAAAAAAAAAGGCAACACAACTGCCCTTTTCTGGCACAGGAGAGTGGAAACCGGCTCTTCATTTGACTATGGCAGTAAATTAAATATATCATCACTTACTTTAAATCAAATTGTGATTAAGAGTTTGGAAAGCATCCAACTGCAGCAGTTTACCTTTTACAGTCACACAGAAACCAAGAGGAAGCTGCTGAGTGAGCTACAACCTGAAAACAATTGGAGTCCTAAGTAGATTTACTGTTATTATAAGGATTAATTTTTTTTTTTTAATTCACTAGATCTCAATACATCAGGAAATTCTCAGTCTTTGAATCTACAGTCTATTTATTATGAATTGTGCATTATTAAAAACAAAAGTTTTCCTCATAAATGGATATGGGAAGCAATTACTTAAATGCAAGAAGATGGTATTGTGACCTTCTTTTCTTCAACAGGAGTTCTTTTCATCTTTGAAATATTGCAATAACCAAAAGTGAATCTAACAGCCCACATAAATTCAGGTCTGAACTTTGAAACCAGTAGGTAAAGATTTCCTTTTAGCTTAATTAAGTCTAGTGTTTTTCATATAAAACAAATTATAAACATAATTTATGTGTGTGTCTGTTTGCAAAATGAATATTCATTTTTCTCTTTGCCATATGGTAAAACTTTGTCACTAATTCTCTTCTTGCCACTCTCTCTTAGACTTGGGTTTCACTAACTGTTGCAATTATTAGTAAAATTTAACAGTTCAGCCTTCACTGATTTCTTGTTCACTCTTGACAACCTGTCCTGTAGACAGTATCTCTCAAAGAGTATTCTTTGAAAAGACATCCAAAGAAGCTCAGCCTACTAGAGTACATTATTTAAAATTAAAATAGTCCTGAATATACATTTCCCTGTGGTGCAATACTCTTCAGTAGATAAGTTGCCAAAGCAAAAGTCCATCTTTTCTTTGCAGCTGTATGAAACTGAAGGAGGAAGGAAGTAGACAAAGGTAATTTGCAGCATTCAGGCAAAAGAGACACAGTAGCTGTGCTTGTAAGAAAACCTTTGTGAGATTACCAGTTGCTTTTTTGTCTCAAACACGGTGTGATATGGCCTGATGGTGTGGCTTAAAAGCACAGCAACAGCACCTCTGAAAGGCCAATGTGAACATCACATTCTTCACAGCTCTGAAGGCACCGCCCCTGCCCTGAAAGGGGTGATGGGGGAACGGCAACTTCTGGGCAGCCACATGTGAGCAGCACACCCAACAGTTCCACTCTGCACAGCCTGTGTCATCCACCAGCTCTGTATCAATCCTTTTCCCTCCCACTCTTGCTACCACTCCATTCCTCTCTGCCTCTGTGGCCCAGATGTCTCTCTCTGCCCCCACCATGCCCCCACTGCTGCACAGGTCCATTTCTGCCATTGCTGCAGAGGGGTCCCCTTTACAAAGTCTGCACTTGCTGTGAAGAACTCAGGACTGTTACTGTGATAATTCTACAATCTGAATCTAGGGAATGGTGATATCCCTTCATTGACACTTCAAGTATCTCTCTTTCCCTCTCATCCTCTCATTCTCCCTCTGCTTTTCCCTCTTCTTCACATTTTCCCTTTGCCCTGGTCACTTTGCCTTTATTTACTCCAAGGGAATTATTCAAATCTTAGCACAACCCCTGATGCTGACCATGTTTGGTACAGGATAGCTAAGTTGTGACAACACATTTAAAAGCTTTTCATTATTTTGTATTTATATATACTTCTCTCTTTTTTTCTTTTCTTTTTTTTTTTTTTTTTTTTTTTTGGTTAAATCTATTCCTAAATTCATAGTTTTGTGGGTTTGTTCTCTCTGCATCAAAGATTAAATTACTAACTCTCAGAATCTTTCTGCTTGATCACTTAGGACTCCACAGGCATATACAAATACAGGAAGTTCATTTTTTAAGTTGATGATCTCTGCTTAGCATTAGGTTTGCTGTCTCCCATCTGTATGGGCACAACATAACCCCTATTAATTAACACAGTTAAAGATGACTTGTCAAGGTGGTTGCATGCCCCCTATCTCATTAGTTAAGAGTTGCATTCTCTACAGAATAGCAATTATGTTCTATTTATCATATATTTTAGAATTGCTGGCCATAGCTTTCATATCAGGCATTTGGGAAACAAACAAACAAACAAACAAAATAACCAAACAAAAAAAAATCCCAGACACACACACACACAAAACACAACCAAAGAACATTTTCAATCCCTAATCTGAAATGGAGTAACATACCATGTCAGTAGCAAATCATGTAGGACTGGTTAATTTCCATTAAGAATTATGCTTCTGTCAAGATCAAGAAAAGGCTTCTTTTCCTTTCCTAAAAGGCAGCTACCCTTCTTATTAGTTTCTGATATTTTGTTGCCTGCAATCTTCTTTTGAGAAGACTTTTTTCTTTTTTATTTTTTTTCCCCTTCTCAAACTAGGACAAATCCAAACTCATTCTCTTTTGTTGACGTACCACTTTTTAATACGAGTGGCAGCGAACACCTGACTACTACTTTTGGCCCAAATGACTTTTCTTATGGCAGCAAATAACAATGAAGTTGCATGGATTTTTACCAGCTGAGACAAACACACTTTGAAGAAAACTGCAAATTAAACAGCATTTAACACCCTTTCTCCCTCGGAGTCTCTTTTTCTTAGAAACTACATATATGCATATCTGGCCTGCAAAAAGATCTAATATCTGGCCCATACCTTTTGGTAAGTAACACAAAATCACTTTCTTAAATGAATATTGGAATGAAGAAAAGAATATAGGAATAAAACCAAAAGCAGTTAATCAGTATAGAATGTCAAGTATCACCATACTTGGACACATATTTTGACATTCAAATATGGTTTCAAGTATGATTATTACTTCTTAGAATTCTGCCAGGTGAGGAATAAGGCTCCACCTAGGTTAGCCTTCCTTTGGGGGAAAATTACACTAAACTAGTGCTTAATATTGAAATGCTTTGCTGTTTCAAATGAAGTATAGAACATGAGTTTGTAAATAGTATAAGAAGGCACAACTCATGTCCAGCATGGTGGGAAATGGCTTCCTCTAAATGGTTTTCTGAGTTTAAAATTTCAGCTCTAAGTTTTTCTGGACTTGAAGCAAGATTTGCTGTTTTTTGGGTTTTTGCCCAAGTTGTTTGTTTTTTTGGTTGCTATTACTTAATCTAATGACAGTTTCAATTCAAAAACATAGACCTATAAAATCCCATAGGCCGAAGACTGACAAATTGTTAAGAGTAGGTGAAGGCAGAGGCACTCTACACAGCTTTTGCCTCAGTCTTCACTGGCAGCTTCTCAAGTGGATGGGCCACAAGGCAGGGACTAAGGGAGCAAAGTCACTGTAAAATAAGATCAAGTTCATGACCATCTGAGGAATGCCAACATACATATCTGAGAAGGCCCCAACAAGATGTATCTGAGAGTCCTAAGGGAATTTGTTGATGTAGTTTCCAAACCACCCTCCATGATCTTTTAGAAGTCATGGCAGGCAGGTGAATTCCCTGATCTCTCTAAAAAGGGAACAGAAACATTACACCTGTTTTTGCAAAGGGTAGAATTTACAAAGGTAGGAACCATTCAGGGGATGATAAATCGATTGGATGGTCACATTCAGAGGGTAGTGATCAATGGCTTGACGTCAGGAAGACTGATAAGTGTTGTCCCTCAGGAGTCTGTAGTGGAGCCCATGCTGTTTAAGATCTTCATCAATGACATAGACAGTGAGAATGAATGGACCTTCAACAAATCTGCAGATAACATGAAGCTGACTAGTGCGTCTGACACATACGAGGTTCATGAGGCCATCCAGAGGGACCTGGACAAGCTTTAGATGTGGATCCATGTGAACCTCACTAAGTTCAGCAAGGTCAAGTAAAAAGTCCTGCACCTGGGATGGAGGAGTTTCGGGTGTCAATAGAGTCTGAGAGATTAATTGGTTGCGAACAGCCTTGAAGAGAAGGACACAGGTGTATTGTTAGATGAAAACATGGGTGTGACACAGCAATGTGCACTCACAGCTCAGGAAGCCAATTGTATCCCATGCTGCATCAAAAGAAGTGTGGTCACTATGTTGAGGTAGGTGATATTGCCACTCTACTTTGCTCTTGTGAGACCACATATGGAAAACTTCATCCAGCTCTGGAATTATCTGTTCAGTTTTGGAATTATCTGTTCAGGAAACACATGAGCCTGTTGGATAAGTCCAGAGAAGGGCTGGAACACTTCTCTGAGGAAAGGCTGAGATTATTGACTGTTCAGGCTAGTACAGGCTTTGAGGAGAAATAAAATGGGGGTTATAATATAGATGAGGACTGACTTTTACCAGGGCCTTTTGTGATAAGACAAATAATAATAGTTTTAAATAAAAAGAGGGTAGATTCAGAAGATATAAGGAAGATATTTTTTATTATGAGAGTGGTGAAATGGTGGAATAGATTGCTCAGAAAGGTGGTGGATGGCCCACCCCTGGAAATATTCATGGTCACGGTGGATGGGGCTCTGAACAACTTTACTTAGTTGAAGATGTCTGTGTTCATTGCTAGGGGATTGACCTAGATAACCCTTAAAAATCCCTTCCAATACAAAGTATTATTCCATTATTCTAGTGTTCAATGATAATATGACAGTGACAGAAAATTACAGTTTTAAGGTTAATACTATTCTACCACATTTTCTTTGTTTTACAGAATACGGGATTAACCAGGTTGGAAAAGACCTTCGAGATCATCGAGTCCAACCTATCACCTAACACTATCTAATCAACTAAACCATGGCATCAAGTGCCTCATCCAGTCTCTTCTTAAACACTTGCAGTGACGGTGACTCCACCACCTCCCTGGGCAGCCCGTTCCAATGGCAAATCACTCTTTCTGTGAGGAATTTCTGCCTAACATCCAGCACCCAGATAACATGTTTTATTCAATAACATATTTAAACATGCACTTGGGACAGAACTCATGCAAGCATTATACCTCACTACCTCACTGAAATTGGCTAATTCCTACATACATAATGTTACAGGAAATATTACGTGTGTCTGTATGCATCACAAATCACCTTAAGGTTCTTTTGCCACAAGACCAAGCAAGCTCTTGGCAGATATTCCTCTCATAAATTTCACCTTTGCCCTGTGTGGCAGTTTTAGGCTGTGCCTAGAAAATTTTCCACAGATCTTGAACGGAAAGTAGTTGAATGTAAATTAATCACTAGTGGATGTAAAAAGGAAAATAATAATAAAGTCTTAATAATCCCACTGGACAGCTTACCAACATAAATTAGTTATGTATATTGACTTTCTCTATTTTTCTCTTCCTTTTTGTCTTCTGGCTTCTGCTGGCTTTGCTAACCTTGGCTGCATTGCTGAGCATTAGTAAACAACTCTCTGCTCTTTCTGTTTTCCCATGCATACTGGGGGGATGGAAGGGAGCAAGGAGTGGAGAAGCTATTAGAAGCCCCCTGGTTTGTCCAGGGGAGTTCTTGTGCTGTTTATAAATTGTAAATACCTCTAAATATTGTATATTGTATATTTTGTACATACTAATTGCATTTCATTTCTAGATTATAGTTTTGCTTGTAAATACAGCTTCATTTGTTTCCTAACTGAGCTGGTCTGGCAATTTTATGTTGGGGGTAATTTTCAACCCAACACATCCTATAATAAACTCTATATAAGAGTTATGGGAATTTATACTTCCCATACTAAAAAAAAAAAAAAAAGCAAACAAAAAAAAAAGAAAAAAAAAAAAGAAAAATAATCCAAAACATTTGTCTTTATCTCCTGGTAGATAAACATAGCTGAACATCTTAAAAACTGAGAGGGTGCCCAGAAATATTTTGCTTCCAAAGAGGAAAGTATAAAAAGGTTATAGCTGTCTTGAAAATCACAGCATTAGATTCAGCAGACAATGGCCACCATTTTGCTCTAAATCTGCACACTTGTATAACAATGGTCAGAGAAAGCACTGGAAACTTAATAATAAAAAAATATTCTGAAGGATGATAGCTTTCTTTTGATCAGAAAGATGTATCTGCTGAAATTGACAAGGCCTCATTTCCATGGTTTTCTGTTCTCAACCGTGATTAGGACTTTGGAATGAACTTTCTGATTCCAAAACAGCTCTCAGAATTGTGGCTAACCAGTAATTCCTCACATGCGCTCTCTTGCAGCAGTCTGCTTGCATTCTCCACTGCTTCTTACAAACAAAATGTCAAGTCTTCAAAAAACCTTCATCCATCAATGTTCTCTGCAGGTTTTAAAAGCATTCTGAGGCTAAAGAAAATATGAGCTTCTTTGCTGGAAAGAAGTCTGCAAGAATGATGTTTCATTTCATTCCTTTAAAAGAAAAAATATTTTCCTCATTTATTCCATGCGTGAATTTTTGAGTTTTGGGTGTAATGGTTGGGGGCAGGGGGAGGGTTGGGTGGAGTTTTTTGGTTTTGTGTTGGTTTGGTTGGGTTGTTGGTTTGGGGGTTTTGTTTGTTTTTCTATTGATTTCCAGTAAAATCTTCTCTAGAGCATATGTCATATGCATAGAGGCATCAGTACAAAATAATTTAATTGCATACAGAAAAGATTCCAAGTTATAGCATAGTAACTTCCAGTTAGTGAGGCTTTTTTTTCCTCTTGCAAGATCTTTCTGAATTGACAATTGCTTGCTGCCAGCATCCCTTGAACATCCTGAAGGCTATTTTCAGAATCAGTTTGCTGTTCCACGGAAGTCCTTGACTCATTCAGCACTGCTCAAGTCAATATTGAGTATGGTTCAATTTTTCCACAAGATATTGGTTACTCAAATGACTGTATAGATACATATACACATATATACACACACATACATTAACATTTCATTGTCTAATTTAAATTACTACCTTTTCAGACTACATTCTCAGTGGTGACAATGAGCTCTGTAGTGATACTTTATCACTGAATGATACTGGAGTAGATTAAAAAAACCTTCAGTCCTCATTTTTTATGTTTCATTGTACTAACAGATATTGCACAAAGGCTTTTTAAAGCATTTTGAGAAAGCTTTTCCATTTGCCTTGGTTACATTGACGAAGAGGTGTGTGGAGGGCATGCAGGAAAATTAGGACCTTGGGTTTAAGCTATGGAAAATAGCTTATTCAGGGTAGATGAAATGCCATGAGAGGCTGCTCTAAAGCACAACTTGTGAAGATACGACCAAGGACAGGTGGTCTATTCTAAAGACAAACTTCAAAACCACAACAGTGTTCTTTTTTTGGATTACCTGTATTTCTTATTTTTCTTCTAGTTTCTTATAGTTCATGTTTATTGTACAGAATTGGTGGTTTCATGTGTCTAAACTGAAATATTATTACCCAAGAAATACATTACCATTCTAAAATAATTTTTTAGTACTCTTTCCTAAGATTACAAAGTGTGAATTGAAAGAAAATGCTAGTAAACAGTTTTTGTTGTTGTTGTTATACCAAGATTTTGAGTTATTATTAGAACTTACACATGTATTTGATTTTTTTGTTCCAGCTTTGCAATGTGTCAGTTTGGAAAATTTCAGAGATGAGATTCTTGCCAAAATCAAACCAACTCCCATTTGCAATATAGGACTGTTCTTGTGGTCCACACTCAGTACCTCTTTGCATATATTAATAGTCTAAGATTAATTAGAACTGAAATGGAGTTGAATTTTTTTATAAAACCAAACACTTCTTTGACAAAATTTAGTATTATAATCCATTTCTTTTGCATAAAATGAAGGGCAAGGAACCTAGAAATACAGACATATGTATTTCTTAAAAAACAAACAGATAAAGGAAAAAAAAAAAGAAAAACAAAACCACAAAATGAGGAGAGAAAGAATTCCATGAAGAATTTTGATTAGAAAAATCTGGCCACTTCAGTTCTTCTTTCAGAATGTGTGTTATCCATCTGCTCTTTGTATATTTTTTCCCTATTCTTGATAGTTCAGTGCATTATCCTTTATTGTCTGAAAATCATAACAGCTCAAGAACATAACTCTAAAGCCAAATGAAAAATGAAAAATGAGTCTTTAAAAGCCCTGAGGTTATTATAAGGTGAGAGGCTTATCTGAAAAGAAAGACCAGCAAACATTAGAACTTGCTCTAGGATAAAGTAGCGTTTGCTACCAGTTAGCAGAGTCTTGGCTGAAATGTTTGTTTAGTTTTACCTATATCCTATAAGATGATTTCAGAGAAATATTTTTTCCTTCTAGGTCAAGTCAGAGTAACGCTAAAAAAGTCTGATATTATGTTGAGCCAAATAGACAAGTCTCAGGTCACTCTCAAAAAAGATGTGTAGAAACATCAGCTTCACTGGCTCATCTGTTGATTGGGTGCTCTCCATATCTACATTAGGTGGGTCATAACATTTTCAGTGCTGGTCAGTAGCAATTTCTGTTACTGTCTGGCAACTTACTGTATTGTAATTTTATGAAATCAGGCAGATACAAAAGGATACAGAAGAAATTAAGAACAAGTTACAATCCTTTTCACATGGCGTATCATATACTGAGATATCAGTATGACTGGTTGCTTCTCTACACACAGTGGAAGTGGAAGAGCAACGGACCATATTTCCAGACCCAAATGTCAATTGTGGTGTCATGGATTTACACAGCAGGATCTCAGAAGATGTTATGGATCAGTCAAGGACGAAAGTCTTTATACAGAATAAGGCATCTGTAAATAAGGTGGAATAAAAAGTAGGAAAAAGATAAGTTCTGATGTTTTACATAAAAAGGCTAGGCTTATCAATTACATCATGATTTTTACCTTTATTATAATATAAAGCAATTTAAATGTAAATGAGAGGAAAACAAGAGAGCCTATGTATAAAAATGGAAGTAGAGTAATAATTATATCACACACATTATTGTGCTTTTAAACAAGAGATCTGGCAAACCCTTGAGCATCTCATACTGAACAATCTGTACACACTTGTAGATCTCAGGTGCTGTAGATGTAACAACCAGTACCCTTTTCTTACTTGCTCTGCTCTTCCCACCATTATAACTTTTTATTTCCTTCTTGTTTAGTGTTAAATACACAAAACAAAGCATGCTGCTTGTTAAAATTTGGCCATTTGGTACTATACATTTCCTCTTTATTTCCTGCTATAATACTCTGATATTTGTCAGGTTAAGCCAGGATTACCTGCTCATTGAGACACTTTGGTGCTTTTTTGACATGAGACATTACAGCAATTTCTTCAAACTATTAAAATGGGTTATGCTAGTCCTTGGTATTATGCCCTTACATTTACCATGTCATTATTCTCTTCATAATATTATGATGTTACTACATATGGAATGCATACACAAGAATACAGTGGGTTTATTTTATTGTTCCTTAAGTTTTTGTCCATTCCTATAACAAAGTGTGTATTTTTATGTAGCTTATAATTAATATTTCTGGCAGTGGTATCTTCAGACACCACTGTAACTTATTTACGAAGTATATTTACAGGTTCTATTACTCAGTTGTGAATGATACATTCCACATATGAAGGCAGTTAAATGATTCAAGCACAGATCTAAGAATTTCTAATACAATGATTCAAAATGGAATCAATTGGTTTCCCACAAATAGGATTCTGTAGCAGATTAGCTGGGTACTCACAACTTGTTCCTTTGTCCGGTATCTTCCTAGATGCTGTGATTATAATTCAAGTGACCCTTGGCTTGGAGAGGTCTAGGGGCCTCTCTCCTCTCATGCCCAGTTCATGCTCTGGAGCTTGCCCTTGGCTCGGAGAGGGCTGGAGGGTCCTCTCTTTCTCTTGTGTGTTCTGTCACTGGACTGTAACCTTTTTGTGGCTCTTCTGGGATTCAGTTCCCAGAGCTTTTGCCCTTTCTGCAGTGGTCTGGACACAAGGCTCAGGTGTAGCTGTTTCCTGTTAGGACAAGTTCTTCAGCCGCTACTCCAGCAGCATTTGGTTCTTGTCTCTTTCTGGGTAAGAACAAGGCAAGCTGCCTAACTTCTCAGCTGATTTAAATACTGTCCCAAGAAAATTAATGTCCTTTGGTAATACAGAAACCTGATAACTGGGCCTATAGGATGGGGCATATCAAGATTTGCTCATACACAGGTGCTTAACCCATTGTCTGGGTTAGGGTATGTTTTGGGGTTTAACCCTTCAGGACAATGACATGTATTGGTCCACCAAAATATCTGCTTTACAGAGCTGGGATGATTTTATACAGATCCTTTTCCACCAGAAATGCTACTATGGCAAAATGAGTTCTCATTGACATACTCCTGTTTTGAAACCCCAGTGACAATATTTGCTCTAGCTCTAATTCAGTGCATGAAATAAGGCTCGTGATTCATGGAAACTAAACTAGCAGCAAGGACCACATACTTAAGACGATCTGGTAAACACAGAGGATACCCAGGGCTATGATGTACTCTCAGAGAGCACACTGAGGATGGAGTCATGATTTTCCTAACTTGACTGTTTTGGAAGACTGGGAGTGGCCAATTCCTGTGGCCACTCCTGTGGCCGTTTGATGCTGTGCCTTTAAGAAAGGGGCACACTGGCTAAATGTTTATAAAATATTTTGGTAGTCTAAACAAATTTCATTGGCCAAGGAGGGGGGAGGTGAGATTGGACCCAGGGGAGCTGGGGACTTTCTCTCAGTCTTCCTTCCTTCGCTGTCCCTTTCGGCTGGATCTGCTTCTGGGCTTCTTGCCAAGAGATAATAACTAACTCACTCCCTGTAACAGGCCTGTCCGCTTCTTCCCCTGTCCTGCTAACAATCCTCGTCTCTTCTTCTACCTCTTTGGGGGAGAAGGGAGGTAGGGGGGTGAAGGGGGGCACAGGGGGAAGCCCCCTCTGTGGGGGGGTCTGGTTTCTGGTTGAGTTCATTTGCTGTTGTCGTAGTTTAGGCTGGGTGCCCTCTGCTACAGGGGTGTTTCCTGTGTCCAGAAGTCCATCCCAGTGGGTGGACTCAGGAAATTAGGTATTTCTACCATAATCCCTTGCACCACTATAAATTTTGCGGTGGGGTCTGGCACTTCCTCTTTCCTTCCCTCTCCGAGACTTGGTAACTTGGGGAGAGATCTCCCGGCCATGGGCCTGATTGGGCCCAAGACCACAGGGGGATGGGCAGTCTCAGGCCTGCCCAGCAGAGGGAGGGGGAAGAAGGAGCCCTGGGGGTTTTGGATGCACCCTCAGGTGGGGATGGGATCTTTCTTTGTCACTGCGCTTTGGGTTTTCTGTAATATTCACTGCTTTCTATTTAAACTTTCATCACTTTTGCAATCCGTTTGCCTGAGTCGTTATTTCTGCCTGTGGTGGGGAGGGGATCTGCCCCAACCCATTACAGCTGTATATTCCTGTATATATTGTAAAATACGTGTATTTGTTGTGTTACCTATAATCTGTTTCCTTGTAAAATATAATGTCATTTCTCTGACTGGGTTTAGCCGTGGTCTCTTTCTCAGTGGGGGAGGGAAAGCAGAGCCTTTCCTTTCAAACCACCACACTCCTTTTTTTTTGGCTCACCAACGTGGGGCCTGGTAATTAAGTAATTAAGTTGATTTATTGCTTGTCTCAGCTGGAGAAACGAAATGAAGGTGCTCAGGGTTTTAGAACTTTTATTCTTCTTGGTCTGTGGCATGTTGGTCTACCAGTACTGCATCGGGTTAATGTTAGACCAGATAGGTAAATATTTAATGCGTAAAATCTATTTGTGGTTTATGCATAGGATCCAGCTGTTGTATAAACACTGTTTGGGTTTTTTTCGGCTCACTAATTACGGCAATAGAACGTCTTCCATTTTGCTGATCGAGATAAGGGAGTTTAACGCTTCAAGAGGTCAAAGAGTAACTTTAAGTGCTGGCTGGGATCTTAAGGTGATTTATTTGACGGGTGTAATCCTGCTGTTGCTGATAATTATTGTGTGTCTGCTGTGGGCTCTACATAGAGAGAAAAAGGTTTCTCTACCATGTTTTGTGATTAAGCAAAAATCTAGAAAGCGTAGGCGTTCCTCTAAATCTGCCCCAGAGTCTTCGAGTGATGAGGAAGGGGCTGCATCAGTTAGAAAAATAGCAAAACCTATTGGCAAAGCAGCCTTAAATGCTCCACTCCCTGACTTTGGCAAGCAGCCAGGGGCGGCTCCCATTCCCAAGATGGCGACCGGTAATGAGGCAAGGTCATTTCCGTCCGCCATGACAGGACCGGAAGGGGCCCCCACGGCGGCTGGTTTAGATCAGGACCTGTCAGCTTCTATCAGGATGGCTGTAAATTCAAACACAGCTCCCGTTAAACAAGTAGCAGTCTTAAAGACCAGAGGTGGAAAGGCCAAAGCTGATCCAGGAGCTAGTGGAGCTAATGGAGGAGAAGAGCAGGAGACCGATCCCGGTGAGGGAACCTCTGCTAGACAGGATGATCCTGGTGAGGGAACCTCTGCTAGGAAAGGGCCTGCTGGAGATGAAGAAAGATTTGTCTTAGAGATATAGCTGAGTTATTGAGATCATCACAGGATGGAGATGCAGCTAAGACAGCAGCTGGCAGTGGTGCTTTTCAGCTTAAAGAGGTCCTTAGGAGAGTGACAGCAGGATTATGGGGACAAAAGGTTCAGGAAGATGTGATAGATGGAGAGCAAGATGACATCACTGAATGCTCGTCACTGAGGGAGGAGATTCACAATGTCCTCAAAGATTACCTCAGAGCAGATAAGGAACCCATCCTATCTTGGCTTGCTAGGAGTTATGATACAGGTGCTCCAGCTCTAATAGTTGGAGACAAGTCAGCAGCTCAGCTAGGAACTCTCTCAAAGGATAATGGAATAGACAGACATCTAGCCAGGATTCTTGGTAAGGTTAATCTGTGGATATGCATTTTAATGGCGGTTTTCCTGAGATACCCTTCCCGAGATGACCCTCCATGGTATCCTAAGCCCTGGACAACCATAGATGAGGGAATTAAGCGTCTGAGACAGTTTGCCACTAGAGAGATACTCTATGGTGACCATGATACTCTGAATCCTGACGATATTCCTGTGGCATCTGGTCTTGCTAAAAAGCTCATTAAGCTTGCTCCTTCCAATTATGCAAACATTTTGGCAAGCAGAATTGTGGCAAGAAATTATGGTGGAGATCCTCCTACGGTTGGCCAATTCAATGATCAGCTAAGACAATTGGATGATAGCATGACACGTGTTTCTTTGGTTTCAGCCATTGAAACGCTGTCTGGAAAAATTGAGAATTGCATGAAAGAGCTCAAAGATTCCATATGCCAATTGGCACAAAGAGATAATTCCAGTTTTATCTCCAGGTGGGTGCAGGTTTCAGCTGTGAGGAATAGACGTCCTCCAAGGAGGTCATTCCAAAACAGGCCAAACCAAAACAGACCACCAAGGCAATCACGTAGGACAATCTGGATAACTCTGCGTGATCAGTTTGGTGAGAACATGAACAGGTGGGATGGTCAACCAACTTCTAATCTTTTCAGGAGACTGAGGGAACTGCAAAGTGGCAGAACCCAGGGTAACAATACCAGAAGGGTAGCTGTTACTTCCACAGTTCCCCAGGAAAACGATGAAAGCTCCAACAGTGGCTCCAGTTCTAACACTGCACAGTGTGCTCGTTGCACCTGTGGAAATGTTCCCCATAATTAGGGGTGCCCTGCCTCCCGCCAGAGGGAGGAGAGGGATAATGGAAATAACAGAAACTATTGGGATGTGTACATCCAGTGCCCTGGCACTTCACACTTTCGGAAGTACAGGGCCTTGGTTGACACAGGAGCTCAGTGCACCATATTGCCATCAAATTATCAGGGATCAGAGTCTATAACTATTCTGGGAGTCACTGGTGGATCTCAAGAGTTAAGTAAGGTAGAGGTTAATATAAGTTTAACTGGTAAGCAGTGGAAGAAGCATACAGTTGTGACCAGACCTGAGGCACCTTGTATTTTGGGAATTGACTTTCTGAGAGAAGGGCATTTCAAGGACCCTAAAGGTTACAAATGGGCTTTCGGAGTAGCTTCTGTGGAAATTGATGGACAAAAGCTGAAACTGTCTGCTAGACCTGAACTTTCTGATGAATCTGCAGTTGTGGGACAACACAAGATTCAGGACCTTAAATTGCCGGTTGCTTCTCAGACTGTGCATCACAGACAATACAGAACCAACCGTGACTCTTTGTTGCCCATTCAGAATCTGATTCGCCAGTTGGAGAGTCAGAAAGTCATCAGCAAAACTCATTCACCTTTCAACAGTCCAGTGTGGCCTGTGCGAAAGCCGAATGGAGACTGGCATCTGACAGTGGACTACCGAGCTCTGAATGAAGTAACACCCCCTATGAGTGCAGCAGTACCAGACATGATGGAACTCCAGTATGAGCTGGAATCCAAAGAGGCCAAATGGTGTGCTACCATAGACATTGCTAATGCATTCTTCTCTATTCCCATAGCAGAGGAATGCAGGCCTCAGTTTGCTTTCACCTGGAGAGGAATCCAGTACACTTTCAACAGACTGCGAATGGGCTGGATCCACAGCTCCAGCATCTGTCATGCAGTAATCCACGATGCTCTGGAGGAAGGTGGTGCTACAGAACACATTCAGTTCATCGATGATATCATCGTCTGGGGTAAAACTGCTGAGGAAGTCTACGAGAAAGGCAACAAAATCATGGACATTCTTCTGAATGCAGGTTTTGCCATCAAGAGAGACAAGGTGAAAGGTCCTCCCACAGAGATCCAGTTTCTGGGAGTGCGGTGGCAGGATGGACGCTGACACATTCCAGTGGATGTGGTAAACAGAGTCTCTACCATGGCAAATCCCACCAACAAGCAAGAAACTCTATGTTTCTTGGGAATAGTGGGATTTTGGAGACTACACATTCCTGGATACAGTCAGATTGTGAAACCTCTGTATGATGTGACTCGAAAGAGAAACAGTTTCCACTGGGGACCTGAACAACAAGCAGCCTTTGACCAGATGAAGCAAGAAGTGGTTCAAGCAGTGGGTCTGGGACCTGTCCGAGACGGTCCAGACATTAAGAACATTTTGTACACGGCTGCAGGTGACAATGGTCCAACCTGGTGCTTGTGGCAAAAAGCTCCAGGTGAGACATGTGGACGACCTCTTGGTTTCTGGAGTCGAGGTTACAGAGGTTCAGAGGCTAATTACACTCCAACAGAGAAAGAGATTCTAGCTGCCTATGAAGGAGTGAAAGCAGCTTCAGAAGTGATTGGAACTGAATCACAACTTCTCTTAGCTCCCAGATTGCCAGTTTTGAATTGGATGTTCAAAGGCAAGGGTTCCACACCACATCATGCCACAGATTCCACCTGGTCCAAGTGGATGGCTCTGATAACACAGAGAGCTCGAATGGGAAATCTTGAAAGACCTGGTCTGGTGGAGGTGATCTCAAGTTGGCCTGAAGGTACCAACTGTACTAAACCTCCAGAGGAGAGAGTAACTCGTGCTGAGGAAGCTCCTCCTTACAATGACCTTTGAGATGATGAGAAGAAGTATGCTTTGTTCACAGACGGTTCCTGTCGTCTCGTCGGGAACAAGCGAAGGTGGAAGTCTGCAGTGTGGAGTCCAACATGCCGAGTTGCAGAGGCGAAGGATGGAGAAGGAGAATCCAGTCAGTTTGCAGAGGTAAAAGCTGTCCAGCTAGCTATCGACGTAGCAGAACGTGAGAGATGGCCAAAGCTTTATCTCTACATGGACTCATGGATGGTAGCCAATGCTCTATGGGGTTGGCTAAAGAACTGGAAGAAGAATGGCTGGCAGAGGAAAGGAAAACCCATCTGGGCAGCTGACCTGTGGCAAGACATTGCTGATCGAGTCGAGAGAATTCCAGTGAAGGTGAGACACATTGATGCTCACATTCCTAAGAGCAAAGCTACTGAGGAACAGCAGAACAACCATCAGGCAGATATAGCTGCAAGAGTTTCTCAAGTAGACAAGGACTCTGAACTTGATCTCGACTGGAAACACCGAGGTGAGATATTCTTAGCTCGGTGGGCTCACGATTCATCAGGACATCAAGGCAGAGATGCAACATACCAGTGGGCTCGTGACAGATCCATAGAGATTTCCATGGATGCTATCACACAAGTCATCCATGACTGTGACATTTGTGCTGCTATTAAGCAGGCAAAACGAATTAAGCCCTTGTGGTATGGTGACAGATGGTCCAAGTACAGGTATGGTGAAGCTTGGCAGATTGACTACATCACTCTACCATGTTCTCGTTCTGATAAGCAATACGTGCTTACTATGGTAGAGGCAAGCACTGGATGGCTGGAAACTTATGCAGTTCCACACGCAACTGCATGCAACACCATTCTCGGTCTGGAGAGGCAGATCCTGTGGAGACACAGAACTCCAGAGAGGATTGAGTCAGACAACGGAACTCATTTCAAGAACACCCTTGTAAAGAGCTGGGCAAAAGAGCACGGTATTGAGTGGATTTTCCATATTCCTTACTATGCACCAGCTGCAGGGAAGATTGAACGCTACAACGGTATGTTGAAGACCACTCTCAAAGCCATGGGAGGTGGATCTTTGAAAAACTGGGAAAAACATTTAGCACAAGCAACCTGGCTGGTGAATAGTAGAGGTTCAGTGAACCGAGCTGGACCGGCACATTCAGATCTGCTACGGAGAGTAGAAGGTGATGGAGTTCCTGTTGTTAGGGAAAAGAATCTGTTAGGCAAAACTCTTTGGGCATTTTCGCCCTCAGGAGAGGCTAGACCTGTCCGAGGGGTGGTTTCAGCAGAAGGTCCGGGTCACACTTATTGGGTAATGCAGGAGAATGGTGAAATTCAGTGTATTCCACAAAGAAATTTAACTTTAGCTGAAAGAGTTTAGTTTCAGACTGTTGTACAGCTACAACGCACCCAAAGGAAGAATCCCTGAGGAATCTACAGTGCACAAACCCTGAGAGCCCTGAGTCAACTGAGAGTCCCTGTGTTCCTGTTTGCCTTTTCTTTGCTTCATCTGCAATGAGACAAGCTGGTTTCCATTTTCTTATTTCCTGACTTTGTTTGGACTTCTGAATCATCTACACCTGAGTATAGCCGGAACGGACTATGAACTTTGCTCACGAACTGTAAATATTGTTTCCGATTGGATGGACAGTGCGAACGACCAATGAAATTGTTTAGAAGGGGTGGACTGTGGCCATTTGACACTGTGCCTTTAAGAAAGGGGCACACTGGCTAAATGTATATAAAATATTTTGGTAGTCTAAACAAATTTCATTGGCCAAGGAGGGGGGAGGTGAGATTGGACCCAGGGGAGCTGGGGACTTTCTCTCAGTCTTCCTTCCTTCGCTGTCCCTTTTGGCTGGATCTGCTTCTGGGCTTCTTGCCAAGAGATAATAACTAACTCACTCCCTGTAACAGGCCTGTCCGCTTCTTCCCCTGTCCTGCTAACAATCCTCGTCTCTTCTTCTACCTCTTTGGGGGAGAAGGGAGGTAGGGGGGTGAAGGGGGGCACAGGGGGAAGACCCCTCTGTTGGGGGGTCTGGTTTCTGGTTGAGTTAATTTGCTGTATATTCCTGTATATATTGTAAAATACCTGTATTTGTTGTGTTACCTATAATCTGTTTCCTTGTAAAATATAATGTCATTTCTCCGACTGGGTTTAGCTGTGGTCTCTTTCTCAGTGGGGGAGGGAAAGCAGAGCCTTTCCTTTCAAACCACCACAGGTGGTATGCATGTGGGCATAAAGGCAGCAACTGTGTCTTAGCAGATGGTTAAGAGCTGCAAGGGGCAAATCATAGAATCACAGAAATCATAGATTGCCCATTTGCATGCAGGCTATCTCTTTCCAGCTAACCATGTGGACAAGGCAGCTCATAACAGTATGACACCCAGAATACACGAAGGTGCAGCACTGCTATTCTTCCCCTTCCTGGATCTAACAGCAGCTGGAGGCTGTCTCAAGATCATCAGACCTTGTCCTTGTCGGCGAATTTAACCTGCCAGACATCTGCCGGGAACTTAGCAAAGAACAGGCAGTCCAGAAGGTTCTTAGAATGTATGAAGAACAGCTTCCTGAGGCAGCTGTTATGTGAGCCTACCAGGGGTCAGGCCCTGCTTGACCTGCTGTTCTCAAATAGAGAAGGGCTGGTGGGAAATGTGATGATAGAAGGCTGTCTAGGGTGCACTGACCATGAGATAGTGGAGCTTTCAAGATTCAAGGAAATAAGGAGGAGCAATAACAGAATCCTTACTTTGGACTTCCAGAGGGCAGAATTCAGCTTATTAAAGCAACTAATTTGGAGAGTACCCTGGGTAGCAGCCCTTAAGAACAAAGGGGTCCAGGACAGTTGGAGCTACTTCAAACAGGAGCTCTTGAAGGCACAGGAACAAGCTGTGCCCATGTGCTGAAAGATGAGCTGGCAGGGAAGGTGACCGGCCTGGTTGGGCAAGCAGCTCTTGAAAGAATTAAGAGGGTGCATTGCCTTGGGAAAGGGGGGAGGCAACTTGAGATATGTTTAAGGATGTTGTTAGATCATGTCAGAGAAAAATTAGAGAGTCAAATGCCCAGTTAGAACTCAAGCTGGCCACTTCTGTGAAAGACAATAAACATTTTTATAAATATATTGATGATACAAAGAGGGGCAAGAAGAACCTCCACTCTTTATTGGACCTGGAGGAGAACACTGTAACTAAAGATGAGGAAAACGCCAAAGTACAAAATATCTTCTCTGCCTCCATTTTCAACAGTAAGGCAGGAGGACCTCAGGATAACTGGCCTCCTGAACTGGTAGGTGGGGTCAGGGAGCAGTGTAATCGCCCTGAAATCCATGAGAAAGTAGTTAGGGACTTGCTGAGCCACTTGGATACTCACAAGTCCATGGCAACAGATGGGATCCATCCTAGGGTAGTGAGAGAACTGGCAGCTGAGATCGCCAAGCTGCTCTCCATCATTTTCCTGCAGTCCTGGCTCACCAGAGAGGTCCCAGGTGACTGGAAAGTGCCCAATGTGATGCCCATGCAGAAGAAGGGCCAGATGGAGGAACCTGGGAACTACAGGCCTGTCAGCCTGACCTCAGTGCCAGGAAAGATTATGGAGCAGATCATCTTGGGGGCAACCACAGCACACCTGCAGGATGGCAAAACAATCAGGCCTAGCCAACATGGATTTAGGAAAGGCAGGTCCTGCCTGACCAACCTGATCTCCTTCTATGATCAGATGACTCTCCTGGTGGATGTGGGGAAGGCTGTGGATGTAGTCTATCTGGACTTCAGCAAGGTCTTTGACAGTGTCCCCCACAGGAAACTCCTGGCCAAGCTGTCAGTCCATGGCTTGGACAGCAGCACTCTGCGCTGGGTTAGGAGCTGGCTGGAGGGCCAAGCCTAGAGAGTGCTGGTGAATGGTGCCACATCCAGCTGGCATCCAGTCACTAGTAGTGTGCCCCAGGGATCAGTGCTGGGCCCCATCCTCTTCAATATCTTTATGGATGATCTGGACAAGTTGACTCAGTCCACCATTGGTATATTTGCAGATGACAGCAAGTTGGGAGCAGGTGTTGATCTATTAGAGGGTAGGAGAGCTTTGCAGAGGGATATTGATGGGCAGGACAGATCAGCAGAGTCCTGCACAATGTCATTTAACAAGGCCAAGTGCTTGGTGCTGCACTTTGTTCACAACAACCCCATGCAGTGCTACAGGCTGGGGACAGAGTGGCTGGAGAGCAGACAGGCAGAAAGGGACCTGGGAGCAGTGCTTGACAGCTGGCTGAACATGAGCCATCAGTGTGCGCCCAGGTGGCCAAGAAGGCCAATGGCATCCTGGCCCTGTAGTCAGCACTGTTAGACCACACTTTGAGTACAGTGTCCAGTTCCGGGCTCCTCAATTTAAGAAGGACATTGAGACACGAACATGTCTAGAGAAGGGCAACAAGGCTGGTGCGAGGTCGGAGCACAAGCCTTATGAGGACAGGCTGAGGGAGCTGGGGTTGTTTAGCCTGGGAAACAGGAGGAGGCTCAGGGGAGACCTTATTGATGTCTACAACTACCTGAAAGTAGGTTGGAGACAGGTGGGGGTTGGTCTCTTCTCCCAGCATCAGAACAAGATGACATAGTCTTAAGCTGCACCAGGGGAAGTTTAGGCCTGAGGAGAAAGTTTTTCACAGAAAGACTAATTGGCTGCTGGACTATGCTGCCCAGTGAGGTGGTGGAATGCCCTTCCCTGGACATGTTCAAGAAAGGATTGGATGTGGAACTTGAAACTGTGGTTTAGTTAGTCATGAAGTGATAGGTAATAGGTTGGACTTGATGACCTCTGAGGTCTCTTCCAACCTTATTGATTCTATGATTCTATGATCTTCTCTATGACAAAAGCAGATGGCTGGGAGGCCTTGCCCCAGATGGACTGCACCTGGGCCAGCTGTACAATCAAGCTGCAACCACTGAGCAGGAGGTGAAGTCTTACCATACACAGCAGGTCAGAACAAAATACTGAGAAAACAGTGACTCAGAGACAATGTGCTGTGACCCCACTGAAATTATCTACAACCCTGCAGGCAGAACTATCTATGCCACAATTTACCAAAACAGAAGTCAGAGGACAGAAACCTGATTGCTGTCAGCACTGCCATACTTCATCAAATGCTCAGTCCTACTCAACACTTTTAAGCTTCTCAAATGCACATTGGAAAAAACTTATACTCCAAACATTACTGTGTTTGCAAATAGCAAAGAAATTAAATACTGAAATCTTTCTCAAGAAGCATACAATGCACATTGCCTAAAGAAAAAAGGAAATTAATCTCAGCATTGAAATATTGTGACTACTAACTGTCAAAACCAAATATGTATCTAATTTTCACATGTAAGACTGCATCTACTAGTATTTTTGCATCCATATAATGTAGTTCAATAGAATGACAGATAAGAACAGATTTTTGGAGGCATAAATACACATCTGCATGCCTAATTTGTAAGCAAATTTTCATGGTACCATGTACAAATACAGTAAATGAGCATATAAATATGAGTATGAATACACACTCATGAAATTAGTTCTGTCACCATCTTTTCAAGAAGCACAATGTGGAATGACACAAATAAGAAAATGGCTCCTTTTTTCAGTAATCAAAATGGGCTTTTTGATGCTCTTATATTTTGGAATGAAAACAATCTTTCTGATCAAGACAGACTACTTAGGTCAAGATTTGTTCAGTTTTCTATATATGCTATGTGCATATGTACTTCAAATGTTTCCTTTCAGAAACATGGGTTATGAATGCTAAACATATTAAGGGCATTCAGGAAATAATTTTCATAATCCATGATAATTCTTATAGTTTTTTAAAACCCCCAAAATTATTCAGGAAAAATACTACTTTATCTAAATCAAAATGTTTTACCAACAGTGAGGTTCGCATGCATACTATAAACTGTCAAATTTCAAGATGAAAAATTATTTAAAAGCACATTTTGTCCATTTTTCGTCTTTTCAGAATGGACTTGTTTTATTCATGAGCTCAGACTTTTCTATAATGAAATCTTAAAATAAATTGAGTTGTACCATTCATATGTTTATTTGTAGACTGCTTGAATTACAAGTAAAAAACACATATTCTTAAAAGCTTTTTAAAAGCACACTTTTCTCCAACTTTTCATCTTTTACATTCCACTCCTCCCCCAGAATCTTGTTGTAATAAAATCAACATTATCCAGTTTCTTATCAAACAATTCCATTTTAATGACTAGGTTCGGATAGCTACAAATACTAAGAATAATAGATGACCATATCCGAAGAGCTTTCACTCCCATTTTTGTGCAGCAATATGCAACTAAAGTTGCCTTAACTTCTAATCATTAAACACTAATGTAAATGGATTCATTCCCATAATTCTTTTTGCAAATCTTGATGAATCAATAAGTTTGGCTTCTGAAATAGCCAGAGTATCTGAACAGAAAGCACGTCAAAGATGACTCTTTTCAAGCTTGACATAGAATACATAGAATGTACATAGAATAAACCAGGTTGGAAGAGACCTTCAAGATCATCGCGTCCAACCCATCAACCAATCAAACACCGCCCAAACAACTAACCCACGGCATCAAGCAACCCATCAAGTCTTCTCCTAAAAACCTCCAGTGATGGCAACTCCACCACCTCCCCAGGCAGCACATTCCAATGGGCAATCAATCTTTCTGTATAGAACTTTTTTCTAACATCCAGCCTGAACCTCCCCTGGCGCAGCCTGAG
Source organism: Dryobates pubescens (assembly GCF_014839835.1). NCBI lineage: Eukaryota > Metazoa > Chordata > Aves > Piciformes > Picidae > Dryobates > Dryobates pubescens. The sequence goes on from NC_071657.1 coordinate 32,105,469, forward strand.
ACTGTGTCCACTTGTTCTGGTACTGCTTGCCTGGGAGAAGAGACCAACATCCGTCTGTCTACAACCTCCCTTCAGGTAGTTGTAGAGAGTAATAAGGTCACCCCTGAGTCTCCTCTTCTCCAGGCTAAGCAACCCCAGCTCCCTCAGCCTCTCCTCGTAGGGCTTATGTTCCAAACCCCTCACCAACTTTGTTGCTCTTCTCTGGACTTGTTCCAGCAAGTCAACATCCTTCCTAAACTGGGGGGCCCAGAACTGGACACAGTACTCAAGGTGCGGCCTAACCAGTGCAGTGTACAGGGGCAGAATGACCTCCCTGCTCCTGCTGGCCACACTGTTCCTGATGCAGGCCAGGATGCCATTGGCCCTCTCAGCTGCCTGGGCACACTGCAGGCTCATGTTCAGTCTACCGTGGACCAGCACCCCCAGGTCCCTCTCAGCCTGACTGCTCTCCAGCCACTCTGACCCCAGCCTGTAGCTCTGCATGGGGTTGCTGTGGCCAATGTACAGAACCCGGCACTTGGATGTGTTAAATCTCATGCCGTTGGACTCTGCCCATCTGCCCAGCCTGTCGAGGTCCCTCTGCAGAGCCTCTCTACCCTCCAGCAGATCAACTCCTGCCCCAACTTGGTGTCGTCAGCAAATTTACTGATGATGGACTCGATGCCCTCGTCCAGATCATCAATAAAGATGTTAAAGAGCATGGGGCCCAGTACTGATCCCTGGGGCACACCACTGGTGACTGGCTGCCAGCTGGATGTGGCACCATTCACCACCACTCTCTGGGCTCGCCCTCCAGCCAGTTCCTAAACCATCGCAGTGTGCTCCCATCCAAGCCATGGGCTAACAGCTTGGCCAGGAGTTTGCTATGGGGAACGGTGTCAAAGGCCTTGCTGAGGTCCAGGTAGACTACATCCACAGGCCTCCCCACATCCACCAGGCGGGTCACCTGATCATAGAAGATCAGGTTGGTCAGGCAGGACCTGCCCTTCCTAAACCCATACTGGCTGGGCCTGATCCCTTGGCCATCCTCTAAGTGTTGTGTGATTGCACTCAGGATGACCTGCTCCATAATCTTTCCTGGCACTGAGGTCAGGCTGACAGGCCTGTAATTCCCTGGCTCATCCAACCGGCCCTTCTTGTGGATGGGTACCACGTTGGCCAGCTTCCAGTCATCTGGGATCTCTCCAGTGAGCCAGGACTGATGAAAAATGATGGAGAGTGGCTTGGCCAGCTCATCTGCCAGCTCTCTCAGCACCCTAGGATGGATCCCATCTGGTCCCATGGACTTGTGGGGGTCTAAGCTGCTGAGGAGAGCTCCTATCACTTGCTCATGGAACACAGGGAAACTATGCAGCTCCCTGGCTCCTTCTGCCAGCTCTGCAGGCCAGCTGTCTGGTAGACTTTCTTTCCAGCTAGTAAAAATTGAGGTAAAGAAGGTGTTAAGTACCTCTGCCTTTTCCTCATCCTGTGTTACAACATTTCCCTCCATGTCAACCAAGGAGTGGAGGTTGTCCCTGCCCTTCCTCTTGCTATTAATATATTTATAGAAGGACTTTTTGTTGTCCTTCACATCAGAGGCCAGTTTAAGTTCCAAATGTGCTTTTGCCTCCTTAATTTTCCTCCTACATGCCCTAGCAACCTCTTTAAACATTCCATGGGTTGCCTCACCTTTCTTCCAAAGATGATACACCCTCTTTTTTTCCCTTAGTTCTATTAAAAGTTCATTACACAGCCAGGCTGGCCGTCTGCCCCGGTGGCTCCTCTTCCGGCACACTGGCACAGCCTGCTCCTGAGCCTTCATCAGTTCTTTCTTGAAGCAGGTCCAGCCCTCCTGGACCCCTTTATTTTTAAGGGCTTTCTCCCAAGGAACCCTCTGAATTATTTCCTTGAGTAACCTGAAGTCCGCCCTCCGGAAATCCAGAGTGGAGGTCTTCTTGCTGCCCCTCTTAGTTTGACCAAATATTGAAAATTCAATTATCTCGTGGTTGCTGGCCCCTAAACACCCTCCGACCACCACATCACCCACCAGCCCTTCCCTGCTGGTGAAGAGGAGGTCAAGCATAGCCTTGCCCCTGGTAGGCTCACGCAGCACCTGGGATAAGAAGCTGTCCTCCATGCAGTCTAAGAACCTCCTAGACTGTCTCCTCTCTGCTGTGTTGAGATCCCAGCAGATGTCAGGCAGGTTGAAGTCGCCCATAAGGACAAGGTCAGGAGATCTTGAGACAGCCTTAAGCTGTCTATAGAATGCTTTGTCAACATCATCCTCCTGGTTGGGTGGTCTATAACAGACTCCAACCAGGATGTCTGCCCTACCAGTCTTCCCTCTAATTCTTGCCCACAAGCATTCAACCTGATTGTCCCTAATCTCTAGCTCAATGGCATCTAGTGCCTCCCTGATGTACAGGGCCACCCCTCCACCCCTTCTTCCTTGTCTATCTCTCCTGAAAAGCCTGTAGCCATCAATTGCAGCACTCCAGTCATGTGAGCTATCCCACCATGTCTCCGTGATGGCAACTACGTCATAACTTTCCTGCTGCAACAAGGCTTCCAGCTCCTCTTGTTTGTTTCCCATGCTTAGTGCATTAGTGTACATGCACCTCAGCTGGGCTGCTGGTTTGGCCTCTGACCCTAGCTTACTGCCCCCAGACTCTTGCCTGAGGGGACTAGTTTCAGCCCCTTCCCGCTTTGAAACTAGTTTAAAGCCCTGTCAATGAGAGCTGCCAGTTCCCTCCCCAGAATCTTTTTACCTTTGGGGGACAGGCCATTCTCATATACTGTGACCTTTCCCCTTCTTTGGGACAGATGTACTCCATCTGTTGCCAGGTGGCCTGGTGCAGTAGAAATTTTACCAAGATCAAAAATCCCAAAATTCTTTTCTCTGCACCAGCCTCTAAGCCACTTGTTGATTATGGCTGCTGTCCTGTTCCTTGTGGTATTCCCTCCTGCAACTAAGGGTATTGAGGAAAAAATTATTTGAGCACCTGACCCCTCAACCAGATCTCCCAGGGCCCTGAAATCATTTTTGATAGCCCTGGGAGTTCTGACTACAACATCATCATTCCCTATCTGCATAAGTAGCAAAGGATAATAGTCAGAAGGCTGTACCAGCCTGGGTAGCCTTCTGGTAACATCATTAATTTGGGCTCCAGGGAGACAACAGAGTTCCCTATGAGATGGGTCTGGCCGACAAATGGGGCCCTCCATTCCCCTCAGAAGTGAATCGCCAATAACAATTACCCTCCTCTTTTTTTTTGAGGGAGCAGGTCCTGATGCCAGGGGAGGGTTGTTTAACCTTAGGCTGTTTTGCCTTAGGCCGTTTAACCTTGGGTTGTTTACCCTTAGGCTCTTTAGCCTCAGGGAGAACCCCAGATGGTGTGTCCTCTGGTAACAGGACCACCTCACCCTCGATCTCCAGTGCCCCATACCTGTTTTTCAAGAGCAGCGGGGAAGGTGTGGGAAGGCAAGGAGGTTTAACCTTGTGTCTTTTGAGAGGAACCTGTGTCCATTCCCCTCTGCTTTTTGGGTAACCAGCCTCTGCTGTGGGAGCCTGCAGAGCCTGCTTACTCTTGTTCATCTCTTTCCCCCTCTGGTTTACCTCTTTCCTCTTCATGTTCATCTCTTCCCTACATTCCCTTACACTTTTAAGACTAGCAACCTCATCCTTTAGTCTGGCCACCAGATTAAGTAGGTAGTCAATCTGGTCACACCTTATGCAAGAGTTACCCCTACTACTCTGCATCTCAAGAGCCAGGCTCCAGCACTCTCTACAGCCAGATACCTGGACAGCTACCTGCTTGTGTTCTTCCTCAGTCTGGGTCGACACTGACTTTTTTAGGGAGTCGTTATTTCTGCCTGTGGTGGGGAGGGGATCTGCCCCAACCCATTACAGGGAGTTTTTGCTACGAGTTACTACCATGATTGTCCCTTACCACAGCACCCACTAGAAAAAAAAAAACAAAAAAAAAAAAGGGGTGTGATGGCTTAGCACAAGGGTTAACCTGAATGTACCCCACACAAAAGTAAGGGCAAAAGTAACATGAAAAAATGAGGGTTGAGATAGATAAGAGTTTAAGATAGCATAAGATATCATAATCACAATGCATAATTTCCTTAGCTAATAATCGCATTAATCTAATAATACAATGCCTGACTACCTTAGGTTAGCCTATTTGCAGAAGAAGTGCAGTGAAATACTCAGGGGAAAAATAGCTAAACAAACAACACACAACCCCTCCCCATCATAAAACGGAAAACCAAAACCAGCAGCCACTCAACTGCCACTTACAACCACCATACCTGCAGAAAGGAGCCAACACCAAGAACCCAGAAAACCAAAGCAGCAACCAAAACAGGAAGCCTCTCATGTTGCAATCTGAGCTTCCAGTCCCATAATACTTTGCTCCAGATAGCATTTTAATTTTTGAAGCTGGCATGACTGAAGCATGGTATCAATAACTGCAGCAGATTCAACTGAACCTGTGACAAAGGGGAAAGTTTGAGGGGTGATGTTTTCTTCTTCTCAGCTGAGGTTAAAGAATAAAAGTACAGATTAAACAAAATTACATATTACATAAACAAATAATATGTACTTCTACACACAATTTTTAGGCCTCTGGTAAAAGTTGAATGCCCTGGATATTTTTTTCCCCTCCATTGTCAATTTAATCCAGCTTTAAAAGCAAGCAAGAACAGTATCTTTCAGTATACACACAAAGCAAGAAACACAAATTAAATTCCCTTCTCTGCTGCTAATAGAGTTTGTACTTCCTAATAAAAGTGTGTACAGGCTATTGTACACAGAATTGAGGTGTTTTTAGTCTATGCCTTTAAAATTTAGTTACAGATTTCAAGCAGAAAAGTAGAAAAATATAAATAAATCACTATTGGGTGTATACAGGAAAACAAAATATTATTCTAAACAAATTCATTGGGCAAATATCTAGAATAAGACAGGCTGTACCATAACAATTCTTTCCTTTTTCTCTTCTCTTCTGATCTTGGCTGTTTTTTCTTCATTCGGGAGAGATGCTTTGGCTGGCCTTGGCTCACTCTAACCCACTACTTCTATCTCTGCTCCTTTCTCCCTTGGGACAGGGGGGTAGGGGTGGGGGGTGTGGGGACAGTGGAATGACTTCCCTGGTCTCTTGACCAGGGACACTTTTGTGTTGTTTGCTAATTGTAAATATCTGCATGATATTGTAGATACTGTATATTTTGTATATATTTATTGCATTCCATTGTAGATTGTAGTTTTTGCTTGTAAGTACAGCTTCATATGCTTCTAACTGAGTTGGTCTGGCAAGTTAATGGCGGGGGGAACTTCAACTCAGCTGCCTGGTGCAGGGTGAACTTTGGAAAGAGCAGGTTAATGATGCCAAAGTCAGCAGCACAGGAAAACTACTGTCTGAGGAGTGCAGAGAGGTGGAAGGACCACAGAGTGGACAAGGAGTCTTATTATGAGCACAGCTGGAGGCTTTGAGAGGCTCCAAGCTAAACACAGTCCCCTGCACTGCAGGAAGGCAGCGCTGACAAGATCGAAGCTGGCTGGATGAGCAGGAGGTTGCAGCTGAATTCCAAAACAAAACCCCCTCCCCAGTCCCTCTTTTCTTTTCCATTCCCTAGCAAAATAGCGTTTCTTGGCACCTGGCCCTGTGGCAACCGCACAAGCTTGCATTTTGTTTGCTGTGAGCTGTGCTGAGGATGAGGTTAATGAACTGCTGGGTGGTTTCTCCTGCTGTAAAGCTGCGGAGAGTCTCTGTAAATCATCCACAAGCTATGGCTGTTACCTCTTGCAGCAGCATGAACCAGCTAGCACCCAGCAGCCCCGGCTTGTGGAGAATGCAGGACAGAAGCTGTAGCGTGGGATGAATGCTGTACTGCTCCATCATAGTTTCAGGTAATGCTTCATTTGGCAACTCTTCTGCTTTTTGTATGGTGAATTGTTTGGGTTTTTAAAAACTCTGTGCTGGCATTTTTCTCTGCACTGAAGTCCTGAAAAACAGCTTCTAATGGGTGACTCCCAGCCTTTGCCATGCAGCCTGCACTGCTGGTGCAGGGTTACCCTCCAGCAGTGTTGCTTGACACTGGCAGTTTAATGTCCTAACATGGTGGAGTGCACAAACATGGTCAAGGGTGAGCAGGGTGTTCCATGGACCCTTTCCTCACCCGCCTTGGTGCCCAGCCCTCTCCATGGCTGGGAATATGCTCATGTGAGTCATGTCCTAATATCTTGGGCTTCTTTGGTTTCTCTGTTGCATCATGCTGAAAGACTTCATTCAAGCTTTGGGGAAGTATCATAGTATAAGTCAGGGTTGGAAGGTGTGCTGGGTTGAGGCAGCCCCCTCACTCCCCACCACGGGCAGGAATAAAGCACTCAGACAAACGGATTGCAAAAGTGATGAAAGTTTAAATAGAAAGCAGTGAATGTTACAGAAAACCCAAAGCGCAGTGACAAAGAAAGATCCCAAAGCAAACCCAGAGGCATCCCATTCCCACCTGAGGGTACACCCAAGACCCTCAGGGCTCCTTCTTCCCCCTCCCTCTGCTGGGCTAGTCTCAGCTGGCCAGGCCTGAGACTGCCCATCCCCCCGTGGCCTTGGGCCTAGCCAGGCCCAAAGCCAGCAGACATCTCCCCCAGTTACCAGCTGATGGAGGAGGAAGAAAAGAGACAGTGCTAGACTCTGCGCTGGATCTTACAGTGGTGCAAAGAATCATGGTAGGAAATACACAATTTCCTGTGTCCATCCCTCTGGGCTGGACTTCTGGACACAGGAAATGAACACACCAGGGGGGCACCCAGCTCAAACTGCAACACGCCACCCCTTATTTCATACCATAATCTTTGCACCTAAACACATCATCAAATCAGAAATCTTCTGATGACATGTCCGGCGAAGTCCACATCTTCATCTGGGCGTCCACTCAAACAGTCTTTCCTTCAGGCTCAAGTGTCAGTCCATTCCAGTCCTTCTCCTCTCATCTAATAGAACCTCCCGCGATGCAGAGTTCACTCTTCTGCGGTACAAGCTCTTCATGGATCCATTGGACATCCTGGTCACCTGGAAAGAACCTCACAACTTCTCACCCAAACCTTCATTCCCATCTCTATCTACTCAGCGGCATATTTCCACCCCTGGGGCAAGCCAGTCAGAACAATCAAGCTCTGCTGCTTCTCCACCCCTCCAGGAAAACAGCACGCTGAGCCTCTCTCAACACCGCACGGACCTATCCCAAACCCAGTGCTGACCGCTTTCAGCCGCGGCCCGAGGCTCCACAGACGCATGCCACAGGTACACCGCCCCTCCACTGGGCGCTGGCATACCGCAGATGTGGCAGCTCCAAGTACACAGCCCCACCCCGGGAGAGGGAGGGGCTGCTCCACAACCTGTTGAGAAGGAGGGAGGTGGAGCCAGGTGCTAGGCGCCATTTTCGGAACTCGTCCGAAAACGTCGGGGAAGAGAACAGGGCTGGCCCCGCCGCCGCTCTGAGTGCACGGCCCGAGCCACCGCCGCCGCTCCGAGCGCACGGCTCGGCCCTCAGCCGCCGCAGCCCGAGTGCACGGCAGGGCTCCAGCCACCTCTACCGCCGCGGTACAGAACCAAAATCGCCTCCACCCCTCGGGCATTCAAACGGCTCCTCCAGTGAAAACCATAAACGCGTCCCCAGGGCCCTTGAGAACAGCTTTCGAACTGAGTTCCCGTTCGCCCTTCCTGGGTATCGGGAGCCGAGCTCGCCCGCTCCGCCGCAGCTGGCCCTACCCCACAGCGAGAATGGACCTGACTTTGATCTGCTCGCCGCTGCCCCTTCCCCCACTTCACCCCCCGCCGCTTCTGCCGCTCCGCAGAGAGTAAAGGTGGAGGAGGGGCAGGTCCCGCATTCTTAAGCGAAGCCCCAGTTCCGATGGTTAAGAGCCACCCCTGCTTGAAATAGCAGGAGGGGCTCCGTGCCACCGGCCACGCACCAAGTGTCCCCCGGCAATCCACGAGAACTCACACAATCGCCCCAACAACACCACTTTGAGCCCCAACTGCCTTAAAACCAGAACGACGCCCAGAACTAAATTTAAACTCTCTTATCTTTTGCAATCCGATCTGCAGAATGCACAATAACAAACTCCTCTCCTGCCTGGCTCGCCAAGAATGTGGTGGGTTAGAGGCAGACCCCCTCCCCACAGTAACCATCCTCTGCTACCAAGAATGTGCTGGGTTGAGGCAGCCCCCTCTCTCCCCACCACGGGCAGGAATAAAACACTCAGACAAACGGATTGCAAAAGTGATGAAAGTTTAAATGGAAAGCAGTGAATGTTACAGAGAACCCAAAGCGCAGTGACAAAGAAAGATCCCAAAGCAAACCCAGAGGCATCCCATTCCCACCTGAGGGTACACCCGAGACCCTCAGGGCTCCTTCTTCCCCCTCCCTCTGCTGGGCTAGTCTCAGCTGGCCAGGCCTGAGACTGCCCATCCCCCCGTGGCCTTGGGCCTAGCCAGGCCCAAAGCCAGGAGACATCTCCCCCAGTTACCGGCTGGCGGAGGAGGAAGAAAAGAGAGAGTGCCAGACCCCGCACTGGATCTTATAGTGGTGCAAAGAATTATGGTAGGAAATACACGCAATTTCCTGTGTCCATCCCTCTGGGCTGGACTTCTGGACACAGGAAATGAACACACCAGGGGGGCACCCAGCTCAAACTACAACAGAAGGGACCACAAGGATCATCTAGTTCCAAGCCCCCTGCCCCATGGGACACCCCACACTAGATCAGGCTGGCCAGAGCCTCATCCAGCCTGGTCTTAAACACCTCCAGTGACAGGGCCTCAACCACTTCCCTGGACAGCCCATTCTAGGGCTTCACGACTCTGATGGTGAAGAACTTCCTCCTCATGTCCAGCCTGAATCTACTCACCTCCAGCTTTATTCCATTCCCCCTAGTCCTATCACTACCTGATATCCTGAGAATTCCCTCCCCACAAAAATGGAGGATGAGCTTAATAGTCCAAAGAACTGGACTAAAACAGAGAGCATATGCAAAAATTGCCCTGCACCATTCCAGTTGCTCAAGGTAATAAGAGCATTCCTTTGAAGATATCATGTTTTGTTCATTGCTTTTAAAACATTAGAATAGAATAGGATAGAATAGGATAGGATAGGATAGGATAGGATAGGATAGGATAGGATAGGATAGGATAGAATAGAATATACCAGGTTGGAAGTGACCTTCAAGATCATCGCATCCAACCCATCAACCAATCCAACCCACCTAAACAACTAAACCATGGCACCAAGCACCCTATCAAGTCTCCTCCTGAACACCTCCAATGATGGTGACTCCACCACCTCCCTGGGCAGCCCATTCCAATAGGCACTCTCTCTCTATAGGACTTCTTCCTGTTATCCAGCCTAAACCTCCCCTGGTGCAGCCTGAGACAGTGTCCTCTTGTTCTGGTAATGGCTACCTGGGAGAAGAGACCAACCTCCACCTGTCTACAACCTCCCTTCAGTTAGTTGTAGAGAGCAATAAGGTCACCCCTGAGTCTCCTCCTCACCAGGCTAAGCAACCCCAGCTCCCTCAGTCTCTCCTCATAGGGCTTGTGTTCCAAACCCCTCATCAGCTTCGTTGCTCTTCTCTGGACACACTCCAGCAAGTCAACATCCTTCCTAAACCGAGGGGCCCAGAACTGGACACAGGACTCAAGGTGTGGCCTAACCAGTGCAGTGTACAGGAGTAGAATGACTTTCCTGCTCCTGCTGGCCACACTGTTCCTGTTGCAGGCCAGGATGCCATTGGCCCTCTTGGCTGCCTGGGCACACTGCAGGCTCATGTTCAGCCTACCATCCACCAGTACCTCTCCACCTGGCTGCTCTCCAGCCACTCTGTCCCCAGCCTGTAGCACTGCATGGGGTTGCTACTTATGACTAAGCTGAATGTTTTCAATGCCAGATGTCATTATCATTATTATCCATGCTTAAAAGAGTGTAAGACAAAGTAGAATTTTGTTAGGAGAGAATTACTGTGGCTCATAGTTTCACTCTTCTGTAGTGGATCTAGCTGGAATGAAGTTAAGAGATAAACTTTATTCACAGCCCATATAGTGCTGTACTTTGCATTTTGGCTTAAGCAATGATGATAACACACTAGTGTTTTACCTATTCCTAAAAAGGACTTACTAGCATGAAGTCTTTTTCTCCCTTCATCCCTAAAAAACTTCAGTAAGCTAGGAGTTGGCAAGTGTCTGGGAGGGAACACAGCTGATTCCAAATGATTAATGAAGTATTCCATTCTATATGACATTTTGCTCGTGAATAAAATCTAATAAAATCTGAGGGAGAGGAGGAGGCGGGAGGGTCAACATTCTGAGTTACAATTTTTGTCTTCCCACACAATAGTCACACATGATGAGGCCCTGTTTTCCAAGAAGAGACAGGGTGTCTGCCTGCCAATGCGAAGTGGTTTATGAATTTCTCTTTCTGCTTTAGTTTCACATGTAGCTTTTGCTTCACTTATCAAACTGTCACTCTTTTCACCCATGAGAGTTTTCACCTTCCTTCTATTTTTCTTATCTTTCATGTGGTGGGAGTGAGAAAGAGGCTGGATGGATGTCTGGATGTTGGCACTTTTTCTTTTTTTTTTTTTAAGCTGGCAAATTCCATTCACATGGCTCTTACTTTAGGTTGTATCTCAAAATCAGAATGCGTATGACTTGCCTATCTCCATGCTTTCTTATATTGTTTTGTTGAGTTTTAAAATACTATAATGAATAGGGTTATTAATTTATAATGCATTAAAATATGAAAATTATTTTATTAATATTCAAATATTATCAATAACCATTTATCAGTGTTTATATGTAGATTTTAATGTACAGTCATGAAGAATGTCCCATAAACTGGTACATAGAGTACCAGTTCAGTTTTGAACCCAATTAGAAAATTACCAAATAGTTATTCAATTGGGAACTGAGGTTGCAATTCCACTACTTGTCCACTAAATGGTGACTCGACAAGATGCTTGCAACTGCTTAATAGGTAGAAGAGACAGTTTCAGGGAAATACAATCTTAAAGGAACCTTTTAGAGACTTAAATCAAATTAGATACAGAATTGTGACTCCAGGCATGCCGGGGAGACTGCTTGTAAATCATACGTTACAATACCATGTGGGCTGAGGTGCAAGAATTTTTAAGCAGAACCATATCTGGTACTAAACATGTGAACACTGAAAAGATACTTGGTTTCTCTTGTAGTTAAGCTGGTTGCTAAGCTGCTGCTGAGCTGTCTGACTGCCGTGGCAGCCTCCAGGTTCCAGCTGGGCTGCTGCCTGACATGGCTGGTGCTGTGGCCAGCTCCCAGGGTGGTCCCTTCCAGGTGGTGACAGTGGGGGCAGTTTTCTCCTCCCACAGTTGCAGGGGCTGTTGCTGGAAGCTACTGTGCCATAGACTTCGGCTGATCCAGCAGATTCCCTTGGATGGGCTTTCTCTCAGGCACCCTCTGTGATGCAGTCCTGCAAAGGTCAGCAGGGTGTTGGGGCAGGGGAGGAGTTCTCTTTCTGAGGGTGCTAGAGAGGGCAGTGTGGAGCAGCATGGCTTTTCCCCTGGCTTGGCTTCAAATGGGCATTCAGCCAAGTCTTCTCAGTGATGACTTTCCCATTTCTAAGTTTATGGGATGGTCCTTTGTGAAACTGTACAGTATACTCACAGGTGATCCCAGCTCTGAATCACCCTGGGTCAGCTTTTGATTTAGAGGGCTGTGAAGAGGCAGTGACTCCCCTCCAGCCACTGTGACACCCTTTGTTGCGAGCAGGCACATAAAGGGCTTTGGCTCACAAGTCTGCAGCTCAAGGCTGTAGCAGACTGTGTTAGGACTTGCCAACAGGGCTTCAGACAAGTTCTCCCCCAACTGGGACAAGCTTACCAGTGGGGTTCAGTCCCTTTAAGGCACAGCAACTGCTTTTCCCACCAACAGGACTGGGATACGCCACAAGGCTGGCTGTAGTTGCAGAGTGGCTTGCCAAGGACTCTTTGAGGGCCTCTGGATAAACTGAGGCTTGGTGGCTCTTCCCACATTTCTGGATTCTCTTTGGACTGCAGAGGCCTGCAGTATGCATGCACGTGGACAAGGCTTAATAGCAGAAACAAGAGCAAGGAGCAAAGAGCTTAAGCAAAGAATGACTTGTTTACCATTTGAGGAATATTTATACCTTACTCCAGCCTTGACTTGAGCCAATAGTCAACTTTGTTAATACCTTTAGCCTATGGCCAAGTGTGTGGCTAGAAGTATGCCCAAACTTGGAAGAAGCATGGGCGTCTCACGAGCATCCCATCAGGTGGATGTGTGATGTTGTTTACCCCAAAGATAGCACGTTGATTTGTTTATCCTGGCTCACTGCTGCCTCGCCTTTGTTTCCTTGGCTCTGGGCTGAGCACCCACTCCAGAAGAAGGGGGAAGGGGGAATGTGAGCAAAACATATTGGGACAAGTTTTGGCAATATTTGGGGCATAATTCTGGGCATAGACTGCCCTTCAGGACAAATAACTATTTCTTTTACTTTCATGCAATGTAATTATACCTTGCAAACCATTTTTATCATCCCTTGTGGTCAAGCTTAATCACAGTGGAAAAGCTCTGTTTTCCAAATTAAACACTTTCACATAGATTTTTACTTCTTTCTTTCCTTTGTGAGGAAGCCTACAACCATTCCAACTTCCATTCCAAGCTAAGTACTTCAAGAAAGCAATCTGTTATCCTGGACTGGAGCCCAACACATTTTATACCAGTTATTGGTATAAAAAGGCTGCATCATATTGCCAGTTATAGGCATGCAATTTAGAGCTCTCAGAAGTAATTAAAGAAGAATTTAAGGAAGAATCCATACACATCTACCCTAGTAGTTGTCCAGAGGTTAAGTGTCTGTCATGATTTAAGTATGCTATCATTTTCCTTCATTTTGATTTCCAGCTTTGAACTATCACCAAGTTCCACTTTGCAGCATACAACCTTTTCATTATTGCATATAAGTGATATACTGATTACTACAAATAATTAATAAGCAATAGTTCCTTTAATGGGTCTATTAAAAATGAAAGGCTTCTTTTTAATGTTCTCTCTGTTTCAATTATAGGAAATGTCTTAATGCTTTTCCATGGCTAATCATTCAGCATCACAACAGTTTTCAACCTGCTGCCTTCCCCTTTTATACTCATGTGATAAAAAAAGCAAATTCTTGCACAAATGGTAAAAACTTAAGACACATGTTTGACAAATCTCGGTTTGTCTTTTGCATATATGTTTACAGTTTTCATCTCCTGTTTCCTAAATCATGTTCTATAATAAAAGATTTTATGTCCAGAAAGACTCAGATATCATATTGTATAAGTCATTGAAAAATCAAGCTGAACTTGATTGTCCTCTCCAGCAAACCATACTTTGACAAGGTTATGTCAAAATGCTTGTAGTATTTACTAGTTTACATGGCTATTATTGCATGTCGTTGTGCTGTAAAAGCATGGGCTGTGCACTGTGTGAAGCAACAGCTGTTGTGTAATCTGCAAGGATTATTTCTCAGTAACAGGTTTTTCCCTCCAGCACTCCTTAAAACTTCCACATACCAAAGTTTAAGTTATTTCACATACTTAAGAAATATAAATTTAGGATGCTTTTTGAAACAAGGTGGGGTCTTTTATTTGCTTTTTCATCCTCACTAAAATTTCCAGCTACCAGACAGGTAAGTAGTGGGGTTTGTAGGTTTTTTTGCTTGATTGCAAATTTTCCTTCTGAATGTTCTGCATGCATTTCTCCATTTCTTGCCCACACTCCATGTCCTCCCCCCAATATACTTTTAAAAAACATATGAAGAAAGTTTGTTTCACATAACTTTAGTTCAGATCTTTTGTTTTTCTAATTGCATATATACTTCCAAGCTTTTGTTCCTTTATATCTCTTTGTGTTATGTATGATAATATTGATTCCTATTTTCAGGCAGGACGTTATATGCTTCAGACTTTTCTCAGAGATTTATAACTGATATTTGAAATAATTCTCTCATTTTTTTGTTTGATATTTATCTACTTGACACCAGAAAAAAGAAGAGAAGCAATGTGCAACATCACCAGTCTGATCTGGAGACTGAGCTCAAATAGGAGTTCTCTGAAGACAGAAAAAATGGCTAACAAGATTGACAGGCATATGCTATCCATCTAGGTCAAGAAATGAAGTTATAGAGACTTCTTTGGATCAAATGATTACAGTATCACAGTATAACTAAGGTTGGAAGAGACCCCAAGGATCATCAAGTCCAACCTGTCCCAACAGACCTCACAACTAGACCATGGCACCAAGTGCCACGTCCAATCTCCCCTTGAACACCTCCAGGGATGGCGACTCCACCACCTCCCTGGGCAGCCCATTCCAATGACGAATGACTCGCTCAGTGAAGAACTTTTTCCTCACCTCGAGTCTAAACCTCCCCTGGCACAGCTTGAGACTGTGTCCCCTTGTTCTGGTGCTGGTTGCTGGAGAGAAGAGACCAACCCCTTCCTGTCTACAACCACCTTTCAGGTAGTTGTAGAGGGCAATGAGGTCACCCCTGAGCCTTCTCTTCTCCAGGCTAAACAATCCCAGCTCCCTCAGCCTCTCCTCGTAGGGCTTGTGCTCAAGGCCTCTCCCCAGCCTTGTTGCCCTTCTCTGGACACGTTCAAGTGTCTCGATGTCCTTCTTAAACTGAGGGGCCCAGAACTGGACACAGGACTCAAGGTGTGGCCTAACCAATGCAGAGTACAGGGGCACAATGACCTCCCTGCTCCTGCTGGCCACACTATTCCTAATACAGGCCAGGATGCCATTGGCCCTCTTGGACACCTGGGCACACTGCTGGCTCATGTTTAGGCGGGTGTCAATCAGCAACCCCAGGTCCCTCTCTGTTTGGCAGCTCTCCAGCCACTCTGACCCCAGTCTGTAGCTCTGCATGGGGTTGCCATGGCCAAAGTGCAGCACCTGGCACTTGGACTTGTTAAATGCCATCCCACTGGACTCTGCCCATCTCTCCAGTCGGTCAAGGTCCCTCTGCAGAGCCTTTCTACCCTCTAACTGACTAACATCTGTTCCCAACTTGGTGTCATCTGCAAACTTGCTGATGACTGACTCAACCCCCTCATCCAGATCATCAATGAAGATGTTAAAGAGGATAGGGCCCAGCACTGATCCCTGGGGGACGCCGCTGGTGACTGGCCGCCAGCTGGCTGTGGCACCATTCACCACCACTCTCTGGGCTCGGCCCTCCAGCCAGTTCCTAACCCAGCACAGAGTGTTGCAGTCCAAACCACGAGCTGACAGCTTAGCCAGCAGTTTACTGTGGGGGACGGTGTCAAAGGCCTTGCTGAAGTCCAGGTAGACTACATCCACAGGCCTCCCCACATCCACCAGACGGGTCACCTGATCATAGAAGGAGATCAGGTTTGTTGAGGCAGGACCTGCCCTTCCTAAATCCATGCTGGCTGGGTCTGATCCCTTGCCCGTCCTTCAGGTGCGCAGTTATTGCCACCAGGATAATCTGTTCCATCACTTTCCCTGGCACTGAGGTCAGGCTGACTGGCCTGTAGTTTCCGGGTTCCTCCATCTGTCCCTTCTTGTGGATGGGCACCACACTGGCCAGTTTCCAGTCATCTGGGACCTCTCCAGTGAGCCAGGACTGGAGGAAAATGATGGAGAGCAGCTTGGCCAGCTCATCTGCCAGCTCTCTCAGCACCCTAGGATGGATCCCATCTGGTCCCATGGACTTGTGGGTGTCCAAGTGGCTCAGCAGGTCCCGAACTAATTCCTCATGGATTGCTGGGGCATTACACTGCTCCCCGACCCTATTACCCAGCTCAGGAGGCCACTCATCCTGGACTCCTACCTTGCTGTTAAACATTGAGGCAAAGAAGGCGTTCAGGACCTCAGCCTTTTCCTCATCTTCGGTCACCGTGTTCCCCTCCAGGTCCAGTAAGGAGTGGAGGTTCTTCTTGCCCTTCTTTTTAGCGTTGATATATTTGTAAAATTGCTTTTTAGTTTCTTTCACAGAGGTGGCCAGTTTCAGTCCCAACTGGGCCTTTGCCTCTCTAGTTTTATTCCTACATAATCTAACCACTTCCTTGAACATACCTCGAGAAGCCTTCCCCTCCTTCCAAAGGTGATACAGCCTCTTTTTTTCCCTTAAATCCTCCAGGAGCTGCTTGCTCATCCAGGCCGGTCGCCTTCCCAGCCGGCTCATCTTAAGGCACATGGGAACTGCCAGTTCCTGTGCCTTCAAGAGCTCCTGTTTGAAGTAGGTCCAACCCCCCTGGACCCCTCGGTTCATGAGGGTTGGTAGCCAGGGAACTTTACAAATAAGTTTCTTAAAGAGGCTGAAGTTTGCCCTCCAGAAGTCCAAGGTGAAGGTTCTGTTGGTGCTTGTGGTGGTTTGAAAGGAAAGGCTCTGCTTTCCCTCCCCCACTGAGAAAGAGACCACGGCTAAACCCGGACCTCTTCTTTGGGCAATGAAACGGGGGACACAGCCCCACGTTGGGCGCCAATAAAAAAAAAGGAGTGTGGTGGTTTGAAAGGAAAGGCTCTGCTTTCCCTCCCCCACTGAGAAAGAGACCACGGCTAAACCCAATCGGAGAAATGAGAGTATATTTTACAAGGAAACAGATTATATGTAACACAACAAATACAGGGATTTTACAATATATACAGGAATATACAGCAAATGAACTCAACCAGAAACCAGACCCCCACACACAGGGGGCTTCCCCCTGTGCCCCCTTCACCCCCCTACCTCCCTTCTCCCCCAAAAGAGGTAGAAACGAGATGTGGACGGTTAACAGGGCAGGAAAGGAAGAAAGGCCTGGCACAGGGAGTTAGTTCTTATGTTTTGGCAAGAAGCCCAGAAGCAGATCCAGCTGAAAGGGACAGCGAAGGAAGGAAGACTGAGAGAAAGTCCCAGCTACCCTGGGTCTAACAATCTCACCTCCCACAATCCTACCAATGAAATTTGTTTAGAATACCAAAATATTTTACAAACATTTAGCCAGTGTGCCCCTTTCTTAAAGGCACAGTGTCAATCGGCCACAGTGCTCCTCCCTATCTCCCTGCATATTGAGAACTTCACTATCTCGTGGTCACTGCACCCTAGGCAGCCTCCCACGGTCACATCTCCCACCAGCCCTTCCCTATTGGAGAGCAACAGGTCAAGCAGAACCTGTCCCCTGGTAGGCTCGCTTAACAGCTGCGTCAGGAAGCAGTCCTCTATTCGCTCCAGGAATCTTCTGGACTGCCTTCTCTCTGCTGAATTGAGTTCCCAGCAGATATCTGGCAGGTTGAAGTCCCCCACGAGGACAAGATCTGATGATCTTGAAACAGCCTCCAGTTGTTTGTAGAATAATTCATCAACCTCCTCATCCTGGTTGGGTGGTCTATAACAGACTCCAATCAGGATGTCAGATTTGTTGGGCTGCCCTCTGATTTTAACCCACAGGCTCTCAATTCCCTCATCTTCCACCTCAAGTTGTGTGGCAGAAAGTGCCTTGGTTGTTCGTCTACTTGATTGTTGGTCTACTGCTCATTAAATACCAATTCCTTTACTTCAAGAACAGAACGACCTGCATACATGTTAATATATGGGTTAGTATCCATGCTACACTCAGAATGTTCAGTAAAAACTAAATGAAGATAATAAGTGTGGAAAATATTTAAAGAAAAATTAAATTTTATAAATAGCCATAGAATCAAAATGCACTGGGTTATAAGGGACCCTCAAAAGTTGTCTTGTCCAATCTCTTTACAGTGAGCAGGGACATTTTTAACAGTGTGGTGGGTTGAAAGGCCAGTCCTTCCTTCTCTCTCACCAGGGCAGAGACACAGACAAAAAATAAGACACAGGCAAGCGGATTGCAGAAGTGGTGGAAAGTTTAAATGGAAGAGCAGTGAATATTTTACAGAGAACCACAAGCACAGTGACAAAAGGAGATCCCAAAGCATACCCAGAAGCATCCCAACACTTCCCTTTTTCCCCATCTGAGGGTACACCCAAAACCCCCAGGGCTCTTTCTTCCACCCGCCCCTTCCATTGTTAGGCTAATCTCAGCTGGCCAGATCTGAGATTGCCCTTCCCCCTTCTCCTCCAGGCATTAGGCCTGGCCAGGCCCCAAGAGGCCTTGAGATGACTCCCCTCCATTACCAGATAGGGACCATTTCCATTGGAGCGGTGAGGGAAGAAAAAGGAAGTGCAGAACCTTGCTGAAGTTTTTATAGGGAGCAGGACATTATGGGATGAAATACACAGCTTCCTATGTCCACCCACTGGGCTGGACCCTTGGGACATTGGGGGTGTGTCTTATGTGGCCACATCAGGGGGACACCCATCCTAAACTGCTACAAACTGACATCAGGTTGCTCAGGGTCCCATCAAGTCTGACCTCGAATGTCTCCAGGGATGGAACCCCTACCACATCTCTGGCCAATCTGTTCCAGTATTTCATCACTCTCATGATAAAGAATTTCCTCCCTGTATTTAGCTGAAATCTATCCTGCTCTAATTCAAAACTTTTGCACCTCATCCTATCATGACGTGCTGCAATTAATGGGGTTATTAACTTACAAAAATGAAAATTTGAAATATAAAAATTAAATTTTTGTTAATATTAAAACATTATTCACAACCATCATCTCAATAATTATATGTAGATTCTAGTGCACAGTTGTAAGAATATTGTCCATAAACTGGTATTGTATAACAATTTGAACCCAATTAGAAAAATCATGGGATAGTTACTCAGTTCAGAAGGAAGGTGCAATTCTGCCGCTTTTCCAACAGATGGCGACTCAACAAGATGTATGGCAGCTGCTAGCTCGCTAGAAGAGACAAAACATCAGGGCAATACAACTTAAAGGAAACTAACAGAGACTTAAATAAATTAGGATCATAAGTTATGACTCCAGACATGCTGGGAAGGTTGCTTATAAGTCTTAGGTTACAATTCCACATGAGCTAAAGGACAGAGATTTAAACTGAGACATATCTGGCGCTGAACATGGGCACCCTGAAAAGATACAGTGTATCACTTCTAGCTAGTTGCTAATTGCCTAGGCTGCTGCAAGCTGGCTCCCTGCTGACTCTGGCTGGCTCTGGGACCTGGCCAGGACTGCAGCTGCTCTGGCCATTCTGTGCTGGAGCTCCAGGGGAGGGTCACTTCTAAGCCTTGTGACTTGCAGGGCTGGTGCAATACCTGAGGAGGTTCCTTTGGATGCAGTACGTGATGGGGGCAGCTTTCTCCTCCTGCAACTGCACTTCCCGGGTTGCTAGCTTTTCTCTGAACTGCAGAGGCTGCTAGTATGGGTGCAAGTGAGCAGGGCTTAATAGAAACAAGCAATACAAGGAGCTTAGTAGTAAGAGCTTAGTAACGCAAAGCAAAGAGCAAAGAGTGACTCGTTTACAATTTGGCATGTACACTATTTGAACTGGCCAATAGTCAACCTTATAAGACCTTTTCAGCCTAAGACCAAGCATGTAGCTAGAATGATGCCAAACTTGGAAGGAGCACAGGCATGGCATGAGCATCCCATATGTTCATAGAATCATAGAATCATAGAATCAATAAGGTTGGAAAAGACCTCAGAGATCATCAAGTCTAACCTATCACCCAACACCTAATATCTAACAAAACCATGGCTTCAAGTGCCATGTCCAATCCCTTTTGAGTACCTCCCTGGGCAGCCCATTCCAATGGCTAATTACTCTTTCTGTCAAGAACTTTCTCCTCACGTTGACCCCAAACTTCCCCTGACACAGCTTGAGACTGTGTTCTCTTGTTCTGGTGCTAATTGCCTGAGACAAGATACCAACCTCCACCTGGATACAATCTCCTTTCAGGTATTTGTAGACATCAATAAGGTCTCCCCTGAGCCTCCTTTTCTCCAGGCTAAAAATCCCCAGCTCCCTCAGCCTCTTTTCATAGAGCTTGTGCTCCAGGCCTCTCACCAGCCTTGTTGCCTGTCTCTGGACATGCTCAAGTGTCTCAATGTCCTGCTCCCACTGGCCACACTATTTCTGATGCAGGCCCGGATGCCATTGGCCTTCTTGGTCACCTGGGCACACTGATGACTCATTTTCAGCCAGCTGTCAAGCACTACTCCCAGGTCCCTTTCTGCCTGTCTGCTCTCCAGCCACTCTGTCCCCAGCCTGTAGCACTGCATGGGGTTGTTGTGGCCAATGTGCAGCACCCAGCGCTTGGCCTTGTTAAATGACATCATGCTGGACTCTGCCCATCTGTCCAGCCCATCAAGATCCCTCTGCAGAGCTCTCCTACCCTCTAATAGATCAACACCTGCTCCCAAATTGGTGACATCTGCAAATTTACTAATGGTGGACTCAATCCCCTTGTCCAGATCATCAATGAAGATATTGAATAGGACTGGACCCAACACTGATCCATGGAGGACACCACTAGTGACTGGATGCCAGCTGGATGTGGCACCATTCACCAGCACTCTCTGGGCTCTGCCCTCCAGCCAGTTCCTAACCCAGCGCAGAGTGCTGCTGTCCAAGCCATGGACTGACAGCTTGGCCAGGAGTTTCCTGTGGGGGACACTGTCAAAGACCTTGCTGAAGTCCAGATAGACTACATCCACAGCCTTCCCCACATCCACCAGGAGGGTCATCTGATCATAGAAGGAGATCAGGTTGGTCAGGCAGGACCTGCCTTTCCTAAATCCATGTTGGCTAGGCCTGATTGTTTTGCCATCCTGCAGGTGCGTTGTGGTTGCCCCCAAGATGATCTGCTCCATAATCTTTCCTGGCACTGAGGTCAGGCTGACAGGCCTGTAGTGTGCAGGTGGATGGGCATCACATTGGGCACTTTCCAGTCACCTGGGACCTCTCTGGTGAGCCAGGACTGCAGGAAAATGATGGAGAGCAGCTTGGCAATCTCAGCTGCCAGTTCTCTCACTACCCTAGGATGGATCCCATCTGTTGCCATGGACTTATGAGTATCCAAGTGGCTCAGCAAGTCCCTAACTACTTTCTCATGGATTTCAGGGCGATTACACTGCTCCCTGACCCCACCTACCAGTTCAGGAGGCCAGTTATCCTGAGGTCCTCCTGCCTTACTGTTGAAAATGGAGGCAGAGAAGATATTTTGTACTTTGGCGTTTTCCTCATCTTTAGTTACAGTGTTCTCCTCCAGGTCCAATAAAGAGTGGAGGTTCTTCTTGCCCCTCTTTGTATCATCAATATATTTATAAAAATGTTTATTGTCTTTCACAGAAGTGGCCAGCTTGAGTTCTAACTGGGCATTTGACTCTCTAATTTTTCTCTGACATGATCTAACAACATCCTTAAACATATCTCAAGTTGCCTCCCCCCTTTCCCAAGGCAATGCACCCTCTTAATTCTTTCAAGAGCTGCTTGCCCAACCAGGCCGGTCACCTTCCCTGCCAGCTCATCTTTCAGCACATGGGCACAGCTTGTTCCTGTGCCTTCAAGAGCTCCTGTTTGAAGTAGCTCCAACTGTCCTGGACCCCTTTGTTCTTAAGGGCTGCTACCCAGGGTACTCTCCAAATTAGTTGCTTTAATAAGCTGAATTCTGCCCTCTGGAAGTCCAAAGTAAGGATTCTGTTATTGCTCCTCCTTATTTCCTTGAATCTTGAAAGCTCCACTATCTCATGGTCAGTGCACCCTAGACAGCCTTCTATCATCACATTTCCCACCAGCCCTTCTCTATTTGAGAACAGCAGGTCAAGCAGGGCCTGACCCCTGGTAGGCTCACATAACAGCTGCCTCAGGAAACTGTTCTTCATACATTCTAAGAACCTTCTGGACTGCCTGTTCTTTGCTAAGCTAGCAGCCTGGACACCTGCATGCTTGTGCGCCAGCTGTGTCTGGGTACCTACCATTTTTCTAGTAGCCTTTGGCCAAGTTGTTACCATGGCTGGATCTCTTCAGGGAAGTGAAATTAAATTTACGGGGTTTTATGGTTTCTTTTTAAATATACATATTCCACCTTACTACTATGTTTTGTCCAAGCTACCAGAGAGGCTTCTGTACTCTGTTCTGACCCAGCACGTGTTGCTCACTAATCTAGCGGGAAGGCTTTCTTGCCAAATGGTGGTCATGTGGATTAGAATAGAATAGAATAGAATAGAATAGAATAGAATAGAATAGAATAGAATAGAATAGAACAGAACAGAACAGAATAAACCAAGTTGGAAGATATCTTTGAGATCAGGTCCAACCCATCATCCAGCACCATCTAATCAACTAAACCATGGCACTAAGCACCCCATCAAGTCTCCTCCTAAACACCTCTAAGTGATGGTGACTCCACCACTTATCTGGGCAGCCCATTCCAATGGGCAATCACTCTCTCTATGAAGAATTCCTTGCTAATATCCAGTCTAAATCTCCCCTGGTGCAGCTTGAGATTGTTCTGGGGCTGGTTGCCTGGGAGAAGAGACCAGGCCTGCCTCATTTAAATTTCCTGTGGCTGGCATCACCCTCTTAAGCA
Source organism: Dryobates pubescens (assembly GCF_014839835.1). Classification (NCBI taxonomy): domain Eukaryota; kingdom Metazoa; phylum Chordata; class Aves; order Piciformes; family Picidae; genus Dryobates; species Dryobates pubescens. The sequence continues at coordinate 32,127,976 of NC_071657.1, forward strand.
GGCACGTGAGAAGATGACCCTGCTGGTCCTTGCTGTCTGCCGAGGTCCTCCCACCCTGAGAATCCCCCAAAAGAAACCAAATACTTCACCTCACAACTTGAACACTCTGGTCCCAGTGCCGGTCCTGAGTAGCTCTCTTGCCAAATGGCAAATGGTTGGTGCATGAGGTTGCTTATCCCAAAGAAGGCAGGTTGGGTTGTTTACAGTGTCTGACTGGTGCCTTGGCCTTTGTTTCATCAGCTCTGGGCTGATTACCCTGTCCAGAAAGGAGAGGGAAGGGACAGGGGTTGTGAGCAAAACATATTGGGACACGTTTTGGCAATATCTGGGGCATAATTCTGGGCATCAGATTCCTTCACAACACATGCCCCTCTAAGAAGTCCATCCTAAACCACAATAGCCTTTACATGAAACATAATGTTCATGTTGTTTTCTAATATATACATGTAATATCTAGGGCAATAATCTGGCATGCTGTTCTCCTACGACAATATTACTAGTCAGTTTCTCATATATTTATGTAAAAACACATCTAAGGAAATATAATATCAGATCAGCACATACCAGATTTAGACCAGCTCTAAGAACATGATGCTTTCATCATGGAGTTAGAAATAAGCCTTGTTGCTTGGCTTCATAGCTAGTTATCAAGGCAATATTATTTAAATTCCTATTTTGAATCCTGCTCTTGTTCAAGAATAATTTTCACTCTACTGTCCTAAAAAAATTACAGATGATTAACACAATGATATCAGGAACATTTGCTGTGTTACTCAGAAGGGGAGAATACTGTCTTTATGCATTTCTAATTTATTTTTTACATTTTTTGTCACAGTTCATTGATAGTTTAAGTTATTACCTTTGCCATTATGCGTTATGAACTTCACATTCCTCTTTTTCTTTCTCCAAGTCACAATTACATTCTGTTGTTATAGTGAAACTATTTCGCATTTATCTTCACTGTACACTGGAGAGTATATTGGTTAATGAGCCTTCTGATACAGAAAATTCTTCTTCTCTACCTCATACTATCTAACTAATTTGCATTTCATAATCCCCAAACTGAATATTCTTCCTTGCCTTTTCATCAGTCCATGCTTCCTGCTACACTGTCCTCCTTGCCTGACTTTTCAACATGCTTTTGTAAACTGAAACAATTAAGTGGATATGCAAATATGTGGAGTTAAAGCTATCCCACACACAAAGTCAGATTTATATTCTGATTTTGCACATCTGTCATTTGGACTAGAAGCAGTTATCACCATTTTGGATAACACACTGAGAATTTAACAGAGAGAGCTGTTGTAGAGCTAAAAAGACAGCTCTACAGATCTGTTAGAGATTATAATCTTCAACAGTCAAGATGACTCACTCTTTCCATCAATAGATCAAAGACAAAACAGAGTGTGCAATCAAAAATACAAGAAATTCTGACTTTCAGCATATTACAGGTGGAATTGCAGCAAGTTCTCCATGACACAGTGTAATGGGTTGGAGCGTTTAAAGGACCCTAAAGGTTACAAATGGGCTTTTGGAGTAGCTTCTGTAGAAACTGATGGACAAAAGCTGAAGCTGTCTGATAGACCTGAACTTTCTGATGAATCTGCAGTTGTGGGACAACACAAGATTCAGGACATTAAGTTGCCGGTTGCTTCTCAGACTGTGCATCACAGACAATACAGAACCAACCGTGACTCTTTGTTGCCCGTTCAGAATCTGATTCGCCAGTTGGAGAGTCAGAAAGTCATCAGCAAAACTCATTCACCTTTCAACAGTCCAGTGTGGCCTGTGCGAAAGGCGAATGGAGACTGGCGTCTGACAGTGGACTACCGAGCCCTGAATGAAGTAACACCGCCTATGAGTGCATCAGTACCAGACATGATGGAACTCCAGTATGAGCTGGAATCCAAAGAGGCCAAATGGTATGCTACCATAGACATTGCTAATGCATTCTTCTCTATTCCCATAGCAGAGGAATGCAGGCCTCAGTTTGCTTTCACCTGGAGAGGAATCCAGTACACTTTCAACAGACTGCGAATGGGCTGGATCCACAGCTCCAGCATCTGTCATGCAGTAATCCGTGATGCTCTGGAGGAAGGTGGTGCTACAGAACACATCCAGTTCATCGATGATATCATCGTCTGGGCAAAACTGCTGAGGAAGTCTTCGAGAAAGGCAACAAAATCATGGACATTCTTCTGAATGCAGGTTTTGCCATCAAGAGAGACAAAGTGAAAGGTCCTACCACAGAGATCCAGTTTCTGGGAGTGCAGTGGCAGGATGGATGCCGACACATTCCAGTGGATGTGGTAAACAGAGTCTCTACCATGGCAAATCCCACCAACAAGCAAGAAACTCTACGTTTCTTGGGGATAGTGGGATTTTGGAGACTACACATTCCTGGATACAGTCAAATTGTGAAACCTCTGTATGATGTGACTCGAAAGAGAAACAGTTTCCACTGGGGACCTGAACAACAAGCAGCCTTTGATCAGATAAAGCAGGAAGTGGTACAAGCAGTGGGTCTGGGACCTGTCCGAGATGGTCCAGACATTAAGAACATTTTGTACACGGCTGCAGGTGACAATGGTCCAACCTGGTGCTTGTGGCAAAAAGCTCCAGGTGAGACACGTGGACGACCTCTTGGTTTCTGGAGTCGAGGTTACAGAGGTTCAGAGGCTAATTACACTCCAACAGAGAAAGAGATTCTAGCTGCCTATGAAGGAGTGAAAGCAGCTTCAGAAGTGATTGGAACTGAATCACAACTTCTCTTAGCTCCCAGATTGCCAGTTTTGAATTGGATGTTCAAAGGCAAGGGTTCCACACCACATCATGCCACAGATTCCACCTGGTCCAAGTGGATGGCTCTGATAACACAGAGAGCTCGAATGGGAAATCTTGAAAGACCTGGTCTGGTGGAGGTGATCTCAAGTTGGCCTGAAGGTACCAACTGTACTAAACCTCCGGAGGAGAGAGTAACTCGTGCTGAGGAAGCTCCTCCTTACAATGACCTTTCTGATGATGAGAAGAGATATGCTTTGTTCACAGACGGTTCCTGTCATCTTATCGGGAACAAGCGAAGGTGGAAGTCTGCAGTGTGGAGTCCAACATGCCGAGTTGCAGAGGCGAAGGATGGAGAAGGAGAATCCAGTCAGTTTGCAGAGGTAAAAGCTGTCCAGCTAGCTCTCGACGTAGCTGAACGTGAGAGATGGCCAAAGCTTTATCTCTACACCGACTCATGGATGGTAGCCAATGCTCTATGGGGTTGGCTAAAGAACTGGAAAAAGAATGGCTGGCAGAGGAAAGGAAAACCCATCTGGGCAGCTGACCTGTGGCAAGGCATTGCTGATCGAATCGAGAGAATTCCAGTGAAAGTGAGACACACTGATGCTCACATTCCTAAGAGCAAAGCTACTGAGCAACAGCAACACAACCATCAGGCAGATTTAGCTGCAAGAGTTTCTCAAGTAGACAAGGACTCTGAACTTGATCTCGACTGGAAACACCGAGGTGAGCTATTCTTAGCTCAGTGGGCTCACGATTCATCAGGACATCAAGGCAGAGATGCAACATACCAATGGGCTCGTGACAGATCCATAGACATTTCCATGGATGCCATCACACAAGTCATCCATGACTGTGACATTTGTGCTGCTATTAAGCAGGCAAAGAGAATTAAGCCCTTGTGGTATGGTGACAGATGGTCCAAGTACAGATATGGTGAAGCTTGGCAGATTGACTACATCACTCTACCACGTTCTCCTTCTGGTAAGCAATACGTGCTTACTATGGTAGAGGCAAACACTGGATGGCTGGAAACTTATGCAGTTCCACACACAACTGCACGCAACACCATTCTCGGTCTGGAGAGACAGATCCTGTGGAGATACGGAACTCCAGAGAGGATTGAGTCAGACAACGGAACTCACTTCAAGAACAACCTTGTAAAGAGCTGGGCAAAAGAGCACGGTATTGAGTGGATTTTCCATATTCCTTACTATGCACCAGCTGCAGGGAAGATTGAACGCTACAACGGTTTGTTGAAGACCACTCTCAAAGCCATGGGAGGTGGATCTTTGAAAAACTGGGAGAAACATTTAGCAAAAGCAACCTGGCTGGTGAATAGTAGAGGTTCAGTGAACCGAGCTGGACCAGCACATTCAGATCTGCTACGGAGAGTAGAAGGTGATGGAGTTCCTGTTGTTAGAGAAAAGAATCTGTTAGGTAAAACTGTTTGGGTATTTTCACCCTCAGGAGAGGCTAAACCTGTCCAAGGGGTGGTTTCAGCAGAAGGTCCGGGTCACACTTATTGGGTAATGCAGGAGAATGGTGAAATTCAGTGTATTCCACAAAGAAATTTAACTTTAGCTGAAAGAGTTTAGTTTCAGACTGTTGTACAGCTACAACGCACCCAGAGGACGAATCCCTGAGGAATCTACAGTGCACGAACCCTGAGAGCCCTGAGTCAACTGAGAGTCCCTGTGTTCCTGTTTGCCTTTTCTTCACTTCGTCTGCGGAGAGACAAGCTGGTTTCCATTTTCTTATTTCTTGACTTTTTTGGACTTATGAATTGTCTACATCTGAGTATAGCCGGAATGGACTATGAACTTTACTCACGAACTGTAAATATTGTTTCCGATTGGATGGACAGTGCAAACGACCAATGAAATTGTTTAGAAGGGGTGGATTGTGGCCGTTTGACGCTGTGCCTTTAAGAAAGGGGCACACTGGCTAAATGTTTGTAAAATATTTTGGTATTCTAAACGAATTTCATTGGCCAAGGATTGTGGGAGGTCAGATTGGACCCAGGGGAGCTGGGAACTTTCTCTCAGTCTTCCTTTCTTCGCTGTCCCTTTCAGCTGGATCTGCTTCTGGGCTTCTTGCCAAAAGATAAGAACTAACTCCCTGTGCATAGGCCTCCGCTTGCTGTACTAACTCCCCTTTCTTCTCGTCTTCTACCTCTTTGGGGGAGAAGGGAGGTAGGGGGGTGAAGGGGGCTCAGGGGGAAGCCCCTCTGTGGGGGGTCTGGTTTCTGGTTGAGTTAATTTGCTGTATATTCCTGTATATATTTTTAAATACCTGCATTTGTTGTGTTACATAGAATCTGTTTCCTTGTAAAATATACTCTAATTTCTCCGACTGGGTTTAGCCGTGGTCTCTTTCTCAGTGGGGGAGGGAGAGCAGAGCCTTTCCTTTCAAACCACCACACTCAGAATATTTTTGTCTTGTAGTGGCTTAAACAATTTTGGTACTTACATAGTATAAACTTTTCAGCAATAGTTTGGCAATGTATTCTTTGCTTTTCCAAGTAACATTTGAAAGACATTTTCAGTACTGTGATGCCAAATCTGTGTAATGTACTGTTCCTCTCTATTCCATGTCCTCTGAGAATGTAAACTTTTTAGCTCTTTCCAGAAAATGTTTGAACAATGAAGAATTTTTGGAATTAAATTCTGTTTGTGATTTTGTCTCAGTGGAAAATCAATTATAATGGTTTCTAAAAAAAAATGCTTTTTAAACTGTAGAGGGATATACTTGAGAGAGTAAATGAGCTAGGAAGTACTTATTGGAAATGAAAACAGCAAGTCAGTTTATTTCTGTATTTAATTTTTTGCTGTTATACTGATATGCATGGCCAAGAAGAGAGTTTAAATTAATTTTTATTGGATTATGCTTACATTTTGAAATTTTGTATATGGTACCTTCTCACAGCATATCTGTTGCTAAATAGAAAAATACTCTACTAACCTCTAACCAAAGGACCACAGAAAAAGTTCACATTTCTGAGAGGTAAAGAAGCTGAACAGCAGGTAAGAAGGCAGGACTGTGGGTCCTCAATTTCTTTATTAAATCTAGCAGTTATGTGCTGACTGAAATAAAATACTAGAAATAAAATCACAGAACTGCAGGATCTTAGACATTGGAAAAGACCTCTAGAGATCATCGAGTCAAACCCCCCTCCCAAAAGCAGGATCACCTAGTGTAGTCTATGCAGGAATGCATCCAGGCAAGTTTTGAAATTCTCCAGGGAAGGAGATTCCACAATCTCTCTGGGCACCCCATTCCAATGCTCCATCACCCTCACTGTAAAGTTTTTTCTCATTTTGAGGTGAAACATTTTCTGTTCCCGTTTGTATCCATTGTTCCTTGTCTTACTACTGTGCACCACCAGAGAGAGATTGGCCCCACCCACCTGACAGCCGCCACTCAGGTATTTATAGACATTGATCAGATACCCTCTCAGTTTTCTCAAGATAAAACAGCCCCAGGTCTCTTAGTCTGTCTTAATAGGGAAATAGACGATAAAGCAGGCTACCCTGAAGAAACAAGTACTGCATTGTAAGCTCCAGACTAGGTGAACTGATTGTTGCTCTTAGGCTAATTTTATTTCAAGCCCATACAGGATAAATTCTCAAATGGAGAGGGTTATCTCAGTTCAAAGAGAATGTACCAGTATTTGTTTATCAATTATTTTCTGAATTTGAAAGAATGGTATATTCTGTTCATGTATTCAAGATCTGATACAGCCTTCAGGTTTTGGTTTTACTTGGCCAAGACTCTTCTTCATCATGTTTTAGGTCACATCACCAGTCGACTTCTTCTGATTCACTTCTTCCGGTTCATATAGGTGCACCTTGTCTAGCATGGATACCACAGCACAATGTTTAGCACAGGATGCAAAAAATCTGCCTAAAAAGGTGAGCAAAAAAATCTGCCTAAAAAGGTGAGCAAAAATCCTGATGAAGAGGTTGCCTGGAGTTACAGGGAAATAGCGCTTTTAACAGTATCCAGACTAGTCCAGAGTTGTTTGGGGTGATATGCAGACACTGCAACATGAATGTACCTTAGCTTCAGCATCAAGCAAATCGGCCAACAATATTGACACAACAATTATATATCCTAGGAGTATTACAAGGTTAACTTGCACTTTGAACATGCATGCAAATGCTGAACATTATTATGATTCCTCCCATAAACACAATGAGGTTCAAGAAATTATTATCTTTCTCTGACAGAGCAAAGTCTTATGTTGCCTTCATTGCAAGTCAGTGCATATGTTGCAAAGAGAGAGTTTGGGGGCTGGTGTCCAAGGACACAAAAGAATTCTTCTGAAACTACCTCTCATTCAAACAGCACATATTACTAATTTTGTTTGGTAACAGCCGCCCCTTTCAAGAAATTTCCTTTGTACATCCAACTCCTACTTAATAGTTAAAATCCATCTCTGAATAAATTTTCAGCTAAAGGTTTGCTCCAACAATGGAACTTGCACCAACTGTCACCAGACCAATTCCTCTAGGACTGTAAAACATTAACAAAAGAAAGCAAAAGAACCTAATGCCAAGCACAACTAGCTCCCAGATCTTGAACATCTGATGACATTTCTGTGAGAGAATGCAACTTCCCGCTGGGAATTTAGATTTACAGCTGTATACTTCACACATACACACAGGCACTGGGACCCAGAGATAGTGACACTAACCATCCTGAACAACATAGCAGGGCTGATGCTTTCCAAAATGTTTTTCTGTAAGATTAAAAAAAAAAAAAAAAAAAAAAAAGCTGCAGGGTATCAAAGAATATTTTTGAGTTTACTTTATTTACTTTGTTGAGCCACTCTGTGGCTTTCTGGAGATCACAGGATACAGGTGGAATTTTAAATTCTATGATCTTCAACTTCTTCCCTAATTTTTTTGCATACTCCAAAGATCTCTAAATGACTGTGGCAATATTGCATTTAGAAATGTAAGAGTCCAGAGAATAAATTTTCGTATTTGTGTAATAACTGAACCAAATAAATGGGACTGGCTATACTGCATTTCTCTTTAAGCTGTAGCAAGTGCCTAACATAGTATCTATATTTAATAAAACTGTAGTTGTCTTTTAATAGAGGCCTTCTGACACCAAAACATTTTTAATTGGAAAGAAAAAAAGAGGAGGCCAGAATCATGTACTCAGTGGAGCTGCACGAGGAACAAACTGGTCAGATTTCAATTTTCTGTTCAACAACAATAATTTACATCCAGGTTGTATCTTTAATGTGTATTTATGACTCTGCTATGCTGTGCCTAGAAAATTTTCCACAGATCTTGAACAGAAAGTATTAGAATGCAAATAAATCACTATTGGATGTAAAAAGGAAAATAATGATAAATTTTAAATAATCCCATTGGACAGATGCCTGACATAAAAGTTAGTTTTGTGCACTAACATTCTTTTCTTCTTCATCGCTCTGGCAGATATTGTGCTTCCGTTGGCTTTGCTGATTTTGAATGTGTTCTTGTTGTGGTTAAGTACTAACAGCAAATCTCTTCTGTTTTTCTTGCCCTGTTGTGGTGGTTTGGCCCTGGCCTGGAGGCCAGATACCCACCAAGCCGCTCTATCACTCCCCCTCTTAAGTGAAGAGGGGAAGAAGGGAAAGAAAATGTAACAGAAGCCGGGGATAAGATAAGAGCAATTTAATAACACTAATGAGCAAATAGCAATAGACCGCGCGGAAGCAAAGAAAGCAGAGAGAGAGAGATGTTAGTCTCTACTTCCCATCGGCAGGACGGTGGTCGGTCTCGGGAAGCAGGGCTCTCTAAGCTTGATGGTTCCTCGGGAGGATAAACGCCATAGACGAATCCCCACACTTCCTTCTTTCACTTCCTACTTATACCTGAGCTGACGTCATATGGTATGGAATACCTCTTTGGCCAGTCTGAGTCAGCTGGCTCAGCTGTGTCCCCTCCCAAGATTTTGCCCACCCCTCAATGTACTCCTGGGGCAGGGAAATGTTGAAATGACACAGCTTGAATACGGGATATAGCTGTAGCCAAAACACTGCTGTGTTATCAACTACTGCTGAAAAAAGAAACAAAACACCACAGCACTAGAACAATACTGCGAGGAGAATTAACTCCAGCTCAGTTCAACCCAATACAATCTCCACCCCTTATTCCATACCATTTACATCATGCTCAGGTTCTACACATTTCAATGCACTTAGCCATCTCATTTGATTCTTACACCAAAAGAACAAAAGGAAAAGCTTCTTGCTTACATTCACAGCCCGATCTACATACTTAAACTATCTCAATACTCCAACATATAAAGACTTATATCAATGTCTCAGTCCTTCAGATGTCACTTGGGATTATTCAAGACAGGAGATGCAGGATATTCTGTTCTTAGACACCAACTCCAGCTGGTCCCAACCACTGTGTCACTCTTGATCCTTGCAAACCTTCATCAGTCTGGGTTCTTCTTACTTCATTACTTTCTGCAACATGCAACTCACATTATTCACATTCCAAATCATCTTTCCCCCAGTGTTAGATCCCTTTGAGGCACACACTGAGTCTCCCCATTTCTTTTCATTACCCACCAAGTACATCCAGGCCCCTGAGCAAAGACAATCCCACGCATGGGTTTGCCTTTCCCCATGGGAGAAGCAACCCACACTGCCTTTCCTAGCCACTTCCCCATGTGTACTACAGGGACTTTATCCCCCGCCACAGTGTGCAAGGGTTCTGTTTGGGCAGGACCAGGACGGTTAGCAGATCCTCGAGAATTAACCAGCCAAGTGGCTTCTGCTAAATTTACATCCCAGTGCCTCCATGCTCCATTACCCAATGCTTTCAACATAGTCTTTAACAGTCCATTGTATCTTTCAACCTTCCCAGAGGCCTGTGGGTGGTAGGGAATGTGATACACCCACTCGATGCCATGTTTCTTGGCCCAGGAGCTGACGGTATTGTTTCTGAAGTGAGTCCCATTGTCAGATTCGATTCGCTCAGGAGTGCCGTGCCGCCACAGGATTTGCCTTTCAAGGCCTAAGATGGTGTTCCGGGCAGTAGCATGATTTACAGGGTATGTTTCTAACCAGCCTGTAGTTGCTTCTACCATGGTGAGGATGTAACGCTTGCCTTGGCGTGTTCGTGGCAGTGGTCCAATATAGTCAATCTGCCAGGCCTCACCATAGCGAAAACCCAGCCACCGCCCTCTGTTCCAGGGAGACTTGGCTCTGGTGGCCTTCTTGATTGCAGCACAGGTTTCACAGTCATGTGTGACCTGTGTGATGGCTTCCATGGTCAAGTCCACCCCTTGGTCACGAGCCCATCTGTATGTAGCATCTCTCCCTAGATGTCCTGATGTTTCATGGGCCCATCGAGCTACAAACAGTTCACCTTTTCGCTCCCAGTCTAGATCCACTTGAGCTATGTCAATCCTTGCAGCCTTGTCTGCATGTTCATTGTTTTGATGTTCTTCATTAGCATGACTTTTAGGCACGTGAGCATCAACATGACGTACCCTCAGAGTCATGTTCTCCACTCGAGCAGCAATGTCCTGCCACAATGAGGCAGCCCAAATAGGCTTACCCCTGCGTTGCCAATTGGTCTTCTTCCACTGCTGTAGCCATCCCCACAAGGCATTAGCCACCATCCAAGAATCTGTGTAAAGATAAAGTACTGGCCACTTTTCTCTTTCAGCAATTTCTAGAGCTAGTTGGATGGCTTTCACCTCTGCATACTGACTCGATTCACCTTCTCCTTCAGTGGCCTCAACCACTTGTCGTGTAGGACTCCATACAGCAGCTTTCCACTTCCGATGGTTTCCTACTACACGACACGATCCATCAGTAAACAGAGCATAAGGCCTTTCATCTTCAGGTAATTCATTGTATGGTGGTGCCTCTTGGGCACGAACCACTTCCTCAGGCGATGCTCCAAAATCTCTGCCTTCTGGCCGGTCCATAATCTCTTCCAGAATTCCTGGGTGGTTTGGTTTTCCCAGTCGAGCTCGCTGTGTAATCAGTGCTACCCACTTACTCCATGTAGCAGTGGTGGCATGATGAGTAGAAGGGATGTTTCTTCTGAACATCCAGTGCAACACAGGCAGCCTGGGTGCTAAGAGGAGAGGTGCTTCTGTGCCCACTACTTCCGACGCAGCTCGAACTCCCTCATAGGCTGCTAAGATCTCCTTCTCAGTTGGTGTATAGTGGGCTTCTGATCCTCGATATCCTCTACTCCAAAATCCCAGTGGCCGACCTCGGGTTTCACCTGGTGTTTTCTGCCAGAGACTCCAAGTGAGACCCTGCTCCCCGGCTGCGGTGTAAAGGATATTCTGCACCGATGGTCCTGTGCGAATGGGCCCAAGTGCCACTGCACGAGCTATCTCTTGCTTGATCTGTTCAAAAGCTTGTTGTTGCTCACTACCCCATTCAAATTGATTCTTCTTTCGGGTTACTCGATAGAGAGGGCTGACAAGCTGACTGTAGCCTGGAACATGCATCTTCCAGAACCCCACAAGGCCTAGAAAGGATTGTGTCTCTTTCTTGTTGGACGGTGGAGACATGGCTGTTATCTTGTTGACCACGTCCATAGGTACATGACGGCGTCCATCCTGCCACTTTATTCCCAAGAACTGAATTTCTTGCGCAGGTCCTTTGACCTTGCTTTTCTTTATAGCAAACCCAGCCTTTAAGAGTATTTGAATGATTTTTTCTCCCTTCTCGAACACTTCCTTTGCATTATCGCCCCACACAATGATGTCATCAATATACTGTAGATGTTCAGGGGCCTCACCCTTTTCCAGTTCACTCTGGATTAGTCCATGACAAATGGTGGAGCTATGCTTCCACCCCTGGGGCAATCGATTCCATGTGTATTGAACCCCTCTCCAGGTGAAAGCAAACTGTGGCCTGCACTCTGCTGCCAATGGAATTGAGAAGAACGCGTTGGCAATGTCAATAGTAGCATACCATTTAGCTGCCTTTGACTCCAGCTCGTACTGGAGCTCTAGCATGTCTGGTACAGCAGCACTCAGTGGTGGCGTCACTTCATTCAGGCCACGATAGTCCACAGTTAACCTCCATCCTCCATCAGATTTTGGCACTGGCCATACGGGGCTGTTAAAAGGTGAGTGTGTTTTGCTGATCACTCCCTGGATCTCCAGCTGGTGAATCAGTTCATGAATGGGACCCAGGGAGTCTCGGTTTGTACGATACTGCCGTCGGTGCACTGTTCTAGTAGCAATTGGCACCTGTTGTTCTTCAACCTGCAGCAATCCCACAACGAAGGGACTTTCTGAAAGGCCAGGCAGGGTCGACAGCTGTCTGATCTTCTCTGTATTCACCGTGGCCACACCAAAAACCCATCTATAACCCTTTGAATCCTTGAAGTACCCTCTCTTGAGGTAATCAATACCAAGAATGCAAGGGGCCTCTGGGCCAGTCACAATGGGATGTCTTTCCCACTTGTCCCCTGTTAGGCTCACGTCGGCTTCTAACACAGACAGCTCCTGGCAGCCTCCTGTTACTCCAGAAATCCAAAGAGATTCAGCACCTCGGTGTCTTGACGGCATCAAAGTACACTGTGCCCCTGTGTCTACCAGTGCCTTGTATTTCTGTGGCTTTGATGTGCCAGGCCATCGAATCCACACAGTCCAGTACACTCTGTCGTCCCTCTCCTCCTCCTGGCCAAAGGCAAGGCCCCTCTACTCCTGGTCATCATCAGAGCATTCACTGTCTGATCTGGGTAGTACCTGGCTAGAGGTCCCCTCATCGGGATCAAGGGATGTAACCTCTGTTCTTTTTCTCCTGAGAGATCATTGATTACTTTCTTGGCTTTTAACAGCAGATACCTTTGCTGTTTTCTTAAATGACCCTTTTTTAGTTGTTGCCTTCCCTTTCAGTTCACGGACCGGAGCTTCCAATTTATAAGTGGGTTCAGCATCCCACTTCCTCATGTCCTCCCCCTGGTCACGAAGGAAAAACCAGAGTACTCCTCGTGGTGTGCGTCTGGGGCTCCCTTTCCCTCCGACTGAGGCAAGAGGTGATGGATTTCTTGGGGTACAGCTGGTCGATGAGGCATTGGCACGTGGAAATGAGTTAGTACAGAGGTTATCTTCAAAATTCTGGAGCCAGGCTGACACAATCTCCACAGACCGTGCATCCTCATCCAAATAGTACATCATTGCTAGGCTGTTAGAATACGATGCTGGAGCACTTTGGATCACTTTCCTCCACATGGCCCATGTGCATGGGACATCTTCTGGATCTGTGGAGACACTTTGATCATCTAAATCACCATAGATAACTTCCAACACCGCTAATTCTCTTAAGTATTGGATTCCTTCATCTGCATTATTCCACTTCCCTGGGGAACTCATAAGGTCCTCCTTGCATGGGTACCTTGCCCTCACACTTAGCAGGAGTCGTCTCCAGAGGCTGCATATGCCTGTCTCCTTTTCAATGCCTTTCTCAATACCTCTGTTTCTAGCAATGGCTCCCAACTGTTGGGCCTCTCTCCCTTCCAGCAGTTGGCTGTCAGCCCCATTATCCCAGCACCGGAGCAGCCAAGCAGCAATTCGCTCTCCTGGCTGGCGACTATAATCCTTGCGTATGTCCCTCAGTTCTGCTGAGGTTAAGGACCGGGTAGTCTCTGCTTCTTGTTTAATTTCACTCACTTGCTCTGATTTCTCACTCGATGGACCAGCCTCTTGATCATAATCTTCCTCATCCCTTATCAATCGATGAGAGGGACCTGTTGACCTCCTTGTCCACTGCTTCTTTTTTACAACTGGAGCAATCTCCCTGGTTGCTGTTTGGGTCCCCATCTCCACCATGGTAACCTCAGGTAGTGTTTGGGTGCCTGCCTCAGCCATAGTCCTCATAGAATATTGAACTGTGGCTCGGTAAGCGCAGGCCAGGCCCCAGTAGAGTGCAAGAAGTTGTTTGTTCTCATTGGGATAAGTGAGGCACCCTTCTATCAGATGGCGAGTCAGTTTAGTAGGATCGCTCGCCTCTTCTGGGGTAAAGTCCCAGGCTATGGGAGGTGATAACCGTCCTAGGAATCTGCCCAAGTCCTTCCACACACCCTGCCACCCAGGGACTGGCCGCTTCAGGGCACACTTCAATATATCCCCACCCAAAGACTGTCTCTTTTCATACTATGATGGCATCAAACTCCACAAAACCCGCAACATGCCAGTGATGTTGATTAGCAATACTAGGGAGCTCACGTAAGGATGGATTAAAATCTTGGGGGCCTGCATAATAAGATTCTCTACATTCATTTCGGGTGGGGAGACAGAGATGATGACCTCTCTAGCATAGCTCCCACAAAGCAGCAGCCCTACAATCAGAAGAAAGAAACACATAGCCATTATCTGTTTCGGCATGTTCCTAAACAAATGAAGCGTTTCCAAAACAAAGCAGAAGTTACCAGCAAGCCACGTGACCAGCACAGAAGCCTGCAGCATAAGGAAGCTTATAGAAAAAAAAAACTGCAGAAACTACAGCTAGTTATATTTTCGTTTCCCGGCCAACGCACCAAAAGGACTGTGGTGGTTTGGCCCTGGCCTGGAGGCCAGATACCCACCAAGCCGCTCTATCACTCCCCCTCTTAAGTGAAGAGGGGAAGAAGGGAAAGAAAATATAACAGAAGCCGGGGATAAGATAAGAGCAATTTAATAACACTAATGAGCAAATAGCAATAGACCGCGCGGAAGCAAAGAAAGCAGAGAGAGAGAGATGTTAGTCTCTACTTCCCATCGGCAGGACGGTGGTCGGTCTCGGGAAGCAGGGCTCTCTAAGCTTGATGGTTCCTCGGGAGGATAAACGCCATAGACGAATCCCCACACTTCCTTCTTTCACTTCCTACTTATACCTGAGCTGACGTCATATGGTATGGAATACCTCTTTGGCCAGTCTGAGTCAGCTGGCTCAGCTGTGTCCCCTCCCAAGATTTTGCCCACCCCTCAATGTACTCCTGGGGCAGGGAAATGTTGAAATGACACAGCTTGAATACGGGATATAGCTGTAGCCAAAACACTGCTGTGTTATCAACTACTGCTGAAAAAAGAAACAAAACACCACAGCACTAGAACAATGCTGCGAGGAGAATTAACTCCAGCTCAGTTCAACCCAATACACCTGTGTACAGGGGCAAGAGAAGGGAGCAGAGGGTGGGAAAGCTATTAGCAGTCCCCTGGTTTGTTCAGGAAGGTTCTTCTGTTGTTATATACATATACATATATATATATGTAAATATTGTATATTTTATACATTGCATTTCATATTTCAGATTGTAGTTTTGCTTATAAATACAACTTCATCAACTTTCCAACTGAGCTGGTCTGGCAATTTTATGTTGGGGGAAAATTTCAACCCACCACATATGACATCATAGAAACATTTTTGGTAAAATATAGAAGCCGCAGACTTTTACTTAAATTTATAATGATTACAAACACTGCATTCTCTCTCAATGTACAAACACCTTTTAAAAGTACTTTGTCTTAGAATGTGGTTATATTCAAACCAAAATAATAGTATGAACCATTACTGACAATAACAGAAGTGAGAAGCCGTTTTGCAAGTGTTTCTTGAATGTGATAAACTTAAGGAGCTCTAGATTTATGACAGTATATGTAATGCACAAGAACTGAAACAAGCCTTTTAGAATGAATTAATGTTCTGTGAACACAGAAGTATTGTTTTACTATCTCTAAAAGCCTTTCATATATCCTCTATCAGCAGTCTTCAAAGCCTACATGAAGACTACAAAATCACAGGCAGTTCTGCACAGGGAGGCTCACAGGTACAAAAAAAAATTGTGCTAATTCCTTTGAAAAGATACACCACGACAATTACATTCAAGGTAATGTTTTAGGAGAGCAGGTGGGGGAATTATCCTAGAGGTGCTCTGAGACTGAAAAAATAACGTATTTTCTCATACATACTGCCTTGCTGGACAAATCCATGCTCGTGTCTGTTATTTTACAATGAGATCGCAGATGTGAAGATTGTCCATAACTGTGGTGGTGGAGAGAAGGCCTAGCTCTCCCTCCCCTACAAAGAAAAAAAACCCCACATTTAGCTCAGTCGGGGAAGCAAAGCTATATTCACAAGCAATATAGAATGCAGGTTGCATATACACAATATATACAGTATTTACAATATATATACAGAAATACACAGCAAAGAAAATAATCAGAACAAAACTCCCTCCTCCGGACAGAGGAGGGTTCCCCCTCTGTACCCGCCCCCCTCTCGCTCTACCTCCCTTTTTTCCCCAAAAAGGGTTAGAGAGAGAAAAAGTAATTATTAAGGAGGAAATTCTTTGTTAGGCTTCAAAGCACATGCAGGGATTAGTTTTGCTTATCTGGTATTCAAGGTCAAACTCTGGCTAGTTGCTCAGAAGCAGACAGGCTGGAAAGGGAGAACAGAGTGGAACTCAGAAAGATTCCAACTGCACTAAAACTTAAAGTTGCATTCTACCAATCTACCAATGAAATTCATTTAGACCTTTCTTTGTTTTCAAAATATTCAGCCAGAGTGTTCCAGCACTGTCCTTTTCTTAAAGGCACAGCCCCAAATGGTCACAATAACTGTAAAACAAAAGACTTGATTCCTTGTGAAGAATCAGATTACTTTCTCAACATGCAATTGTCAATGGAAAAAATAAATTTTCTAACATTTTTCTTATGGGTAGATGTTATATTTCATTATTATTTTTTTTAAAATCTTAGCAGAACCTGGGTCTGCAGCTTAAAATCAAATAGACAACTATGTGCTAGGCAACTGTTTTGGATTATGTGACAAAAATTCCCACTTTTTCAATGGCGTCTACAAACACTGCCTTTAGTGTCCGCACCCTGCTTTACTAACAGTGTTTTTCAGGCTACTTATATGATTGTCTATGCAACAACGTTGCTGATAGCTCCTTTCTCTATGTCTCCTACATAATCTCCACAGATTCTAGCTCTCTTCATGCTGTTTAGTATCAAAGATAACCCAGCAGAGAATGTGGAGTTACAAAACTGAGTTTATTCTTCGATTTTTTAATGTCAGTACACAAAACTATGCTTTTTGAAGAAGGGTTACAACAGGGCGGATTTAAAATCAATCCATAAGTGACTCAGTCAATGGGATAAATTCAGTAGATAATAATCCTGTGTGCAGCCTAGAATAGTCTAAGGGAAAAAAACAATAGTATCTAGGCTAGTTAAGAGTAAGTCACAATGTCTTTTGTGAAGCCATATAAAGAGTGGAAAATTCTGTGCCTAACCTGTCTAATTTTGTTTGCTATTGTTGTCCCACAACTGCAGATTCATCAGAAAGCATAGGTCTAGCAGACAGCTTCAATTTTTGTCCATCAGCTTCTACAGATGCTACTCCAAAAGTCCATTTGTAACCTCTAGGGTCTTTGAAATGCCCTTCTCTCAGAAAATCAATTACCAAAATACAAGGTACGTCAAGTCCAGTCACAACTCTATGCTTCTTCCACTGTTTACCAGTTAAACTTATATCAACCTCTAACTTAGTTAACTCTTGAGATTCACCAGTGACTCCCAGAATAGTTATAGGCTCTGATCCCACATAATTTGATTGCATTATGGTGCACTGAGCTGCTGTGTCAACCAAGGCTCTGTACTTTTGAAATTTTGAAGTGCCAGGCCACTGGATGAACACATCCCAATAGATTCTGTTATCTCTATTATCCCTCTCCAGTCCAGCCGAAAGGGAGAGCGGATAAAGGAAGACCAAGAGAAAGTCCCAGCCGCGACGGGCCCAACAATCTCACCTCCAACAATCCTACCAATGAAATTAATTTAGAATACCAAAATATTTTTGTTCTAGTACAGAAAACATTTAGCCAGTGTGCCCTTACCTTAAAGGCACCACCTCAAACGGTCACACCATCCACAAGAAGGGCCGGTTGGATGAGCCAGGGAATTACAGGCCTGTCAGCCTGACCTCAGTGCCAGGCAAGATTATAGAACAGGTCATCCTGAGTGCAATCACACAGCACTTCCAGGATGGCCAAGGGATCAGACCCAGCCAGCATGGGTTTAGGAAGGGCAGGTCCTGCCTCAACAAACCCAGTTTGGCTCGATAGCCAGTCAGGACCGCTGCGTTGGGACAGCATCGCTCGCTTTGTGAGTTTCTGCTTGGCTTTCTGCCTTGCTTTCGGGGTTTAGCAGGTCGGGAGGACTCCTGAGGGGCAGGGATTGAGGCGGGCTCGTGCTCTCGCGAGCATGCACGGGAGCAAGTGCCTGACGTCAGCTACGGGAGATTTAAATCCCGGCTGGGCTGCGCGCACGGCGCCAGTTTGGCTTGATAGCCGAGAGCCTTTCGGCTGCTTGCAAAAAAAAAAAAAAAAATTTTTGTTTGTTTACTTTTGTTTTCACTCATACACTGCACCATGGTCGTTACTCGGACCAAGGGTAGAAAAACAGCATCTACGCAGACAGAGTTGTTTCTCCAGCATGCTGGAGTCCAGGCTGCCAGCTGCAGAGAGTGCTTCAGCCTGGCACTTGGAATAGAGGGAGAGGGCACCTGTGTCAGGTATGAGCAGGTGAACTTTCTCCTCAGCCTAGTGGCTGAGCTGAAGGATGAAGTGGCCGAGCTGAAGGAGGAGGTGTCTAGGCTGAGGTCAATAAGGGAAAGCAAAAGGGAGTTAGATTTGTGGGAGAAGGCTCTGCAGATCTCCCCTTCTGAGGGACGGGCCCCTGAAAATGGAGAGGGATGGACACAGGTCCCTGCCAAGGGTGGCAAGAGAAATCCACCCTGGCCCTCTCCTCCTCCTCCGCTGCCCTTGCATAATAAGTATGAGGCCCTGCAGGCTGAGGGCGGTGCGGATGAGAGAGCTGAGGAGCAGCCATCCAGAGGGGAGATCAAGGCCAAGCGGTCCCCACCGGCTGTAACGACCAGCTCCGGAGAGCAGCCTAAGGCCAAGCCTAAGGCCAAGCAGTCCCCACCAGCTATAACAACCGGCTCCACAAAGAAAAGGAGAAGGGTTATAGTTGTTTGTGACTCTCTCCTGGGGGTACTGAGGGACCCATATGTCATCCTGACCCATCCCACAGGGAGATCTGCTCTCTACCCCGGGCATGGGTAAGGGACATTGCAAGGGGAATCCCCAAGCTCATCAGTCCCTCTGACTATTATCCTCTACGGGTAATACAGGCTGGGAGTGATGAGATCGACAGGAAGGGCACCAGGGCAATTAAGAAGGAGTTCAGGTCCCTCGGACAATTGATTGATGGGGCAGGCGCGCAAGTGGTGTTCTGCTCAGTTCCCTCAGTGGCAGGGGAGTACGCTGAGAGGAACAGAAGAACCCATACCATCAACAAGTGGATCAGGGGATGGTGCCAGCGGAGGAACTTTGGTTTCTTTTATCATGGGGCAACTTTTACAGCACCCGACCTGCTGGGTCCTGATGGGGTGCATTTATCTAGAAGGGGCAAGAGAGTCCTAGCACTAGGGCTTTAAAGTAGGTCTGAAGGGGTTGGATAAAGATATCGGTCCCTCTGCAGAGGAAAGAGTAGGGCACAAGGTAGGGTCAACTGAGAGGTCAGGAGCCCAGCTGCAGTGCGTGTACACCAATGCATGCAGCCTGGGCAATAAGCAAGATGAGCTGGAGGTCCTAATCCACCAGGGCAACTATGATATAGTCACCATCTCAGAAACATGGTGGGACAACACGCACGATTGGAGTGCTACACTGGGGGGTTACAGGCTCTTTAGGAGGGACAGGCAAGGGAGAAGAGGAGGAGGGGTGGCTTTGTATATTAGGGAGACACTTTCTGCCACACAACTTGAGGTGGAAGATGAGGGAATTGAGAGCCTGTGGGTTAAAATCAGAGGGCAGCCCAACAAATCTGACATCCTGATTGGAGTCTGTTATAGACCACCCAACCAAGATGAGGAGGTTGATGAATTATTCTACAAACAACTGGAGGCTGTTTCAAGATCATCAGATCTTGTCCTTTTGGGTGACTTCAACCTGCCAGATATCTGCTGGGAACTCAATTCAGCAGAGAGGAGGCAGTCCAGAAGATTCCTGGAGCGAATAGAGGACTGCTTCCTGATGCAGCTGTTAAGCGAGCCTACCAGGGGACAGGTTCTGCTTGACCTGTTGCTCTCCAATAGGGAAGGGCTGGTGGGAGATGTGACCGTGGGAGGCTGCCTAGGGTGCAGTGACCACGAGATAGTGAAGTTTTCAATCTGCAGGGAGATAGGGAGGAGAATCAACAGAACCTTCACCTTGGACTTCCGGAGGGCAAACTTCAGCCTCTTTAAGAAACTTATTTGTAAAGTTCCCTGGCTACCAACCCTCATGAACCGAGGGGTCCAGGAGGGTTGGACCTACTTCAAACAGGAGCTCTTGAAGGCACAGGAACTGGCAGTTCCTATGTGCTGAAAGATGAGCCGATGGGGAAGGCGACCGGCCTGGATGAGCAAGCAGCTCCTGGAGGATTTAAGGGAAAAAAAGAGGCTGTATCACCTTTGGAAGGAGGGGAAGGCTTCTCGAGGTATGTTCAAGGAAGTGGTTAGATTATGTAGGAATAAAATTAGAGAGGCAAAGGCCCAGTTGGAACTGAAACTGGCCACCTCTGTGAAAGAAAATAAAAAGCAATTTTACAAATATATCAACGCTAAAAAGAAGGGCAAGAAGAACCTACACTCCTTACTGGACCTGGAGGGGAACATGGTGACCGAAGATGAGGAAAAGGCTGAGGTCCTGAACGCCTTCTTTGCCTCAATGTTTAACAGCAAGGTAGGAGTCCAGGATGAGTGGCCTCCTGAGCTAAGCAATAGGGTCGGGGAGCAGTGTAATGCCCAAGCAATCCATGAGGAATTAGTTCGGGACCTGCTGAGCCACACCCACAAGTCCATGGGACCGGATGGGATCCATCCTAGGGTGCTGAGAGAGCTGGCAGATGAGCTGGCCAAGCCGCTCTCCATCATTTTCCTCCAGTCCTGGCTCACTGGAGAGGTCCCAGATGACTGGATACTGGCCAGTGTGGTGCCCATCCACAAGAAGGGACAGATGGAGGAACCCGGAAACTACAGGCCAGTCAGCCTGACCTCAGTGCCAGGGAAAGTGATGGAACAGATTATCCTGGTGGCAATAACTGCGCACCTGAAGGATGGCCAAGGGCTCAGGTCCAGCCAACATGGATTTAGGAAGGGCAGGTCCTGCCTCAACAAACCTGATCTCCTTCTATGATCAGGTGACCCGTCTGGTGGATGTGGGGAGGCCTGTGGATGTAGTCTACCTGGACCTCAGCAAGGCCTTTGACACTGTTCCCCATAGCAAACTCCTGGCCAAGCTGTCAGCCCATGGCTTGGATGGGAGCACACTGCACTGGGTTAGGAACTGGCTGGAGGGCCGATCCCAGAGAGTGGTGGTGAATGGTGCCACATCCAGCTGGCAGCCAGTCACTAGTGGTGTGCCCCAAGGATCAGTGCTGGGCCCCATGCTCTTTAACATCTTTATTGATGATTTGGATGAGGGCATCGAGTCCATCATCAGTAAATTTGCTGATGACACCAAGCTGGGGGCAGGAGTTCATCTGCTGGAGGGTAGAGAGGCTCTGCAGAGGGACCTCGACAGGCTGGACAGATGGGCAGAGTCCAACGGCATGAGATTTAACACATCCAAGTGCCGGGTTCTGCACATTGGCCACAACAACCCCATGCAGAGCTACAGGCTGGGGTCAGAGTGGCTGGAGAACAGCCAGGCAGAGAGGGTCCTGGGGGTGCTGGTCGACAGTCGACTGAACATGAGCATGCAGTGTGCCCAGGCAGCCAAGAGGGCCAATGGCATCCTGGCCTGCATCAGGAACAGTGTGGCCAGCAGGAGCAGGGAGGTCATTCTGCCCCTGTACACTGCACTGGTTAGGCTGCACCTCGAGTACTGTGTCTAGTTCTGGGCCCCTTAGTTTAGGAAGGATGTTGACTTGCTGGAGCGTGTCCAGAGAAGAGCAACAAAGTTGGTGAGGGGTTTGGAACACAAGCCCTACGAGGAGAGGCTGAGGGAGCTGGGGTTGCTTAGCCTGGAGAAGAGGAAACTGAGAGGTGACCTTATTACTCTCTACAACTACCTGAAGGGAGGTTGTAGACCGACGGATGTTGGTCTCTTCTCCCAGGCAGCCAGTACCAGAACAAGAGGACACAGTCTCAGGCTGCACCAGGGAAGGTTCAGTTTGGATGTTAGGAAAAAGTTCTATACAGAGAGAGTGATTGCCCATTGGAATGGGCTGCCTGGGGAGGTGGTGGAGTCACCGTCATTGGAGGTTTTCAGGAGAAGAATTGATGGGTTGCTTGGTGCCATGGGCTAGTTGTTTAGGTGGGCTGGATTGGTTGATGGGTTGGATGCGATGATCTTGAAGGTCTCTTCCAATCTGGATTATTCTATGTA
Source organism: Dryobates pubescens (assembly GCF_014839835.1). NCBI lineage: Eukaryota > Metazoa > Chordata > Aves > Piciformes > Picidae > Dryobates > Dryobates pubescens. The sequence continues at coordinate 32,150,172 of NC_071657.1, forward strand.
TTCTATGTATTGTATTCTATGTAAGTGTGTTATTCTGGCAAAAAGGTCTTAGGAAGCATTTAAATGTTTAAGACAAGCCTTCTCTTCCTCCTCAGCAGGTTCCTTTTTAGCAGAAGTTCCCTCATCCTCAGCAGTATCTTGCTGCTCTCCCCCATCACCTCCTGGATCAGCTTTGCGCTTTCTACCTCTCTTATCTAAAAATGCTACTTGCTTAATTGGAGCTGTGTTTGAATTTACAGCCACCTTAACAGAAGCTGACAGGTTTTGAGACAGATCAGCTGCCGTGGAGGACACTTCCAGTCCTGCCAAAGTAGAAGGAAATGGCTTTGCCTCTCTAATGGCCACCGAGGACATGGGAGCCACCTGCAAACAGCTGCTGCAGCTGGCTGATTGCCAGAATCACCAACAGCACTGTTCAAAGCAGCCTTTCCAATAGCCTGTTTAGCTCTATTTTTAACTGATACATATTCTCCATTCTCCTCATCACTAGAAATCTCTGGGGTCAAGTTAAAGCTATGCTTCCTTCTCTTTGGTCTACGCTTGAAAATGAAGCAAGTTTTAGATACCTTCTTCTCCCGTATCAGAGCTACTAACAAGAACACATTAATTACCACCAGCAGCCCAATTACACACATAAAATAAATCACCTTTGGATCCCAGCCATCACTTGAAATTACTCTTTCACCTACTGGAATCTTAAACTCTCGTATCTCGATGGGAAGGGTTGTAGCCATTACATTTCCATTTAGTAAGCCAAAAGAATCACAGACTCCGGTCACAGAGAAACTGAATCTTATACTTAAACCATGAATATAATTTATACCTTAAGCACCTGCCTAAACGATCGCAGATTAGTCCTAGGAAATACTATAGATCAGTACACTACAAATTGAAAAGAGTAATTGTTTAAAAACCCAAAACACTTTCATGTTTGCAACTCTGACTCAAGCAGACAATGAATCAAGCAAATTTTGCCCTGCTTCTGGAAAACAATTATCCACAAGCCTCACGTTGGGCTGCCAATAAATTATGTGGTGATGAGAGGTTCAGTTCTCCCCCCGCCACAAAGAAACCACAGCTAACTCAGAGAAGCAAAAATGGATAAGCTATTTTTACAAGGAGGATGAGATGCAGATGAGTATATACAAAATAGACAATATGTACAATATATACAGAAATATACAGCAAAGAATGTAACACAGAAAACCTTCCCTCCTCCAGCGAGGTGGGTCCCCCCAAAATACCTCTTTCTCCATCTTCCTCCCTTTTTTTCCCAAAAAGGGTTAGAGAGAGAAAAGGTAATTATTAAAGAGGAAATTCTGTTAGTTCAAAGCAAGAATTAGTTTCTTATCTGGTTAGCTCAGTTAGTTAAAGGTCAGCTCCATCCAGCACAGAGGAAAGACAGCAGCTGCTCATGCAGACTGGAACAGACAGACTGAACTGACTGAGACTCAATGTAAATACTGTATATATTGTGTATATACAACCTGCATTCCATATTGATTATAAATATAGCATTCCTTTGCTTCTCTGACTGAGCTAGCTGTGGTTTCTTTCTCTGTGGGGGAGGGAGAGCTGGGCCTTCTCTCAACCACCACATTTCAGAAATATACAGCAAAGAAAAAAATAATCAGAACAAAACTCCCTCCTCCGGACAGAGGAGGGTTCCCCCTCTGTACCCCCCTGCCTCTCTCCCCCTACCTCCCTTTTTCCCAAAAAAGGGTTAGAGAGAGAGAAAAGGTAGTTATTAAGGAGGAAATTCTTTGTTAGGCTTCAAAGCACATGCAGGGATTAGTTTTGTTTATCTGGTATTCAAGGTCAAACTCTGGCTAGTTGCTCAGAAGCAGACAGGCTGGAAAGGGAGAACAGAGTGGAACTCAGAAAGATTCCAACTGCACTAAAACTTAAAGTTGCATTCTACCAATCTACCAATGAAATTCGTTTAGACCTATCTTTGTTTTCAAAATATTCAGCCAGAGTGTTCCAGCACTGTCCCTTTCTTAAAGGCACAGCCTCAAACAGTCACACTCAAACTGAACTAAAACTTAAAATTTAAAGTTGCATTCTACCAATCTACCAATGAAATTAATTTAGAATGTCTTTGTTTTCCTTTTTACACCAAAACATTCAGCCAGAGTGTTACAGTAACTGTCCCTTTCTTAAAGACATAGCCTAAACCAGTCACAACTATTAAATGCCTCTTAACATTTTCATTTTTCAATATTTCTTAATGATTGTCACACCCTGTAGTGCAATCAGGTCTGTCATGATCAGAAACTGAAAAATACCTTCTAAGTACACTTTACAATATCTTAGGAATAACTTCTGTTCTGTACCTACTCCATACCCACCCTTTCACAAATTCTTCCCTTTCTGATGACATGAATCTTTTACACCGATCTTTGCTCTATTTTCTTCTGCTAGACTATGAGCTTTCACGGTCATAGGCTTTATAAAATGCTGTGTAGCTTCATAACATATAATTTACTGTATATTTTTGCATGTAATTAAAAGTATTCTAACTAAAGAAGACTACTGACAACTAAGCAAGATTATTGATTTTGATCTGCCTCTCAAGTGAGGTCTTATTCAGGCAAGGAGACAGTATTTTCCATAATTAATACACACAATATGTATGTTTAAATGTTTCAGTTCAGATGAAGTTGCAGTAACTGCACACAGGAAATTGGGGGGGGAGGGAAATTCTTCAGCATGGCACCACATCTCTATTTATCAAACCAGAAATATAAACATGAAAACCTAAAAAATAAAGAAATTGTTCTACTAAGAAAGATGTGAAACTATTATCAATGTTTCCTAAAATGTTAAAATTTTCAAGTACACATTTTTTAGGCTGAGATTACTTCTTTTAGTCTGTGTGCTGTGTGCTGAAAGAGCCCAGCCCCCAGGTGGACAAAATAAACTTGATCCACTTAGGCACAGACAGACTTGGTCTTTCCCCTCCTAGAAGGAGGGGTCCCATGGGTCAAAAGAGATCTATTCCACTCCCTCTTCCTGTACAGCAAGCCTATAAAAAGAGGAACATCTGCTGCTGTTTCCCTCTTCCTTGCCTTGCCAAGTTGAGAGAGATCAGCTGCTGCATCTGCTTCCTGCACTGACCACGTGGTCGGGGGCAGTTATCCAAGCTACATCCATGCTTTCTAATGGGCTGAATCCCTTACATAAAGGGAAATACAAGGCCATCCAGGTTTGAGTTTGTATATTTTCCTATTTATCCTTATCCCTTAGCTTTGTGAACCCTCCCTGTTATTGCTATATATATATATATATATATGGTTTAAAAAATTTACCTACCCTACTTCCAAATCATTCCAGGCTATTTCTTTCACAAATTTACCTCTTACCCTTTCCCCTACCCCATTTCTTTTCCCTTTTTTTCTTTTCCTTACTAGGGAAAGGAAGGGGGAGGAATATCAATCTGTTAACATTTGAGATTTTAAATTCCAGTTAAGGCTCAAACCAGCACAGTCTGATAACATCAAGGACAAAACTAGACTGAATAAAGTGTTATTTTTCAAGCATAATGTTGTTATTTAAACACATTATGTAAAATGTGAAGATAATTGTATCTGAAACATTTGCAAGATACATCACTACATTTCCTTCATTAAGACTCATATTAAGTCTTTTAAGAAACATTGAAAAGGTAATACGAAATTTTAATGTTTTGTACCATATCTGCAAACCATAACTGTAAAAATCTATTACATTTAAACAGGCATGTCTCAAGGGTGTATTTTAAGAAGAGCTGGGAGGTGGCAGGGGGGAATCAACAGCTAATAATCCATCTCCCTTAAAAGAAAGAACAGCAAGGGAAGAAATGGCTGATTAACAGATTGGGATTGTCTTTCTACATTTTCTGGAATCCATGGAATCACAGATATGAAACAGACGAGGGAATGGTCAGAAGTTTGACTGAGAGCCTTGGCTTTGTCTTCAATGGCTAAAACATGTCCTTCATAAACTGCAAACTGATGTCAAGGTTTAAACTAAGACAATGCACTTTTTGTACATCTAAGGAGACAGAGTGTCCCTGTGTCTTATAAGGCTTTTTCCTAACTGGTGAAATATCCTTGCATTGAATACTGAGTCACTCCCTGACTTCATGCACATACTTAGATTCTGTGTAGTGTTTGTGGAGCCCTGTTCTTAGAGTTTTTGTTTCCTCCATAACCAAGTAAAAACAAATAGTATTTTAAAAATCTGTGTAGATATATTTCAGTCTTATCCTATTCCAGCTGTTTTGTCAAAGAACCCATATTTCACCACATCTTAACATATCCTGATCAAGGTAGAAGCAAGAATAAGTGGCTTTTAATAGAAGGATGACTCCTACTATAATATGTCCTATGTCCCACTGACAGCTCAGGGTCATCATTCAGAACTTGACTATAGAGAAATTCTGATTAACAAGCCTTTGCAAGACTGATGTAAGTACATACCTTAGGACAATAAAAAATGCCCTGGTTCCAGGACAAATGGTTCAAAATCCTTACAGCAGCACAAAACTTAATTTTCAAAAGCTGGAAGAGATTTCCAAATAAGTAAAAGCTTTTATTGCTTTCAGCAATGCAGCCCCCAGAGGGTTTTCAATTAATTGGATTTATTCTGTTAAAGGGACTTAGAAAGAGTTAGTTACACACTCTAACACAAACAAGTTTACATGTGACACTGTCCTTAACTCATAGAAATGTAGATTATGGAAAAAATTAAAGCTCTCCATAAAATGTGTAAATAGTCTTAGGCAATTCTACATAAAATAGATAATATCTATTAAAAAATAAAGATATAAACCATAAAATTCTCTAAACCATTTCTCATGCAGCAAGAACTTTAGCTAAACTTACACAAGGTATTTAAACATATTTGCACATGAAATCTGAAGTTATTTCAGGATTTTTTATGTTTCTATTGACAAAGGCAAGCCCAATGAGATGTGAGCATTAAAATGAAATCACATTCCTTGCTTTATGGGAAAAGTGCGTCAGTACAATTCTCAAATGCAGTACTCTTAAAAAGGATAAAAACCAAAACAAACAAAACATTTTAAAACAGTCATCTTGGATGATCAGCATTTGTAGATTTAAAAACACTATCTCAAGAGACACAGTAATCAATCTTTAAAATGCTGTAGCATTTTATTAAATCATATTTATTGAACTTCTATATTTTATTATGAACTGCCCATGTGCTTAGCAGTTCATGTCATTAAACAACTGCTCTCCCATACACCTGTATGTTTCTGCCTATACAATGGTAATATGTGTGCACACGAGCAACAAAGTTGGTGAGGGGTTTGGAACATAAGCCCTACGAGGAGAGGCTGAGGGAGCTGGGGTTGCTTAGCCTGGAGAAGAGGAGACTCAGGGGTGACCTTATTACTCTCTACAACTACCTGAAGGGAGGTTGTAGACAGACGGATGTTGGTCTCTTCTCCCAGGCAAGCAGTACCAGAACAAGAGGACACAGTCTCAGGCTGCGCCAGGGGAGATTCAGGCTGGATGTTAGAAAAAAGTTCTATACAGAAAGAGTGATTGCCCATTGGAATGGGCTGCCTGGGGAGGTGGTGGAGTCGCCATCACTGGAGGTTTTTAGGAGAAGACTTGACGGGGTACTTGGTGCTGTGGGTTAGTTGCTTGGGCGGTGTTGGATTGGTTGATGGGTTGGACACGATGATCTTGAAGGTCTCTTCCAACCTGGTTTATTCTATGTATTCTATGTATTCTAATCAATACACCTAGTAATATCTACACTACTCTTTAGTATTTACTTCAGTTGAAAGGAACAGAATGGGCTTATTACAGGGAAGTGTAATAAATTAATACATCCATATTGATATTAATTGCAATGTATGTACATTTTGATGGCAGATTAAACAATTGTCTTAAAAGTGAATTAAATATGTCCAGGCCAAATCAAAATGTTTCATTTTATCTAAGAGGGTATTTCTTGGCTTTTTTATGAAAGTGTGGTAAATTTCTCAAGGATAACTTAGTTATAATAGTAAAAGTGCAAAATTTTAAAATCACATTTTCGTACAGATCAGAATTTGAAAAATGAGAGTGAGCATTCTGATGAACAGGCAGTTTGATGAATCTGCAGTTGTAAAATATTCCAGTTAAAGAGCCTCTGTTTTCAGCCTTTCCAATAAAATTTAACCTTGTGCTGTAATACAAAAGTCAGGTGTCAGCTTTAATTTCTGCCAGCAATAACGTAGTGTTAAACACTGGTTTCCTTTTGTAAATCTTTTCATCCATTGCACATCTTCATTATCTCTGTGGAAAATGTTTCCCCCAGAGACCACATCTGGCTTGGAGAGGTGCAGAGTGACAAACACAGGTGACATACGAAGCTGTTCTTGCTGCCTGTTGGCAGCAAGAGAATCTCTGTTTCCTCTTCCTACAATGTCCATGAGGTGAGAAAAGGATGTTGTTAATATCCTTCCTTGCCCAAAGAAATCCACAAAGAAAATACTAAAAATTTTTGTAGTGATGCGCCAGATGCCAACAAGTCCTGAAAGGAGATGGGATTGCAAAATAATTTTCAGACTTTTTGCTTTCACTGGTTTTTGTTCTGGAATGTACACAGATGTTTCAATCAAGCCTATGAACCAGAATAGATTTTTCTGTACATTCTGCCAGATTCCTAATTTATTTTTTATTCCTTTGTATTATGTTTTCTCTGAAGAAACAAAAAGAAATCCATTGGGAGTAAACAGACTATGTAATTAATTTCTTGCAATTACATGAAATGAACATTGTTTTTTCTTTTCTCTCTCACATCAAAGGACTAGAAATAAACTTTTGTTCAGTGACTGTCTTTTTTTCTATGATGGACTAGGAAACAGTACTTTTATCTCCTAAGAAGACAGAAATATTGGTAACAATATTTTTCTCATGAGCATTTTCCATGTTGACAGATGGCAACATTTACTTTATTATGACTTCACAAGCTGGCCAATGTGATGCCCCTCTACAAGACGGGCCAGAAGGAGGTAGCAGGGAATTACAGACCTGTCAGCCTGACCTCGGTGCCAGGCAAGATTATGGAAGAGGTCATCTCGAGTGCAATCACACAGCACTTACAGGATGGCCAAGGGATCAGGCCTAGCCGGCATGGATTTAGGTAGGACAGATCCTGCCTCTCCAACCTGATCTTCTATCATCAGGTGACCGTCCTGGTGGATGTGGGGAAGGCTGTGGATGTAGTCTACCTGGACCTCAGCAAAGCCTTTGATACCGTCCCCCACAGCAAACTTCTAACCGAGCTGTCAGCCCATGGCTTGTACAGCAGCACTCTTCACTGAGTTAGGAACTGGCTGGCGGGCTGATCTGAGAGAGTGGTGTTGAATGGTGCCACATCCAGCTGGCAGCCAGTCGCTAGTGGTGTCCCCCAGGGATCGGTGCTGGGCACCATCCTGTTCAATATCTTTATTGATGATCTGGATCAGGGTATTGAGTCCATCATCAGTAAGTTTGCAGATAACACCAAAGTGGGGGCAGCTGTTGATCTGTTAGATGGTAGTAGAGCTCTGCAGAGGAACCTTGACAGGCTGGACAGATGGGCAGAGTCCAAGGGCATGAGATTTAACACATCTAAGTGCCAGGTTCCACAAACTGGCCACAATAACCCCATGAAGTGCTACAGGTTGAGGTCAGAGTGGCTGGAGAGCAGCCAGGCAGAAAGGGACCTGGGGGTACTGGTTGATAGTAGGCTCAAAATGAGCCAGCAGTGTGCCCAGGTGGCCAAGAAGGCTAATGGCATCCTGGCCTGCATCAGGAATAGTGTGGCCAGCAGGAGCGGGGAAGTCATTCTGCCCCTGTACTCAGCACTGATCAGGCCACACTTTGAGTCCTGTGTGCAGTTCTGGGCCCTTCAATTTAAGAAAGATGCTGAGTTGCTGGAACGTGTCCAGAGAAGCGCAACAAAGCTGGTGAGGGGTTTGGAACATAAGCCCTACGAGAAGAGGCTGAGGAAGCTGGGGTTGCTTAGCCTAGAGAAGAGGAGGCTCAGAGGAGACCTTATTGCTGTCTACAATGACCTGAAGGGATGTTGTATCCAAGTGGGGGTTGGTCCTTTCTCCCAGGCAACCAGCACCAGAACAAGAGGACACAGTCTCAAGCTCTGCCAGGGGAGGTTTAGTCTGGATGTTAGGAAGAAGTTCTTCCCAGAAGGAGTGATTGGCCATTGGAATGGGCTGCCCTGGGAGGTGGTGGAGTCACCAGCACTGGGGGTGTTTAAAAAAAAAGACTGTATGAGAAACTTTGTGCCATGGTTTAGTTGGTTAGATGGTGTTGGGTGATAGGTTGGACTTGATGATCTTGAAGGTCTATTCTATGCTATGCTATGCTATGCTATTCTATTGCACTAGGCCACTTTTTTCCTAGTTACAGTCCGCCCATCTTATTATGACAACATCGGAGTTTCAAGGTCAGAGTACATACATCCTTGGCAAACTTTAATCCTCAGCCCATGTAGTCCTGACAAAATGCTAGAAAGACAGAATGTAACATGCAGAGATCTACTCACAGCTTAAAACAAACAAACAAACAAACAAACAAACTACCACAAAACAAACAAAAAAAAATATTTTAGAACCTTCACAATCTTTCAAGTGTATGAGAAAATGCTGAAGGAAAACGTGGAAATCTAAACCAAACCAAAAGCCTTTTCCAGCATCTTGCAAATCTACTTTTTCCCCTACAGATATTTAGTATTTGTCCTTATACACAATACCATCAATATAAAAGTAGAGCCAGCTATATCAGCTATACCATGCAATGATAAACACTAGATTTGAAGGAAGTATTTCAATAGTTATTGTTCTGGTTTAAGCTTCGAGGGCTAAAGCCTCCAGGACAGAATGTAGGTTACCCCTCTCTCCCCTTCCTACTTCATCCATGTAGAAGAGATAGGCAGGGGAAGGCAAAGGGGTAACAAAAGAGATTTGCACCAAATTGGAAGTGAAAAAAGTAAAGTTAACAAAAAGTAAAAGGTATTAAGGCAAAAGGAACGTACATAGATATCAGGGAAGGGAAATAGATACAGAAATACATACAAAACCAGAACTGGCAACACAGTAGCCCCACCACGTGGCAAAACAGCTCCCGGCCAGCACAAGGCTCCCCCACCACACAGCAAAAGTGAAAGCAAGAGGGAGCTCTCCAAAAGTTCCTGCTCCTTAAATAGAAGCTAAGCAGGAAAGGGAATAACATAATCTGGTCCCCCCCACTGTGTGAGGTTTTCCACCCACTGGAATGGAGTTCCAGCTTAGAGTCCACCAGTTAACCCTAACCTACAACAGTTACTCAAACAAGCAAAGGCTGTACATCTGTCTAATGAGCCATCTTGCACAACATTGGTTTTCTTTATTTATAAGATATTAGTGCTCACTGCTGCAGAAGGGACTTTTGCTGTACTGCTTGCCAACCCAGTCTGTACAAGGCCAATTGAATCAATTTCTTTGCAAAGTTATTAAGAAAATATGTTACTTGTAAGAATTATGTGAAATTGCATTCTCTTCCATCTGACTATATTCAGTAGCTCAAATTAGCCAGGAACGAAGCAGTTTGCCATCACTACTAGTGATCCAGCCAGTTCCATCTGGCAGCTGAGTCTGTAAAGAGCAGTTCACAAAATGTCATTCAAGAAAGGGGTAATCTCAACCATCTATACAGGTTGGGTAGTGACTGGCTTGAGAGCAAACCTGAAGAAAAGGTGCTGGGGGTGCTAGTGGATTAGAAGCTCAACATGAGCCACCAGTGTGTACTTACCATCCAGAAAGCCAATCACATTCTGGGCTGCATCAAGAGAAACATAGTGTGATGAAGAAGTTATTAATTTATTAATACAAAATATGATTTATATAAATATTAATTTATTAATTATTAAAAGTCTCAATAACCAATTAATCACTATTTTATATACATATTCTAGTGCATGATTGTGAAATAAACAGTATTTATAATTTGGACTTAATTGGAATATTTGCAGTCTGGACAGCAACGGTGGGGACAACCTTTTCCATCCCGAGGCAGTGGAGAGGGGATAGAACGTAAGCTAGCCAGTAGGCAGGTTCCCTTGGCAGGACTCAAGCAGCTCCCTCTGGATGGCAGGGAGTGGTCCTGCAGGGTCAGCCTGGTAGGGCCAGTAGGGCTGGTCCCTAGATGGTATCTGCCCTTCGGCAATGGGCTTTGGGGCTGGCATGGATGGCCCAGGGAAGAAGTGCAGCTGTATGGAGCAGCGGCTTCCCCTTTGCTTGGCTTGAAGGGGCAGGTGGGACCCTCTCAGAGCAGTCCCAGCTTTGGAGCACAGGGCACTAACGGTGCTCTAGACTGCCATGGAGTTCACAGAGAGTGGAGCAGCAGAAGTGGTGGCTCCTCTTCTCATCCCATAATGGTGGGGTCATGCAGGCATGCAGTTCAGCGCTGGTCCCGCTTTCCAAGCTGACACACAGGGTTGTGCAGCTCGTTAGTCTGCTGCTTCAGGCTGAGGCAGACATTTGGACTGCTGGACTCAGCTAAATCACTTCCCAGGCAACTGGGGAATCTTACCCACAGGGGTCCAGTCCTCTTCAAGGCACAGTGGGCTCTTCTGATTGGTGAGACTGGCAATACAATGCTGTAGCTTACATAGAATACATAGAATACATAGAATAAACCCGGTTGGAAGAGACCTTCAAGATCATCGCGTCCAACCCATCAACCAATCCAACACCACCCAAACAACTAACCCACGGCACCAAGCACCCCGTCAAGTCTTCTCCTGAAAACCTCCAGTGATGGCGACTCCACCACCTCCCCAGGCAGCCCATTCCAATGGGCAATCACTCTTTCTGTATAGAACTTTTTCCTAACATCTAGCCTGAACCTCCCCTGGCGCAGCCTGAGACTGTGTCCTCTTGTTCTGCTACTGGCCGTCTGGGAGAAGAGACCAACATCCGTCTCTCTACAACCTCCCTTCAGGTAGTTGTAGAGAGTAATAAGGTCACCCCTCAGTCTCCTCTTCTCCAGGCTAAGCAACCCCAGCTCCCTCAGCCTCTCCTCGTAGGACTTATGTTCCAAACCCCTCACCAACTTTGTTGCTCTTCTCTGGACTCGTTCCAGCAAGTCAAGCTTCTCAGGCTCTCAGCAAAGGTCCCTCCTCCAGAGGCTCTCAAGGTGGTATGGCCGTAGGCAGCAAGCTTAGCAGCTCGAGTAAGGAAAGAGGACAAAGTGAAAGAGGGCAACGTATTTACAAGTTGGGGTAATACTTATAGGTTTCTTGAGGATAGATTTGACCAATGGGCATTTCATAAACAACTGGCTTCAGCCTATAGAAAGCGTGAGGCTAGAATTATGCCCATACTTGGTATTAGCACAAGCATCCCATGCAATGGGGCCTTGCAGTTGTCCATGCCACCTGGCTAATGCCTTGGCCTTTGTTCCCCTCATGATAGGAGGGGAATGTGTCCACACAGGCTAGGACAAGCTTCAGTATCTGGGGAATAATTCTAGGCATAATGTGCCTTCACCACACATAGCCAGCAGGTCAAGGGAGGTGATTCTTGCCCTCTACTCTGCACTGGTAAGACCCCACCTGGAGTGCTGTGTCCGGTTCTGGAGCCCCTATTACAGGAAGGATCTGGAGGTGCTGGAATGTGTCCAGGGAAAGGCCACGAGGATCATTAGAGGGCTAAAGTACCTCTCCCATGAGGACAGACTCAGGGATTTGGGGCTATTCAGTCTGGAGAAGAGAATTGTGGCCTTCCAGTATCTTAAGGTGGCGTACAGGAAAGTTGGTGAAGGACTATTTAGGGTGTCAAGTAGTGATAGGACTAGAGGGAATGGGGAAAAAAACAGAAATGGGTAGATTCAGATTAGCTGTTAGGAAGAAGTTCTTCACCATGAGGATGGTAAGACACTGGTTGTCCAGGGAGATGGTAGAAGCCCCATCCCTGGAGGTTTTTAAGGCCAGGCTCTGGGCAATGTGATCTAGTGTGAGGAGTCCTTGATCATGGCAAGGGGGTTGGAACTAGATGATCCTTGAGGTCCCTTCCAACCTTAACAATTCTATGATTCTATGATGGCATTTTATTTACATTTAGTTCGACCTGCCCTAATTAGCTTTCTCAAACTGTACTTTTAGAAACGTTGTCAATCATTTGTCATCTGCCTATTCACCTTGTTACTTAAATGAAGCAAAGTTGGTGTGTTCATTTCTAATTATTCTTTTATGGTTATATATGCATGGAAAAACCAATCAATTGATTCATGGACCTTCTGTGGAAAGAAAAATCTATTAGGTCCAGTTGAGAAAATAATTTATTTATTTTTTATGAAACCCAAAGTGATTTTCATTTTACACAAAACAAAACACATTAATTGCAATGTCAGTTTTATGACAGTTTAGGCTGTGCCTTTAAGAAAAGATAGCTGTAAAATTCTCTAGCTGATCAGTTGGGTATAAAAAGTAAAACAAATATTAATTCTAAATGAATTTCATTAGTCAGATGTGAGAACTACCATAGCAATATCTCTCACATTCCTTTCTCTCGGTTTCACTCTGTCTTCTTCTGCTGGCATGTCTGCTTCGCAAGGGAGTTATCAGCAAACTTGAGGTAAGCAAAACTAATTTCTTAACAATGCTTTGAGCTAACTGAAATTCCCCTAACATTTTTCTCCTTTTCTCTTTTCTTCTAATTAACAGAGAAAAAAGGAATGGGAGAGGATGGGGGGAGGTGAGGTGGAATCCTCCTCCCAAGGAGGATTTCTGTGTTTTCTTTTTGTAAATTCTTGCATAAATACTGTATATTCTGTACATATTCATTGCATTCCATTATTGCTTGCAAAATACAGCTTCCTTCACTTCTCTGACTGAGCTCAGCCAAGTTTTTGTTGATGCCAGTGGGTTAAACCATCACACTAGAACAACCAGCTAAAATGTAATTGTTAAAACTGTATAATAGCATTCTGTTGTTTGCTACTCAAGTTATCTGAAACTGTTCCCTTCTAGGAATCTGCACTTAGAAGTGCCTTGGTGCCACATTACTTAACTGGAGACCAATTCAAGAAACACAATCAATCTGTGCAGCATATAGTTTTTATTTTGAGTATCAGGATTGCTCTGATTGATAAGCTAAATCAATTTTATCTTTGTAATTGTTTTTTAAAAGGTAGCACCCTCCCATATATCAACTGGGTAAGTAAATAATAAGGGAATAAGAAGAAGCACTTCTTCAATCTTCTATTCTACACATATTTCCATTCTACAGTAATAAAGCAAGCCACAAATTAGCACTCTAGGGATATGGGATGATATCCCAATCCCTGAATGCATCCTTTTTGTAAATACGTATCTGTATTTGACCCAAAATGTAAAGACTTAAAAATAAATGCTTAATTGAGCTCCTTAACTTCAAGAAAGACACTAATCTTTGTTCTGTTTGTATCGTGTCTTCAGATGAAACTTCCTTATATAATTATTTGTATGATTTTTTTTATCAATTGCTTTAAGTGAAAGAAAACCTAATGAAACCACAATTCCTAGCCAGCTAATGTTATAATGTCTTCATTTTCCTTCAGCAAGGTAGCTAAAGAAAATGTTTTATGTCCTATTTAAATAAGACATTCAAACAAAAATTAAGGCCCATTGAAAGAATAACTGCAATTGAGAGGTGTAATTGCAATCACATTTCAAAAATAAAACATGTAAGGTTTCTCTCTGTTAACATGTAATAATGAGGAAGAAGGATATCAAAGGGATCAGAGCAAACATTACCAGATTACAGAGTACATGGAGTACCTACCAACACACAAAAATTGAAAATTCAGTGTTGTGATGATAGAAAATGAAGATCAGCAGCAGCAGGTTGTTGCAGTACATCCCAACACCCTCCCTCCCCTGTGGAGCAGGGAGGGGAGGGAAACAAAAAAGTGTGGGAAAACGGAGTAAGGGAGAAGGCAGTTCCCCTCCCCAAGGCTGTGATCAGTGGATACATGGGCCCTTCCCTCAAGCCACATCAGACACAGATCCACATGCCAAGGCAAGCCTAGGTATGTTTAAGCAGAACTGATGGTAATCAGTTTCTGCCTTTGTCAGCTTTTGGAATATGCTTTCTGGTAGCATTTATGATAACAAATTAGCCTGGGTATTCAAATGGGAAAGCTACAAACACTTGTTCTCTTTCTTTGGTTTCCATGCCCACCCCCACCATGTGTGGATTAAGCTGCTGCAGTTACACGAGGATTTTCTGTTTCAAAGAGATACCAGAGAAATTCCCACAATCAGCAAACAACATTGCAAGTAAATTGGAATAGTCCTAAGTTTCTGGGAAATACCTGCCTGTAGCAGTTTGGGCTGGGTGCCCTCTGCTGTGTCCATATCAGGTGTATTTCCTGTGTCCAAAAGTCCATCCCAGAGGGATGGACACAGGAATCCAGGTATATCATCCCATAATTCCCTGCAACACTGTAAGATCCCAGCGCAGGGTCTGGCACGCTCACTTTCTTCCCTCGCCACCACCTGGTTATTTGGGGGAGATGTCTCCCGGCCTTTTGGGCCTGGCTAGGCCCAAGGCTGGGGGGATGGGCAGTCTCAGATCTGGCCAGATGAGACTAGCCTTGCAGTGGAGGCGGAGGGGGGGGGGGCGGGGGGGGGGGGGGGGGGGCGTGGAGAAGGAGCCCTGGGGGGTTTGGGTGTACCCTCAGGTGGCGATGGGATATTTCTGGTTGTGCTTTTGGGATTTCTTTTGTCACTGCGCTTCTGGCTCTCTGTAAACATTTACCACTTCTCATTTAAACTTTCCACCACTTTTGCAATCCGTTTGTCTGAGTCGTTATTTCTGCCCGTGGTGGGGAGGGGGTTCTGCCTCAACCCATCACACTGCCTTTTGTTAGTAGGAGTAACATACTCCTTTTGGATTTATCTTCTCCAAAGATCATTTTCTCGAATTATTTGTAACTATTCCTATAGTCTAAAGATACTCTCCAACCAATCATAAGAACCTGTATATGTATTTCATAGCTTTTGTATATAGTTACATGGGTATTGGAACTAAATAGATAAATTATATATACATATATGAAAATTCCTCACCTCACCTTTTTTGTTTATAATGGGGTATACCTAATTAGCACACAAGAACAAGAGAGAGGAGGGGAAACAGGGCTTTTCAGAACTGTCAGGAAATTCCAAACAATTATTATTCACCATTGTTATACAGAAGAGACCAAGATCTAAATCTTAAAATACTCATTTAAAATGCAGCTAAAAGTTTATATCTGCATATAGGAAAAAATATAGAAAATATTTAAAACTGCTTTGTGAAGTACCTGGGATATTAAAAGATCAGTATTCTAAGCAAAAGGAATACCTTTCATATCTGAGGAGACTGGTGATGAATTCTTTGCAAGTTTAAACACTGGAGAAAGGGAAACATGCAGAAACTTGTATAGGGATTTTTTAAGAAAGTACATTCTACATTCCATGGACAACATAAATATCAAGCTTTGAATTTCATCCAGAAAATAAAAAATTATTTTTGACGTTCATGAAACCCCAGTATCACGTACTTCAAAAAGGGTTACTGCTTAAAAGTAGAACAGAGTGGTCACTGACTGTGAAGGTCTTAATTGTAACAGTAATGCAGAAAATGAACCTTTGATTAATATGAATATGATCTGGGACAATGGAATGAATTATAGAAGGAAAAAGGAAGATAGTGCTGGTGGGTTGTCCAATCCAGTCTGAGAAACAGATGTGTTTAGGTCAGTGTTTTTAACAGCTGTTGCAAATTCTAAACAGAGAGAGTGCTTTGACATGACTGTGAGCTGTTTCTGTATCCAGCTAGCATGGATACAAACATAGTCAGAGAGGGCATCACTTTTTCATCTAAAACTTTTTTACAAAGGCCCATTACATATGCAATGGAATTTAATTCACTACTTCATTAGAAAATGCTGAGTTTTTCCTTCAGATACAGAGTCTGCTAAAGATATTTGTGCCTTTACCATTATAAAACAATCATAAAACCATATTTCCTGTATCTGCTTCATATGGGACTGAGCTTTGGAATCAGTACAAGCTGGAAAACCCATTACAATTTGTTTTTTCAGTAGAATTACACAGTGACTGCATGAAGTCACTATATTAAGCCTTCCATTAGATATATATTGCAAGATTTAATACAAGAATTAGCTCCTACAAGAGCAACATCAATCTAAATGTTTTAAGGGTAGATCAATGAAAGATTTGCTTTCTTCTCCATCATGCTGATCTGTCTGAAGCAGCCAAGTTGTCTCCCCTAGAAGAGCACCTGACTTTACCACAAAGAAAGGTACATGTCAGCGAGATGTTCATGATGGGAAGTTTTCAGGATTGGTGTGGTATCTTCTCACTTGAAGCTTCAGCTACCACAAAGTCTGTAACTCATCATAAGCTTAGGAACAACATTAGTATTATACTGATGTAAGAGTCTAAACTCCTGGTGTGAGTCAACAAAGATAAAATCACTTGCTGCTTGCCCAGACAATACCAATCCTGGATGCAAATCACCTTGCGATTGCATCATGATAACACTGGACTGCAGCTGGTCTATAACAATGGCCCAAGGACCCAGCCATCATGCCTCCAGGACACGATCATTTCCAGGAAGGGAGGACGGCGAGACAATGGGTGTAATGGGTGTGTGGACAGGGTAGATGGAGAAAGGGGAAGGTGGAGGCCCTCCCCCACCTCCATCTAGACCCCTGCCTAAACACACAGGATTACACAGAAAGATTTCCTGGGGAACGATACCTGGATATTTACAGGAGGATTTCCTGGCTCCTGAATTCCTGAGGGACAATGCTTGGACACATACCTAAGGACTAAAAACTGTATAAAAGACTTGACCACTACTGGCTCAGTAGGAAGAAAAACGCAGGGGAAGAAAAACGCAGAGAGAAAAACGCTGAAGGAGGACCATGCCGCTGAGAAGGAAGGAAGCAGACTGAACCCTCTCTCCATGTCCTAAGTCCCGCTTGCTGCCACTCATGGAGCTGACCCACGCTTCCCAGAGGGACCTCATCTATTCTCCAGCCAAAGCCTCAGCACCCTTTCTCTACAGACCCAGGCTGCCCAGAGGGATCACATCGCATCTCCAGCCAAAGCCTCAGCACCCTTTCTCTACAAACCCAGCATCTTTCCTCCACAGACTCAAACTGTCTTGGGGTGGGTGAGGGGTGTGGTAATATGATTCCTTTCCTCTTCTCTCTCTCTCTTCTCTCTCTCCCTCTCTATCTTCTCCCTCTCCCCTTCTTATTTCCATTTTCTCTATGTAATAAATAGTCTAGCTGTTGATATTTTGGCCTCGTTTGTGCCTATTAATTTCACAACACGGGAATATTCAAAAGAACTAGTCTCTTTCCCTCTCCGAACCGAGACAACTGAGAATTAATTTAAAGCACTGAACCTTAGCCTGGCCAAATGACCTTTGTTTCTATAAGAGAATGATTCAGTCATGTATGCAATGCAGTGATGCTCTTTCAAATACTGTATGATTACTGAACAAACCATGCCTATAATTTGGTTTCTCTTTCTTAATAGGAGAAAGGGGCCAGCACTCTTCAACACTCCAGTACTTTGAGAACAAACACAGCAGGTTTGTTTGTCAATGTATATATGGAAAATATGACAAAGGTGAAGAATCTGTCACAACACCAATGCCATTTTATCAAAATCAGTGCAGTTTTGAAATGTAGCACTGGTAAGTTAACATTATGAAAGTTCTTTAAAATGCCTGAAAACAGGGTGTATTTGTGGTTTGTATTCTTATAAATCGGGCAAGCATAAGAAAACCATGTGTTGTGAAATGGTATTACAAAATATACTTTCTGCTTTTTTTAAGCAAGTCAAAGAAATCAAGGAATAAGGAAAAGTATATCATTATATTGGCATGCCCAAAGAAGTCCGCCCATCTTATTATGACAACATCGGAGTTTCAAGGTCAGAGTACATACATCCTTGGCAAACTTTAATCCTCAGCCCATGTAGTCCTGACAAAATGCTAGAAAGACAGAATGTAACATGCAGAGATCTACTCACAGCTTAAAACAAACAAACAAACAAACAAACAAACTACCACAAAACAAACAAAAAAAAATATTTTAGAACCTTCACAATCTTTCAAGTGTATGAGAAAATGCTGAAGGAAAACGTGGAAATCTAAACCAAACCAAAAGCCTTTTCCAGCATCTTGCAAATCTACTTTTTCCCCTACAGATATTTAGTATTTGTCCTTATACACAATACCATCAATATAAAAGTAGAGCCAGCTATATCAGCTATACCATGCAATGATAAACACTAGATTTGAAGGAAGTATTTCAATAGTTATTGTTCTGGTTTAAGCTTCGAGGGCTAAAGCCTCCAGGACAGAATGTAGGTTACCCCTCTCTCCCCTTCCTACTTCATCCATGTAGAAGAGATAGGCAGGGGAAGGCAAAGGGGTAACAAAAGAGATTTGCACCAAATTGGAAGTGAAAAAAGTAAAGTTAACAAAAAGTAAAAGGTATTAAGGCAAAAGGAACGTACATAGATATCAGGGAAGGGAAATAGATACAGAAATACATACAAAACCAGAACTGGCAACACAGTAGCCCCACCACGTGGCAAAACAGCTCCCGGCCAGCACAAGGCTCCCCACCACACAGCAAAAGTGAAAGCAAGAGGGAGCTCTCCAAAAGTTCCTGCTCCTTAAATAGAAGCTAAGCAGGAAAGGGAATAACATAATCTGGTCCCCCCCACTGTGTGAGGTTTTCCACCCACTGGAATGGAGTTCCAGCTTAGAGTCCACCAGTTAACCCTAACCTACAACAGTTACTCAAACAAGCAAAGGCTGTACATCTGTCTAATGAGCCATCTTGCACAACATTGGTTTTCTTTATTTATAAGATATTAGTGCTCACTGCTGCAGAAGGGACTTTTGCTGTACTGCTTGCCAACCCAGTCTGTACAAGGCCAATTGAATCAATTTCTTTGCAAAGTTATTAAGAAAATATGTTACTTGTAAGAATTATGTGAAATTGCATTCTCTTCCATCTGACTATATTCAGTAGCTCAAATTAGCCAGGAACGAAGCAGTTTGCCATCACTACTAGTGATCCAGCCAGTTCCATCTGGCAGCTGAGTCTGTAAAGAGCAGTTCACAAAATGTCATTCAAGAAAGGGGTAATCTCAACCATCTATACAGGTTGGGTAGTGACTGGCTTGAGAGCAAACCTGAAGAAAAGGTGCTGGGGGTGCTAGTGGATTAGAAGCTCAACATGAGCCACCAGTGTGTACTTACCATCCAGAAAGCCAATCACATTCTGGGCTGCATCAAGAGAAACATAGTGTGATGAAGAAGTTATTAATTTATTAATACAAAATATCTATGTACGTTCCTTTTGCCTTAATACCTTTTACTTTTTGTTAACTTTACTTTTTTCACTTCCAATTTGGTGCAAATCTCTTTTGTTACCCCTTTGCCTTCCCCTGCCTATCTCTTCTACATGGATGAAGTAGGAAGGGGAGAGAGGGGTAACCTACATTCTGTCCTGGAGGCTTTAGCCCTCGAAGCTTAAACCAGAACAATAACTATTGAAATACTTCCTTCAAATCTAGTGTTTATCATTGCATGGTATAGCTGATATAGCTGGCTCTACTTTTATATTGATGGTATTGTGTATAAGGACAAATAAGGACACTAAATGAGACATCTGTCTCTTCTGTGGTGCAAGATCTGTATGTGTCTTGGCCCCATCACCAAATCCAGCATCAACAACCACCACCAAAGTAATACCAGAGTGTACATATTTGAACATTTTTACATTACTTTCCTTTCACCAGTGTAAACTACAGGAAATTCATCTGAAATCAGGTTAAGTCACTGGCCATGCACATAAGAACTAGGTCACTCATATTTGAAAACAGATGAAGAAATCAATGTTTCTGTGGGGCCAGATGACCAAGAATCCCATTAATTTCCTATAAAGAGGACTCAGTCACCATGGTAACACAGCACTGGCTTTTATACTTGAAAAAAAATTATTTTTCCCCCAAAACTATCATAAATACTTCTGCAAATGAAAGAAGAGCATTGGTAAAAGTGGGATCAAATCCGAAAGCATCAGAGACCAATCATTTAAGCAGAAGAAAATGAAAATTTTGCAAGATAACATGACAGGGTTGCACAAGAAGATGGCAAATCCTAGAATGTGGTAAAGAAATAGCACATGAGCCAGTAAGCAGAAATTGTGTACAAGATGTTAAATCTGATTAAAAGTGTCAGCGGAGGATAAAAAGATAAACTCATTCAGGGCAATGTTAACTTCATTTTTAACTCAACAGAGTACTAGAGAAAAGACTTGGAAGAAAACCATCACTTGAGATTTCATTTCTCACCTGACAGAAACCTCCTTAAGCATGGCACAATGATCTCTGAATTCATATCTCTGGGAGCAGTGCCTGGTACAGAGAAAAGAACAGCAAAACTGTCAAGGGGTCAAGATTTGACTCAGTATTTTGCCCATAACTGGGATGAATTCCTCAGGAGATTAAGATTTAACCTATACATTCCACTCTTGCATTTTATGTTACACTTCAGGATAAGGAAAATTAATCCAACAGAAAAGTTATTCAGGATGTTCTACATCCAGAAGGTACTCTCTAAACCCTATGCAACTAATGGTGTGTCTTTTTTCAGTTGTTCCTCACTTTTGCTTTTTGTTTGTTTTTTTTTTTAAGTACAATTCATTTCCACAGACACTGTAGTGTAATTGGGGGGGGGGGGGAAATTAGGGAGTGGAACAAATGCCAGGTATTTGTATTTTATGAACAGATAAGAAATTTTGCCATCTAGTCCATAATCAGAATTAGTTAGCAAATTACCCTATACCACATGACAGGATTATTTCACTGCTGATTTACTGTCTTTGCCTCTGCACTGAAAAACTCAACAATTAAGTGACTTTTCAATGAGCTCAAAAGCATTACTGTGAGAGACTAAATCTTGTCTCTCTTGTGTGACTCAACAAAGATAAATCACCTTTGCTGCTTGCCCAGACAATAGCTGATGTATATTGAGCAGATACACATTGGCCACTGGATAACGACTCTCTGGAATGTGCATAGACAAGATCATCTCTACCTATCAGCTACCCCAGAAAGGAAGGATGATGCAAAGGATAAGGACTGCAGCTGCCCTGGAAATAATGGGCAGAGGCCACTGCTATCGATACTCTCTGGAATATGCATATTCACCACCTGGACCCATCCCTAAAAAACTGTATAAAAGACCTGAGCAACTACTGGCTCAGAAGAAGGAAAAGACTGGGGCAATGCTGCTCTGAAGAAACACAAAGAAAATACCAGGACAGAAAAAGACAGACACAGGAGAAAAAGACATCACCATGTAGCCTGGAGGCAGCAGACCAGAAGGAACCCTTTCTCTGTGTCCTAAGTTCTGCCTGCTGCAACTCATGGAGCTGAAAAGGCTGCTTAGAGACAGAGAAGGGCTTGGACTTGGACTTGAACTTGAACTTTGGGGTCTCTCCGTTCCCTCCGCACAGCCAACAAGGATGACCTCTCCACCAAAGCTGCACCAAAGCTGCAAGATGACCTCTCTCTGCCAAAGCTGCAGAAGCCTTCCTCTACAGACCCAACAGCTCCTCCATGCCAAAGAAGCAGCAGCCTTCCTCCATGGACCCAAACTGTCTGGGGGTGTGAGTGTGGTGAGTTGGAAGGCAGATCCATCCTTGCCTCCCATCAGGTCAAAAAAACCCGAGACTCACACAAACGTATTGCAGAAGTGATGGAAAGTTTAAATGGAAAAGCAGTGAGTATTTTACAGAGAACCACAAGCACAGTGACAAAAGGAGGTCCCAAAGCATACCCAGAAGCATCCCAACACTCCCCTCTCCCCACCTGAGAGTATACACAAAACCCCCAGGGTTCTTTCTTCCCCACCCCCTCCACTGTTAGACTAATCTCAGCTGGCCAGATCTGTGACTGCCCTTCCCCCTTCTCCTCTCGGCATTAGGCTTAGCCAGGTCTAAAAGGCCTTGAGATGACTCCCCCTCCATTACCAGACAGGGAGCATCTCCCACAAGGGCAGCGAGGGAAGAAAGAGGAAGTGTAGGACTTTGCAGGTGGTTTTATAGGGAGCAGGACATTATGGGAATGAAATACGTAACTTCCTGTGTCAACCCACTAGGCTGGACACCTGGGGCACCAAAGGTGTATGTTGTGTGGTAGCAGCAGAAGGCACCCAGCCTGAACTACCACAGTGAGGAGTGTGGTAATATAATTCCTTCCCTCTTCTCTCTCCCTCCTCTCTCTCTTTCTCTCTACTTTCTCTCTCTCTCCTTCTGACCCATCCACTTTATTCTGTTAATAAATAGCCTCGCTGTTGACATTTTAGCCTCATTTGTGCCTCTTAATTTCATAACATGGGAATATTCAAAAGAACTATGTCTCTTTCCCTCTCTGGACTGAGACAATTAGTTCTGTAGTCTGCTCTGCCGCTCAGATATAGATGATTCAGAAGTCCAAAAAGTCAGGAAATAAGAAAATGGAAAACAGTTTGTCTCTCTGCAGACGAAGTGAAGAAAAGGGAAACAACAACACAGGAACACAGGGACTCTCAGTTGATTCAGGGCTCTCAGGGTTCTCAGGGTTCGTGCACCGTAGATTCCTCAGGGATTCTTCCTTTGGGCGCGATGTAGTTGTACAACAGTCTGAGGTTAAACTCTCTCAGCTAAAGTTAAATTTCTTTGTGGAATACACTGAATTTCACCATTCTCCTGCATTACCCAATAAGTGTGACCGAGACCTTCAGCTGAAACCACCCCTCGGACAGGTTTAGTCTCTCCTGAGGGCGAAAATACCCAAACAGTTTTACCTAGCAGATTCTTTTCTCTAACAACAGGAACTCTATCACCTTCTACTTTCTGTAGGAGATCTGAATGTGCCGGTCCAGCTCGGTTCACTGAACCTCTACTATTCACCAGCCAGGTTGCTTGTGCTAAATGTTTCTCCCAATTTTTCAAAGATCCACCTCCCATAGCTTTGAGAGTGGTCTTCAACAAACCGTTGTAGCGTTCAATCTTCCCTGCAGCTGGTGCATAGAAAGGAATATGGAAAATCCACTCAATACCGTGCTCGTTTGCCCAGCTCTTTACAAGGTTGTTCTTGAAATGAGTTCCGTTGTCTGACTCAATCCTCTCTGGAGTTCCGTGTCTCCACAGGATCTGTCTCTCCAGACCGAGAATGGTGTTGCATGCAGTTGCATGTGGAACTGCATAAGTTTCCAGCCATCCAGTATTTGCCCCTACCATAGTAAGCACGTATAGCTTACCAGAACGAGAACGTGGTAGAGTGATGTAGTCAATCTGCCAGGCTTCACCACATCTGTACTTGGACCATCTGTCACCATACCACAAGGGCTTAATTCGTTTTGCCTGCTTAATAGCAGCACAAGTGTCACAGTCATGGATGACTTGTGTGATAGCATTCATGGAAACGTCTACGGATCTGTCACGAGCCCATTGGTATGTTGCATCTCTGCCTTGATGTCCTGACAAATCGTGAGCCCACCGAGCTAAGAATATCTCACCTCGGTGTTTCCAGTCGAGATCAAGCTCAGAGTCCTTGTCTACTTGAGAAACTCTTGCAGCTATATCTGCCTGATGGTTGTACTGCTGTTCCTCAGTAGCTTTGCTCTTAGGAATGTGAGCATCAATGTGTCTCACCTTCACTGGAATTCTCTCGACTCGATCATCAATGTCTTGCCACAGGTCAGCTGCCCAGATGGGTTTTCCTTTCCTCTGCCAGCCATTCTTTTTCCAGTTCTTTAGCCAACCCCATAGAGCATTGGCTACCATCCATGAGTCGGTGTAGAGATAAAGTTTTGGCCATCTCTCACGTTCAGCTACGTCGAGAGCTAGCTGGACAGCTTTTACCTCTGCAAAATGACTGGATTCTCCTTCTCCATCCTTCGCCTCTGCAACTCGGCATGTTGGACTCCACACTGCAGACTTCCACCTTCGCTTGCTCCCGATGAGATGACAGGAACCGTCTGTGAACAAAGCATATTTCTTTTCATCATCAGAAAGGTCATTGTAAGGAGGAGCTTCGTCAGCACGAGTTACTCTCTCCTCTGGAGGTTTAGTACAGTTGGTATCTTCAGGCCAACTTGAGATCATCTCCACCAGACCAGGTCTTTCGAGATTTCCCATTCGAGCTCTCTGTGTTATCAGAGCCATCCACTTGGACCAGGTGCAATCTGTGGCATGATGTGGTGTGGAACCCTTGCCTTTGAACATCCAATTCAAAACTGGCAATCTGGGAGCTAAGAGAAGTTGTGATTCAGTTCCAATTACTTCAGATGCTGCTTTCACTCCTTCATAGGCAGCTAGAATTTCTTTCTCTGTTGGAGTGTAATTAGCCTCTGAACCTCTGTAACCTTGTGTAATGGGTTGGGGCAGGTCCCCTCCCCACCACGCGCAGAAATAACGACTCAGACAAACTGATTGCAAAAGTAGTGGAGAGTTTAAATAGAGAACAGTGAGTGTGCACAAAAGGAAACATGGTGACAAGAAAGAAACCAAAGTAAACCCAGAAAGACCCCAAACCCCACCTGAGGGTGCATCCAAAACCCCCAGGGCTCCTTCTTCCCCCTCCCTCTGCTGGGCTAGTCTCAGCTGGCCAGGCCTGAGACTGCCCATCCCCCTGTGGCCTTGGGCCCAATCAGGCCCATGGCCAGGAGATCTCTCCCCCAGTTACCAAGTCTTGGAGAGGGAAGGAAAGAGGAAGTGCCAGACCCCACCACAAAATTTATAGCGGTGCAAGGGATTATGGTAGAAATACCTAATTTCCTGAGTCCACCCACTGGGATGGACTTCTGGACACAGGAAACACTCCTGTAGCAGAGGGCACCCAGCCCAAACTACGACACCTCAACTCCAGAAACCAAGAGGTCGTCCACGTGTCTCACCTGGAGCTTTTTGCCACAAACACCAGGTTGGACCATTGTCACCTGCAGCCGTGTACAAAATGTTCTTAATGTCTGGACCATCTCGGACAGGTCCCAGACTCATTGCTTGAACTATCTCTTGCTTTACCTGGTCAAAGGCTGCTTGTTGTTCAGGTCCCCAGTGGAAACTGTTCCTCTTTTGAGTCACATCATACAGAGGTTTCACAATCTGACTGTATCCAGGGATGTGCAGTCTCCAAAATCCCACTATCCCCAAGAAACGTAGAGTTTCTTGCTTGTTGGTGGGATTTGCCATGGTAGAGACTCTATTTACCACATCCACTGGAATGTGTCAGCATCCATCCTGCCACCGCACTCCCAGAAACTGGATCTCTGTGGTAGGACCTTTCACCTTGTCTCTCTTGATGGCAAAACCTGCATTCAGAAGAATGTCAATGATTTTGTTACCTTTCTCAAAGACTTCCTCAGCAATTTTACCCCAGACGATGATATCATTGATGAACTGGATGTGTTCTGGTGTTGTGAATATGCCCTCAGAAAAATGAGTGGCAGATACACCAATGAAAATATATGTTAAATTTATTTATAAACTCTGTAACGGGGAATTTACAGTCACCCTTCACAGGTATCAATATCCAGTTAGTGAAACAATGTTTACAGAATGTTTAAATATAGGCACTTGAATCAAACAATTCACAAAACTTAGAATCGAAACTAATTCAGAAAGCGGTGGGGGAGGGGGCTTGGTCGGTGACCGGCAACCCTCCACTTGGAGAAATCCAAACGCTACCTTAACTGGAAACTCTATAAAGAAAGGCTTGACTTACAAGCTTTAGACTTCGTGAGGTCTCCCCTTAATAATATTTATAGTCCAGAAACGTGGCACGGATGTGCCGTAAGACGGAGACAGGAAATGGTGCTGGCCACGTGGCTGCACCGCATGGCTGCTGCTTCTCCCAGGACACAAAGGTCTCCTGCTCGAGGGGGGGCTGTGACAGGTCGGCGACGCTGGTTCACACGGGCTGCTGGCATTTCTCCTGCGGCAATGGGTCGCGCAGTGGTCGATCCCATGGGATACTGTCCATGGCACCGCACGAAGCTTGGTGACGGTGGCAAAGGAGCGTGAGGTCTCTTGGGGCACTGGCTTGAGTCCCGGGCAAGGTGGACTATGGCAGCACTGGCACGCACACACTCACAGGCTCCAACACGATGTGGGGGGGCTCATTTACCAAACGACCCCTATTTACCATTTGCCCCAGTGAATACTGGCCCAATGAGCATTCTGTTGCTAATGCAAGATTAACCAATGGACTAACACCTACCAAATATGGTGTAAGTATATGCTATGCCCAGGCTGTTTGCCTGGACTCAGTGGTGCCAGGATCCTCCCTGTTGCCCCCAGAAAGAAGCGGGAAACAAAAAGGTTTAACACTCAGAAGAGTATGTTCCAGAAATTTTTGGGGCACAATCCTGACCATAAGCATCCTTCACTACATCTGGAGCACCACCTTCCTCCAGAGCATCATGGATTACTGCATGACAGATGCTTGAGTTGTGGATCCAGCCCATTGGCAGTCTCTTGAAAGTGTACTGGATTCCTCTCCAGGTGAAAGCAAACTGAGGCCTGCATTCCTCTGCTATGGGAATAGAGAAAAATGCATTAGCAATGTCTATGGTAGCATACCATTTGGCCTCTTTGGATTCCAGCTCATACTGGAGTTCCATCATGTCTGGTACTGCTGCACTCATAGGTGGTGTTACTTCATTCAGGGCTCGGTAGTCCACTGTCAGACGCCAGTCTCCGTTCTGCTTTCGCACAGGCCACACTGGACTGTTGAAAGGTGAATGAGTTTTGCTGATGACCTTCTGACTCTCCAACTGACAAATCAGATTCTGAATGGGCCACAAGGAGTCACGGTTGGTTCTGTACAGTCTGAGAAGCAACCGGCAATTTAAGGTCCTGAATCTTGTGTTGTCCCACAACTGCAGATTCATCAGAAAGTTCAGGTCTAGCTGACAGCTTCAGCTTTTGTCCATCAATTTCTACAGAAGCTACTCCGAAAGCCCATTTGTAACCTTTAGGGTCCTTGAAACACCCTTCTCTCAGAAAATCAATTCCCAAACTACAAGGTGCATCAGGTCCGGTCACAACTGTATGCTTCTTCCACTGTTTACCAGTTAGACTTATATTAACCTCTACCTTACTTAACTCTTGAGATCCACCAGTGACTCCCAGAATAGTTATGGACTCTGATCCCTGATAATTTGATGGCAATATGGTGCACTGAGCTCCTGTGTCAACCAAGGCCCTGTACTTCCGAAAGTGTGAAGTGCCAGGCCACTGGATGTACACATCCCAATAGATTCTGTTATCTCCATTATCCCTCTCCTCCCCCTGGTGGGAGGCAGGGCACCCCTAATTATGGGGAACATTTCCACAGGTGCAACGAGCACACTGTGCAGTGTTAGAACTGGAGCCACTGTTGGAGCTGTCATAGTTGTCCTGGGGAACTGTGGAAGTAACTGCTACCCTTCTGGTATTGCTACCCTGGGTTCTGCCACTTTGCAGTTCCCTCAGTCTCCTGAAAAGATTAGAAACTGGTTGACCATCCCACCTGTTCATGTTCTCACCAAACTGATCACGCAGCGTTATCCAAATGGTCCTACGTGATTGCCTTGGTGGTCTGTTTTGGTTTGGTCTGTTTTGGAATGACCTCCTTGGAGGACGTCTATTCCTCACAGCTGAAACCTGCACCCACCTGGAGGAAGAATTGGAATTATCTCTTTGTGCCAATTGGTATATGGAATCTTTGATTTCATCCTTCAGCTCTCTCATGCAATCCTTCATCTCACTAGACAGAGCTTTAATGGCTGAAACCAAAGAAACACGTGTCATGCTATCATCCAATTGTCTCAGTTAATCAGTGAATTGGCCAACCGTAGGAGGACCTCCACCATAATTCCTTGCTACAATTCTGCTTGCCAAAATATTTGCATAATTGGAAGGAGCAAGTTTGATGAGCTTTTTAGCAAGACCAGCTGCCACAGGAATATCGTCAGGATTCAGAGTTTCATATTCACCATAGAGTATCTCTGTAACAGCAAATTCTCTCAGACGCTTAATCCCCTCATCTATGATAGTCCAGGGCTTAGGATTCCATGGAAGGTCATCTCAGGAAGGGTATCTCAGGGAAACCGCCATTAAAAGGCTTATCCACAGATTAACCTTACCTAGAATCTTGGCTAGATGTCTATCTATTCCATTATCCTTTGAGAGAGTTCCTAGCTGAGCTGCTGACTTGTCTCCAACTATTAGAGATGGAGCACCTGTATCATAACATCTAGCGAGCCAAGATAGAATTGGTTCCTTATCTGCTCTGAGGTAATCCTTACGCACCTTTCTAAGCTCCTCCCTTGGTGATGAGCATTCTGTAATATCATCTTGCTCTCCATCTATCACATCTTCCTGAACCTTTTGTCCCCATAATCCTGCTCTCCTAAGGACCTCTTTAAGCTGAAAAGCACCACTGCCAGCTGCTGTCTTAGCTGCATCTCCGTCCTGTGATGATCTCAATAACTCAGCTATATCTCTAGGACAAATCGGTCTCCTGCTCTTCTCCTCCATTAGCTCCACTAGCTCCTGGATCAGCTTTGGCCTTTCCACCTCTGGTCTTTAAGACTGCTACTTGTTTAACTGGAGCTGTGTTTGAATTTACAGCCACCTTAATAGAAGCTGATAGGTCTTGATCCAAACCAGCCATTGTGGGGGCCCCTTCCGGTCCTGTCATGGTGGATGGAAAAGACCTTGCCTTGTTACCAGTTGCCATGTTGGGAATGGGAGCCGCCCCTGGCTGCTTGCCAGAATCACCAACAGAAGCATTTAGAGCAGATTTTCCAATAGATTTTGCTTTTTTTCTAACTGACACAGATTCTCTTCCCTCCTTGTCACTCGACAACTCTGGGGCAGACCTAGAGGGATGCCTGCACTTTCTGGACTTTTGTTTGATGACAAAACATGGTTGAGAGATCTTTTTCTCTCTGTGCAGATACACATTAATTATCACCAACAGCAGGATTACACACGTCAAATAAATCAACTTAGGATCCCAGCCAGCACTTAAAGATACTCTTTGACCTCCTGGAACCTTAAACTCCCTTATCTCGATTGGCAAAGTGGAAGACCTTATATTGCTGTAATTATTGAGCCAAAAAAAAACCAAACAGCATTCATACAACAGCTGGATCCTATGCATAAACCACAAATAGATTTTACGCATTAAATATTTACCTATTTGGTCTAACATCAATCTGATGCAGTACCGGTAGACCAACACCCCAAAACCCGAGAAGAATAAACGTTCTAAAACCCACAGTACCTTCATTTCATTTCTCCAGCTGAGACAAGCAATAAATCAACTTAATTATCAGGCCCCACGTTGATGAGCCAAAAAAGGAATGTGGTGGGTTGAAAGGAAAGGCTCCACTTTCCTTCCCCCACTGAGAAAGAAACCGCAGCTAAAACTCAGTCAGAGAAAAAGTAGACACATATCCCCAAGCATAGAGAGTCCTCTATAGCATATCCAAAAGCCTCCCAACACTTTCCATCTCCCTACCTGAGGGTATACCCAAATGCCCCCAGGGCTCTTTCCTCTCCCCCTCCCCACCCCCAGTGCTAGGCTAGTCTCAGGCTGGCCAGGTCTGAGGCTGCCCCTCTCCTCCTCCTTCTCCTCCTGTCATTACACCTAGCCAGACCTAAGAGGCGTTGAGATAACTCCCCCATGATTATCTGATAGGGATCATCTCCCACAGGAGCAGAGAGGAAAGAAAGAGGAAGAGAATGACTTTGCAGATGGATTTATAGTAAGCAGAATATTATGGTTATGAAATATGCTATTTCCTGTGTCCACCTACTGGGTTGGACACTCAGGACACTGGAGGTGTAGCTTGTGTGGCAGTAACAGGAGGCACCCAGCTTAAACTGCCACAAAAGACATGTGTATTGCATATGCATGTTCATATGTATAGTATCTCTTGCCTTTTCTGTTCCCCCTGCAGTGAATACTTAACTCACTAAACAATACACAAAACTAGTTTTCCTTTCATCTCATGAATATTTTTATTTCAATTTTACTTTTGTAGGAATTCATGTAACTTCTTCTAAAACACCATACACTATTTAACTTTCAATACCTTTATTATAATCCATTATTTTAAATTTATAAGCTATTTCATCTGCATGTTTTTATAGTCAGTAATTTATTACAATTAATAACACATTTTTTAAAAAATTGACCACACTGATAGAAGAATACTGGAAGCAATATGGAGTTGTTTCAGTATATCGAACATAACCCCGATCATGTCAGATACACAAATCATTTTGTGGAAGACAGTAGGACTCCATAATTGGCCCAGTGAACCTGAGAGCACTTCCTGTTTCTGAGAAATGTAGTTGAGCTGGTACCAGTATGGCATGAAAGGACAGAACTGCCACTTTAGCAGAAATGGCATGGAATTTGTTTTGGAGGCATCATCCACTCCTCCCTCTTTTTTGTATGTTTTTGTGACCATGTTCCACTGGAAAATCAGCACATTCACAATGCTAGTATTAACAATAAACTCTACGCATACAAGACAGGTGAATAGAAATGACACTTCCACAAGTGCAAGGATGGTCACTATACTAATTCCATGTTTAAACAGCCTGGATTTTGACAAATGCGTGTATGCGATAATAATATAATAGTAATAGAATAATAGAATAAACCAGGTTGGCAAAGATCTTCAAGTCCAATCTATCATCCAATACTATCTAACCAACTAAACCATGGTACCAAGCGCCCCATCCAGTCTCTTCTTAAACACCTCCAGTGACGGTGACTCCACCACCTCCCTGGGCAGCCCATTCCAATGGCCAATCACTCTTTCTGCAAATAACTTCTTCCTAACATCCAGCCTAAACCTCCCCTGGCACAGCTCGAAACTGTGTCCTCTTGTTCTGGTGCTGGTTGCCTGGGAGAGGAGACCAACCCCCACCTGGCTACAACTTCCCTTCAGGTAGTTGCAGACAGCAATAAGGTCTTCTCTAAACCTCTTCTTCTCCAGGCTAAGCAACCCTAACTCCCTCAGCGTTTCCCTATAAGGTTTGTCTCACCAGCTTTGTTGCCATTCTCTAGACATGTTCCAACAAGTCAACATCTTTCCTAAACTGAGGGGCCCAGAACTGGACACTTTGCATTTATAGCTCTGTTCTTTCTTACAAACCAGGTGAACATCAATATAATAACTTGGATTCTTTAATAATCTCCTCAGGAATCCTAGTTTCCAGTTCCAATAAGTTGCTTGTCCACTTTAAATGTTAGTGTGGCACTCCAACAGTTATCATTATATACTTTATTTTTAAATGCATCTTTCCTTTCCATCTTCAGTAAAGTTATTGTTCATAGGCTGATCTGTGCATAACCGTTACTTAGGGACTGATGTGCTGCTCAAAATATGAATTGGAGCAGAAATGCAACCTTGTTTGTTTTTCCCTGCATCTCTTTTTAAATTATGTGTGACCGTTTGAGGCTGTGCCTTTAAGAAAGGGACAGTGTTGGAACACTCCGGCTGAATATTTTGAAAACAAAGATAGGTCTAAATGAATTTCATTGGTAGACAGGTGAAATGCAACTTTAAGTTTTAGAGCAGTTGGAATCTTTCTCAGTTCCTCTCTGTTCTCCCTTTCCAGCCTGTCTGCTTCTGAGCAACTAGCCGGAGTTTTGACCTTGAATACCAGATAAGCATTAATCCTGCATGCGCTTTGAAGCCTAACAGAGAATTATCTTCCTTAATAACTGCCTTTTCTCTCTCTAACCCTTTTTGGGGAAAAGGGGAGGTAGGGCAAGAGAGGGGAGTACAGGGAGGGGGGAATCCTCCTCTGTCCGGAGGAGGGAATTTTGTTGTGTTATTTTTCTTTGCTGTATATTTCTGTATATATATTGTAAATACTGTATATATTGTGTATATACAACCTGCATTCCATATTGCTTGTAAATATAGCATATCCTTTGCTTCTCCGACTGGGCCAGACATGGGTTTCTTTTCCTTTCCTTGTGGGGGAGGGAGAGCTGGGCCTTCTCTCAACCCATGACAATATGTTACACATTAGGAACCGGACAGTTTAAAAAATTTAAAATTCGAAGACAGTGAGAGTCAAAACTATCCTCTTATCAAGCAGATCTGTAAAAGATTTGGAGCTTATTTCTTTTCCCAAGCAAAGGAGTCCTTTGGCACCATGTAGTGTTACAGTAGTACAAGATGAGATTAAGTTTCATCTGTAAAGCAAGTCACAGAAAAATGGAAAAGCTGAAGGCAATTGATTAAGTTAAAGTGAGGCTAGATATGTCACTATTTGCACTCCCACCTGGGATACAAAGCAGGTAAGTTTACTGAAGGTTGGAATGAATCAGAAGATATTCTTCTGCCTTAATGGCACTTTTCTATAACAGTGCTTATCCCACCCACACTTTCACTGCAGTATTTAAAAAAAGAATTCATGTGTCTTTCATGATAAAATCTTTTACCAACAAAAGTTTTTACTCCAAGGCTTCATCAGTCAATATGCCATCTTCTTTTACCTTTTCAAACCTAAACCCCACTTTAGGATGGTTACAATAACTACTGTTATCTTTCTCATTTCTGAGTCTTCTCCAAGCTCTTTAACATCTTTATTGATGATCTGGATGAGGGCATCGAGTCCATCATCAGTAAATTTGCAGATGACACCAAGCTGGGGGCAGGAGTTGATCTGCTGGAGGGTAGAGAGGCTCTGCAGAGGGACCTCGACAGGCTGGGCAGATGGGCAGAGTCCAGCGGCATGAGATTGAACACATCCAAGTGCCGGGTTCTGCACATTGGCCACAACAACCCCATGCAGAGCTACAGGCTGGGGTCAGAGTGGCTGGAGAGCAGTCAGGTGGAAAGGGACCTGGGGGTGCTGGTTGATGGTAGGCTGAACATGAGCCTGCAGTGTGCCCAGGCAGCCAGGAGAGCCAATGGCATCCTGGCCTGCATCAGGAACAGTGTGGCCAGCAGGAGCAGAGAGGTCATTCTGCCCCTGTACACTGCACTGGTTAGGCCACACCTTGAGTACTGTGTCCAGTTCTGGGCCCCTCAGTTTAGGAAGGATGTTGACTTGCTGGAGCGTGTCCAGAAAAGGGCAACAAAGTTGGTGAGGGGCTTGGAGCACAAGCCCTATGAGGAGAGACTGAGGGAGCTGGGGTTGCTTAGTCTGGAGAAGAGGAGACTCGGGGAGACCTTATTGCTCTCTACAACTACCTGAAGGGGGGTTGTAGTGAGACGGAGGTTGGTCTCTTCTCCCAGGCAACCAGTACCAGAACAAGAGGACACAGTCTCAGGCTGCATCAGGGGAGGTTTAGGCTGGAGGTTAGGAGGAAGTTTTACACAGAGAGAGTGATTGCCCACTGGAATGGGCCCCCTGAGGAGGTGGTGGGGTCGCCGTCACTGGGGGTGTTCAGGGCGAGGCTTGACAGGATGCTTGGTTGTATGGTTTAGTTGATTGGGTAATGTTGGATGATAGGTTGGACACGATGATCTCGAAGGTCTCTTCCAACCTGGTTAATTCTATTCTATTCTATTCAAGTAGCCCTCACCTCTACGATTCCAATGAAATGGTCTCAGTAAATTCACACTTCATTTTAAGGCTAGGGTTACTTAATCGCTGTTAAGCACTGCATTTTCCACAGGCTGAAAAGACAGATCAGTCTGGTACTCACAGAGAATTTTTACAGTGCTTGATGTCTGAGAAATTGAGTGCTACTGTAAAAGCCAAAGCACAGCACAACTGATTTCAGCAAATATTTCACTGAGGTAGATCTAGAACGATCAATTCCTTATTTTCAAGTAAATACATTATTGAAAAATTAAGGATTATGATTTTCCTCAGTGAATCATGTGTCTCCTCTGTATCTATTTCATTAATTCAGCTCTTGCATCAAATGCAACAGGAAGAGAAGAAGAAGTCACATTAAAGGTAAAATAACAACACCTGCCTGCCTCAGAGCCCCAAGACACTCACTGAAGCTGTTAAGCAAAATTTACATTTGCCTCTTTTCCAGTGCCCCAGTAACGACTTGCATGGAAACAGTTTCAGAAAGTGAAAGATTTGGGTTTGTTCAGTCCTGAGAAGACTAAAGGAATACCTTATTACCACATACCAGCACATAAAGGGTGGCTAATAAACAATGGAGACTATATTTTTACAAGGAGTCACATGGAAAAGACAACAGGTAATGGGTACAAGTTACTCCTGGGGAGATTCTGACTGGAATCCAGAACAAAATTTCCCACCATGAGAACAGTTAAGCATTGTAGTAATATTCTAAGAGCCACAGTGGATTCCCCCGTATTGACCAGTTGTAAGACTCAGCTTGAGAGGGTGCTGAGCCATCTCATTTAAACTACAGTATCACCTAGAAAGGTTAGACCAGATGATCCTTGGGGTCCCTTCCAATCTGGCATTCTGTGATTCTGTGTGATTCTGTGATTCTTTGTGAAAACAGTTGACAGACATAATTTATTAAAGAAACAACAGATTCAGGATTGCCAGCAATAAATACATTAACACAAGTGATCATGCTTAAGTTAATACATCCAGGGTAACATCCAGCAGAGTTTAGATTAAGATTTTGCAGTAATAGAAATGCTAGGAAAGAAATTAAGCTGTATATTGAATGTGCAGTTCTTACCAGGATGCTCTCCCTGTCTTGGGAGGAGGAAAAGGAGAACAGCTTGCCAGCCACCCTCATCTCTGCTAAATCCACAGTCTTTGCCTTCAGGGTGGTGTTCTTCTTGTAGTTTTTACATCCTAACCCCACCTGCCTGTTGTTTTAGCCTTGCTGCATTAATTTTAGCTAAAATAGGGTCATCTTCTCTTCACAAGACTCCTTCCTTCAGCCCTTTGGCAGGCCAGCTTTGCACACCATCATTCCCAGAGATAACATAAACATCTCTTGGTTGTAAGCATCTCTGCCTTGCTCCTGAAGCACACTAAATTAATCTGCTGCTCAGTTATCCCACAGAAGTCCCCTCCCATTGTGTGATCTCCCCCAGAAACAAGTTGCGAAAATGCAGCTAACCAGAAAATGTATTCAGAGCTCTTCCTACACCCAGACCCATATTACCCCAGGTCACAGTTCAAAATGCAAAGATTCCCACAGACAAGAAATTCCATGTCAGAGTCAGTTGCAGTGATGATCTGAGGGGGTCTACCTCAGCATTTTCTAAGTTTTTTAAACACCTCTTTTTGGTGATGAAGGAAGGAGACTTACTAGTTTTCCTCACTATTAGAAACTTTCCCAGTAGTTAAGAGATTAAGTTTTCAGACGTAAATAAATTAATTTTGATAAAGCTTCTAGACATAAATAACAATAAAGCCTTGAGCAGAAAAGGGGAAGATAAAGCTGCATCTGCTGGCAGTACAGCTAAAGAGAAAGGTAAGATGGAATTGTGAAAACAGGATAGATTCCTACATGCCTAGGCCTCCCATGGAACTAGAAGAAGGTCAACAAGAGACAAAAAATAAGGAGGAGAAGACCATGACTTCAGTGTTGTTAGAAGGCAGGAACTGACGATGAAGACCAAGAAATAAAAGGACATTATCTGTTTAAATAAGTTTTAAGAATTCTAATGTATATGTATTACTAAGCCAAATATGAGATACAATTGGCCTTGTTTAGTGCAAGCAACTTTTGGAAAGACCCAATGCATGTTCTGTGCATGAAATAAAAGATGCCACTTACTGGCCATATGAGTCATTTATGAGTCATTAATTCCATGTGTCAGTGAGCATAAAGGAACAATGAAATACTGCAATGCCAGTCACTGTATAAACTCTAGACTGTATGAAAGGAAGTTGATGAGTAGAAGAAATGTGTGTCACAATTTTTTGTGCCATCTGAAATATTTCCACACACATTTCAAGTTATTGTAACTGCAACAAGTATCTAGAAATCTCCCCATGTAAGCATAAACTGCAACAAATTTTAAAAGATGAGGAAAGTAAGATGAACAGTCAATGGACCATGCAAGAGCTGCTCTCTACAACATGCTGTTCAACATGAGCAGTGTCATATTGAGCTGATTAATTCGCTCAATGACATTTGTCTTTGTGAACATTCCTCTCCATACCCTGCATCATCCAGCCACAAAAAAAGCATACACTGAGCTAATTTAAAGAATATTGGCCTAGTCTATGTAGTTCACCAGCTGAGAAAAATTCAATCTGCCTGTCCTTTTTGAAGCATAAAAAAGGAAGAAAAAAACAAGGACAGAGCATCTGTGCCCTGCAATCTCTAGTGACAAGATTACTGAGGTAGAGGATTGGCACCCTATGCTCTGAGCAGTCTTGTTCTGCTCTGTTAGAAGCATGACAGCAGCCTGGGAACACGTTCACTGAAACCCATCACAACAAACTGTGTTGTCTTTGACAGCAATAACTTAAAGGAATCCCGTAACTAGAGGACTGGCAGACAGATCTATGTTAGGAATGCACACACACAAAAAGGGAAAACTAACAATAATTCAGTATCACTTGCAGACCTGTAATGCACCTTTCTAAGAATATATTAAAGCTGCTCTACTGCTTTCTGAGAAAGAAACCCATTAGAGATGCTTTTGAGGAAAAAAGAATCACAGAAATAGTTATTGTGAATTTGTAGCAGCTCAGGAGAAATATTTTGCCCCTCCACAAGGAAGGAAAATAGATGTTTATTACTGTGTCAGCAACAGTGACTGTGCCAATTGCAAAGCTTGAAACCATCTCCACACCTCCTCTCATCCATCCTCCTCTAGAGCATATGGTTATTAATTTGTTAGAGTCTATCATTGTGAAGATACTGACTGTCTTTGGAAGTTCTTCTATCAGAATTGCTTTTTTTTTAATTATTTGCTGAAGTTAGAAACTCAAAAATAAATAGGAATGTAACATATAAACAAAAAATATATTCTGGACTGCATACCAAAGTCCCCAAGCAATGGCCTATTTTTTGTCAGCTACTCACTATATTAAATCTTTGATTAAATAAATGATCTTCTCACTTAGACCCCTACAGTGTAGAGCTGAATGAAATAGCACTTTCATTTCACAAGGTGATGATAAAAGAAGGGCCCCACCATGCATCAAAATTCACTGTATATCTGAATATTTTGATGAACATCTTAAAGCAGTAACAGGTTTTACAACAACATCTAGGGGCAGCTGTTGATCTGTTAAAGGGTAGGAGGGCTTTGCAGAGGGACCTTGACAGGCTGGAAAGATGGGCAGACTCCAAGGGCGTGAGGTTTAACACATCTAAGTGCCAGGTTCCACACATTGGCCACAACAACCCCATGCAGTGCTACAGGCTGGGGTCAGAGGGGCTGGAGAGTAGCCAGGCAGAAAAGGACCTGGGGGTACTGGTTGATAGTAGGCTGAACATGAGCCTGCAGTGTGCCCAGGTGGCCAAGAAGGCTAATGGCATCCTGGCCTGCATCAGGAATAGTGTGGCCAGCAGGATCAGGGAAGTCATTCTGCCCCTGTACTCAGCAGTGGTTAGGCCACACCTTGAGTCCTGTGTCCAGTTCTGGGCCCCTCAGTTTAGGAAAGATGTTGAGTTGCTAGAACGAGTCCAGAGAAAGGCAACAAAGCTGGTGAGGGGTTTGGAACATAAGCCCTACGAGAAGAGGCTGAGGGAGCTGGGGTTGCTTAGCCTGGAGAAGAGGAGACTCAGGGGTGACCTTATTGCTGTCTACAATGACCTGAAGTGAGGTTGTATCCAAGTGGGGGTTGGTCCTTTCTCCCAGGCAACCAGAACCAGGACAAAAGGACACAGTCTCAAGCTGCACCATGGGAAGTTTAGTCTGGATGTTACGAAGAAGTTCTTCCCAGAAAGAGTGATTGGCCATTGGGATGTGCTGCCCAGGGAGGTGGTGGAGTCACCATCACTGGAGGTGTTTAAGAAGAGACTGGATGAGGCACTTGGTACCGTGGTTTAGTTGATTAGATGGTGTTGGGTGATAGGTCAGACTTGGTGATAGGTTGGACTTGATGATCTTGAAGGTCTTTTCCAACACGGTTAATTCTTTATTCTGTATCCTCTATTTTTGGCATATAACTGTATCAGAGCAAGTAGATCTGAAAACCCAAGGAGATGCAAAAAAAAATTAAATATTTAGATTTTTTAAGGATTGAAGGGTTTCTTTCCTTTTCCTTGTTCCACATTTGAAACAGAACAAGGGACTTTCAACTTCAGCTGGAATTTACACACACTGTAAATCTCATACTGTTCAGGTAGCATCTAATTGCTGGCTTTAGTAATTCTACTAGTATCAGTACACTTTTTGTCAGTGTCTGTTTTGTCTTGACAAAATGAAAGATCCAACAAGAAACATGTATTATTATAATTATAAATAGAGTGAACAGCCTTAACCAAACCAAATTTGTATGTGACTGCCTTTAACATCCCACAGTTCTGAGACACGTCAGCAAGAATGGGTAAGATTCAGCATGTTTTATATAAAAAAATTAAGCAGTACAATTTCATTTGCAGTCTCAAACATTCAAGGTTTTGTGTGACATTCAATATAAAGTCTTCAATCTCTAGCATTTTGGACATAAATAATGCAGGATTTTGCTAAGTGTTGGATGTAAGGAAACAAGGTATTATCACAACAGTATGTATCACAACAATAGCCACAGTAACCTCTACATTGGTAGCCAGCCACAGGGCACTGTTCTCAAACAGGAACAGGTGAGTACTAAGAGTGGGAAAGCACTCTGAACGTCTCCTAATGGCATGCCAAAATCCAGCAATCACCCTCATTCAACTCCTGCTGACTTGCTGAGCAGATGAAATTCATTTTGTCATTGAAATGCACTACAGGAAAGATGCTTTCCAGTCAAAATGACACAGTCTAGGGTATAGACTAGTTGGTATTAAAAGGGATGCAGGTTGTGTGGCTATTCTTAGAGCCAAACTCCAAGACGAAAAGGGGAGACACACATATATTCATCAGACATACTGTGTTTAGGGCAGGCTGATAGATCACTGTGGTTTCTAATTCAGCTCAAATTTAATTACATCATTTCTGACTGATATGGAAAATTTTGGCTGCTGCTTAAGATTGATAGAAGACAGAAATATTAATAGAAATATTTACACAATACAGAATGCAGAATTAACCAGGTTGCAAAAGACCTTCGAGATCATGAAGTCCAACCTAGCACCCAACACTATCTAATCAACTAAACTGTGGCACCAAGCACCCCATCCAGTCTCTTCTTAATCCAGTCATGGTGACTCTGCCACCTCCCTGGGCAGCCCATTTGTGGTGGGTTGAGAGAGAAGGCCCAGCTTCCCCTCCCCCACTAAGTAGGAATGGAAAAAAAAAACACAACTAACTCAGACGGTGAAGCAAAGGGGAACGCTGTATTTACAAAGCAATGACCGATGCAGGGAATTTATGTACACAAATATACAGTATTTACAATATATATAGAAAAATACAGCAAAGAAACAAAAACAGGAACAAGACCCCTGGCAGAGGGGGGGGTTCCCCCTGTACCCCCTTCACCCCCTGACCTCCCTTTTTCCGCAAAGAGGGTTAGAAAGAGAAAAGGGGAGTTAACGAGGCAGAGGCCTAGAGCAGGGCAGGATTAATGCTTATTAATGCTTATCTGTTATTTTGGCCAGAAGCCCAGAAGCAGCCAGCTGGAAGGGGTGAGTGAAAGGAAACGAACTGCTGAAAGTTCCAGCTGCACTGAAACTTAAGGTTGTACTCCCACCTATCTACCAATGAAATTAGTTTAGAATACAATATATTTACAAAACATTTAGACAGCACTGTCCCTTTCTTAAAGGCACAGCCTCAAACGGTCACACCATTCCAAGGGCCAATCACTCTTCATGTGAAGAACTTCTAACACCCAGCCTAAACCTCCCCAGGTGCAGCTTGAGACTGTGTCCTCATGTTCTGGTGCTGGTTGCCTGGAGGAAGAGACCAACCCCCACCTGGATACAACCTCCCTTCAGGTAGTTGCAGACAGCAAGAAGGTCTCCCCTGAGCCTCCTCTTCTCCAGGCTAAGCACCCCCAGCTCCCTCAGCCTCTCCTCATAGGGCTTGTTTTCCAGACCTCTCACCAGCTTTTTTGTCTTTCTCTGGACATCTTCAAGTATCTCAATATCCTTCTTTTTTTTCCATCAGGTTCTGACGGCAGAACACTATATTTAGGTACCTACCCTTGAGAAAAGCTTTTCCAAACACTAGCATCATGTTTGGGGAATTTCTAGACATAATTTCCCAACTTATTGTTTACATACCAGCAATTATCTGTACCATTGTCCAGCAGGCAAAGCACAGATGAGCACATCAAGAAGAAAAATTCTATGATGTCAGGATCCCTTTATTAAACTTTATTTTACAATTACCATTCAGCAAATCTGAGTTAGAATCACAATAAGAAACTGTTTTAATGTAGTAGCTTGTGCTGTTATTTGCTTCTGTTAGAACTGTAGCTAATTTGCAGGAGGTGAAAGCAGATTGTTCTTTCTTCTCTACTGCCACTTCTACATCCTAGGGCAGGCTGTCAGGGAAATGAGATCTTTGTCTTTTTATGCCAAGGAGATAAAATGCAATTTCAGATAAATTAGATGAATAATAAAGAGTGAATTGCTGGTGTAAAAGGCCATCAAACCTTATTAACACTTTGCCTGAACTTCTTGTAAGAGTGGCTCCTGCTGAGAAACACTAGCTTGGAAACACAATCTGCCACTTCTTAGTATCGCCTAGTCAGAACACATTGTTGCAATATTAAGCAAAACTGATAGAGAAATTTGAAAGCAGACCCAATGGAGTCTACTTTCAGGTGTTGTGGTGGCACAGACAATTTTGCTCAGTTTCAGCATTCCATTTTCTGCCTATGAAATATCTGTAGCTAGTCACTAACTTATTTTCCTTTCTCTAAAAATTCCTATTAGTTATGATTTTCTGCAAATCTAGCCCACAGGTCACAGAGGTAAATAATTCTGCTTGCCACAGCTGTAAGGAAATAAAATACAGGAGGATTCTCAGTATTTTGACAATATACTCCAAGGGAATTCCATAGCCACATTTTCCCTTGATCAGTTTTGCTATTACATAGAATTGCACAGTCCCAGAATGTTAGGGGTTGGAAGAGACCTCAAAGGATCATTTAGTCCAACCCCACTGCCAGAGCAGGATCACCTACAGTAGGTCACACAGACAGGTTTTGAATGTCTCCAGAGGAGACTACACAACCTCTCTGGGCAGTCTGTTCATACTCACAAAGTTTCTCCCTTATGTTTATGTGGAATCTCCAGTGTTCCAGCCTGCACCCCTTACCCCTTGTCCTGTCACTGGACTTCACTGAAAAGTGCCTGGCTCCATCCTCCTTACATTTGCCCTTTAGTTATTTGTAAATGTTACTATTTTTAAACTTTTACCCAGTTGCCCATTGTCACTAAATATTTATTTATTACTATAGTGATTGACCTGTAAACTATATTCTACTGGCTCTTTCTTGTTGAAAACTTCTTAATACGTAAGTGAACTTAGGCACAAAGTTGCCATAGAGGAATCATTAGTCAGAACTGATTAGTGATACAATTTACACAACAAAGAGCAGCAACAAATTTGTTGGTCTATAGTATAGCCTGAATTGTCTGTTCACAGTAGTTAATACATTGCTCAGGAACCATATAAACTGGCCAACACAAAAAATGTCTATCTGGGAATTTAAAAAAAAATGTATTTTGTTTTGCAGGGAAATTTTTCTAGTAGTTCATTGTTAGCAAGCCTCTTGATAGCTTCTCCTGTTAAGTAACCATATCTTGTTTACATCTAAACACAAAGATGTCTCATAGGATCAGCAGTGGAGACTAAGCAATTCTTGCTCATTTTCAATTAATGCTGATTACAGCATTTGGAGGGAACCTGTTCAGTTTACAGGTATCAACAATTTTTTAAACCATGTTGGATCAAAGCATTTCAAAACTCTTCTTCAATCAGAATATCCTGAAGCGATACTGTGACAGAACAGATGTTGTTTGAAAGATTAATTAACACAAGAAATGTTGAGGAGTCAACTACCATCCAGGATCTTCCATTGAAATTTTTAAATCTTTTGTTATGAAAATAATATTTCCTATAAAGTAATTTATATACTGATTGTCCTTTCTTTTTAAAGAAAAAAATCTGAATACAGGAAGCTTCATTGATCATGAAAAAATGAAAGTTTGGGGTTTTGTTTTCAAAATAGTACCATTGTACATAATAAGAAATACCATTAATTTTATCTACAATAATATTTTTTTCCTTCACAGATATAATTCTGTAGTCTTGGGAAAGAAACTCATGAAAATGAGTTGAAAGGTCTCTTCCCTAGTCTATGAATAGTCTGCACCACAAACTGCTATATAGCATGAAGCACTATCACATGCACAATGGGGCACACACTCACCAGCTCTAAATAGGCTGAAGGACATCTACAAGATGTTACCATATCTGTTCACTAGAAGCTATCATGTACATCCATAAAACTCCTGAAGAGCTGAAATGTTTCCAAATCCCTGTATCCATTTCTATAAACAAAAAAACCCAAACAAATAAAACCCAGAAAAACACTATATAACTTGCTTATAGAAATTCTTAAGTGAATCACTTGAACTGCTTAGAACATTTAGAATGAGCTTTGAGATGCCAAGAGCAAAGCTTTTTCTCCTTAAAAGTTCTGACATTATACCTTGTGCCTATTGTGAGACACTGGAACAGGTTTCCCAGGGAAACGGTAGAAGCCCCATCCCTGGATGTTTTTAAGGCCAGGCTGGATGGGGCTCTGAGCAATGTGATCTAGTATGAAGAGTCCCTGCCCATGTCAGGGGGGTTGGAAGGATATGATCCTGGAGGTCCATTCCAACCCTGACAATTCTATGATTCTGTGATTCTATTGAAATCAAGTTAAAAAAGAGGAGCTACATATTTGGAATCATTTTTGTCTCCCCATTTCTGTTTGCAGTTTAAATCCATTTTTAATTCAAGTATGGCTTGTTGTGTCAGTCTGTAAACTATGCTTCCACATATTCATGATGTCATTGAAACATGGTCATGTTGACATCACAGTATCACAGTATAACTAAGGTTGGAAGAGACCTCGAGGATCATCGAGTCCAACCTGTCACCACAGACCTCATGACTAGACCATGGCACCAAGTGCCACATCCAGTCTCCTCTTGAACACCTCCAGGGATGGTGACTCCACCACCTCCCTGGGCAGCCCATTCCAATGACGAACACCTCTCTCAGTGAAGACCTGCCCTTCCTAAATATCATAACATTAT
The DNA here is from genome assembly GCF_014839835.1 of Dryobates pubescens. Classification (NCBI taxonomy): domain Eukaryota; kingdom Metazoa; phylum Chordata; class Aves; order Piciformes; family Picidae; genus Dryobates; species Dryobates pubescens. The sequence goes on from NC_071657.1 coordinate 32,193,582, forward strand.
CTATTCTAATCTTACTCAAAAAGCAAAGTGTACAGGTATGTAAGCATGGCATCAAATGAACAGATTTCCAGCAATGTGTCCTCTACTGCTCAGTCAGGACAGAAACATTTGTGCATTATTCATTATGTTTCTAGCCTACTTCTAAATTTCTTCCTATAACTTGTGGTACTAAATAAAGACAAGGACTTGTCATGTTAAGGGTAAGATCCCAGTGTCTGGTTATGTCAGAGTCCAGGACAGGACTCTTACTGGTGCCATATGACAAAAATAATGTTTGCCTTTCTTCTCCAGTGCCCCAATAAGGACTTGCACTGACACAGGTTCAGAGAGTTAAAACTATCAAATTGTTTAATTTATTATAAAAACAGATAGAACAGATTTGTGATTGCCAGAGATAAATGCACTGGCTGCAAGGGGATGTCAGGATTAATAAATCCTGGGTAACATCCAGCAAAGTCAGAGATGCAATTCTTCGCTATAGCTTCAATACACAGCAGAAAAGCAGCAAAAGTTAAGCTGTGTATCAAAGATGCAATTCTTACCAAGAAGGGTGTCCCTCTCTTGGGTGAAGAAAAAGGACCACAGTCTGTCAACTGTTCTGTGGCAAAGGCACCATATACCGAGAATTATGCCCCAGATACAGGAAACTTGTCCTAACATGTTCGGCCACATCCCTCCTTCCACCCTCCTTCCCAGAGTGGGTACTCATTCCGGAGCTGAGTGGGGACAAAGACCAGGATGCCAGCCAGATGGCATAAACAACTTCACCTGCCTTCTAAGGGGTAATCAGCAACATCCACCCATTGCATTGGATGTTTGTGCTACTGCCAAGTAAGGGCATAATTCCAGCTTCATACTTTCTATAGGCTAAAGCTGGTTAGTTATGAAATTGCCCATTGGCCAAATACAGTCTTGAGAAACTTAAAAGTATTATTCCAACTTGTAAAAATCTCTCTCTCTCTCTTTGCTACCAAACTCTCTCTTGCCCGAGCCCTGTAAGCTCACTGCCTTTGTCCTATAGCCTTTGCCATTAGGCTCATAGAATCATAGAATCACCAAGGTTGGAAAAGACCTCAAAGATCACCAAGTCCAACCTGTCACCCAAGACCTCATGTCTACTGGACCATGGCACCAAGTGCCAAGTCCAGTCCCTTCAGGCCTGGACTGGGCCTGGGATCAGGCCCAGCCAGCATGGATTTAGGAAGGGCAGGTCCTGCCTAACCAACCTGATCTCCTTCTATGATCAGGTGACCCACCTGGTGGATGTGGGCTCCATTCGTCGGGAAGCCGTGCCGGGACCGCACCGCGTCCTGCAGCCACCGGGGACCATCCGACTCTCTCCTGTTGGGCTGCGGGGGTCGCCAGACCTGAGAACGTCCCCTGAGCACGCCGCGAGGTTGGTGGGAGTCGTCTCTTCACGCCACTGCAGCTCGTGATCACTGCATCACCCCCAGCTGATTTAAACGCGGTTTGCAGCCGCGCGCGAGGGGTCCTTTCGTCTGGCAGCCCGTATTGTCGCAGTTTCGCTACTTTTTTACTTTTTTTTTTTTTTCCCTCCTAGTGGGTACTGTGGTCAGGGACAATCATGGTTGTAACTCGTAGCAAAAACTCCCTAAAAAAGTCAGTGTCGACCCAGACTGAGGAAGAACATAAGCAGGTAGCTGTCCAGGTATCTGGCTGTAGAGAGTGCTGGAGCCTGGCTCTTGAGATGCAGAGCAGTAGGGGTAACTCTTGCATAAGGTGTGAGCAGATTGACTACCTACTTAATCGGGTGGCCAGACTAAAGGATGAGGTTGCTAGTCTTAAAAGTGTAAGGAAATGTAGGGAAGGGATGAACCAGAAGAGGAAAGAGATAAACCAGCGGGGGAAAGATATGAACAAAAGTAAGCAGGCCCTGGAGGCTCCCACAGCAGAGGCTGGTTACCCAAAAAGCAGAGGGGAATGGACACAGGTTCCTCTCAAAAGACACAAGGTTAAGCCTCCTTGCCTTCCAACACCTTCCCCACTGCTCTTGACAAACAGGTATGGGGCACTGGAGATCGAGGGTGAGGTGGTCCTGTTGCCAGAGAACACACCATCTGGGGTTCTCCCTGAAGCTAAAGAGCCTAAGGGTAAACAACCGAAGGTTAAACAGCCTAAGGCAAAGCAGCCTAAGGTTAAACAACCCTCCCCTGACATCAGGACCGGCTCCCTCAAAAAACAGAGGAGGGTAATTGTTATTGGCGATTCACTTCTGAGGGGAATGGAGGGCCCCATTTGTCGGCCAGACCCATCTCATAGGGAACTCTGTTGTCTCCCTGGAGCCCAAATTAATGATGTTACCAGAAGGCTGCCCAGGCTGGTACAGCCTTCTGACTATTATCCTTTGCTACTTATGCAGATAGGGAATGATGATGTTGTAGTCAGAACTCCCAGGGCTATCAAAAATGATTTCAGGGCCCTGGGAGATCTGGTTGAGGGGTCAGGTGCTCAAATAATTTTTTCCTCAATACCCTTAGTTGCAGGAGGGAATACCACAAGGAACAGGACAGCAGCCATAATCAACAAGTGGCTTAGAGGCTGGTGCAGACAAAAGAATTTTGGGTTTTTTGATCTTGGTAAAATTTCTACTGCACCACGCCACCTAGCAACAGATGGAGTACATCTGTCCAAAGAAGGGGAAAGGTCACAGTATATGAGAATGGCCTGTCCCCCAAAGGTAAAAAGATTCTGGGGAGGGAACTGGCAGCTCTCATCGACAGGGCTTTAAACTAGTTTCAAAGCGGGAAGGGGCTGAAACTAGTCCCCTCAGGCAAGAGTCTGGGGGCAGTAAGCTAGGGTCAGAGGCCAAACCAGCAGCCCAGCTGAGGTGCATGTACACTAATGCACTAAGCATGGGAAACAAACAAGAGGAGCTGGAAGCCTTGTTGCAGCAGGAAAGTTATGACGTAGTTGCCATCACGGAGACATGGTGGGATAGCTCACATGACTGGAGTGCTGCAATTGATGGCTACAGGCTTTTCAGGAGAGATAGACAAGGAAGAAGGGGTGGAGGGGTGGCCCTGTACATCAGGGAGGCACTAGATGCCATTGAGCTAGAGATTAGGGACAATCAGGTTGAATGCTTGTGGGCAAGAATTAGAGGGAAGACCGGTAGGGCAGACATACTGGTTGGAGTCTGTTATAGACCACCCAACCAGGAGGATGATGTCGACGAAGCATTCTATAGACAGCTTAAGGCTGTCTCAAGATCTCCTGACCTTGTTCTCATGGGAGACTTCAATCTGCCTGACATCTGCTGGGATCTCAACACAGCAGAGAGGAGACAGTCTAGGAGGTTCTTAGACTGCATGGAGGACAGCTTCTTATCCCAGGTGCTGCGTGAGCCTACCAGGGGCAAGGCTATGCTTGACCTCCTCTTCACCAGCAGGGAAGGGCTGGTGGGTGATGTGGTGGTCGGAGGGTGTTTAGGGGCCAGTGACCATGAAATAATAGAATTTTCGGTATTTGGTCAAACTAAGAGGGGCAGCAAGAAGACCTCCACTCTGGACTTCCGGAGGACGGACTTCAGGTTGCTCAAGGAACTAATTCAGAGGGTTCCTTGGGAGAAAGCCCTTAAAAATAAAGGGGTCCAGGAGGGCTGGACCTGCTTCAAGAAAGAACTGATGAAGGCTCAGGAACAGGCTATGCCAATGTGCCGGAAGAGGAGCCGCCGGGGGAGATGGCCAGCCTGGTTGTGTAATGAACTTTTAACAGAACTAAGGGAAAAAAAGAGGGTATATCATCTTTGGAAGAAAGGTGAGGCAACCCATGGGATGTTTAAAGAGGTTGCTAGGGCATGTAGGAGGAAAATTAGGGAGGCAAAAGCACATTTGGAACTCAAACTGGCCTCTGATGTGAAGGACAACAAAAAGTCCTTCTATAAATATATTAATAGCAAGAGGAAGGGCAGGGACAACCTCCACTCCTTGGTTGACATGGAGGGAAATGTTGTAACACAGGATGAGGAAAAGGCAGAGGTACTTAACACCTTCTTTACCTCAATTTTTACTAGCGGGAAAGAACGTCTACCAGACAGCTGGCCTGCAGAGCTGGCAGAAGGAGCTAGGGAGTTGCATAGTTTCCCTGTGTTCCAAGAGCAAGTGATAGGAGCTCTCCTCAGCAGCTTAGACCCCCACAAGTCCATGGGACCAGATGGGATCCATCCTAGGGTGCTGAGAGAGCTGGCAGATGAGCTGGCCAAGCCACTCTCCATCATTTTTCATCAGTCCTGGCTCACTGGAGAGATCCCAGATGACTGGAAGCTGGCCAACGTGGTACCCATCCACAAGAAGGGCCGGTTGGATGAGCCAGGGAATTACAGACCTGTCAGCCTGACCTCAGTGCCAGGCAAGATTATGGAACAGGTCATCCTGAGTGCAATCACACAACACTTAGAGGATGGCCAAGGGATCAGGCCCAGCCAGCATGGGTTTAGGAAGGGCAGGTCCTGCCTGACCAACCTGATCTCCTTCTATGATCAGGTGACCCGCCTGGTGGATGTGGGGAGGCCTGTGGATGTAGTCTACCTGGACCTCAGCAAGGCCTTTGACACCGTTCCCCATAGCAAACTCCTGGCCAAGCTGTTAGCCCATGGCTTGGATGGGAGCACACTGTGATGGGTTAGGAACTGGCTGGAGGGCCGAGCTCAGAGAGTGGTAGTGAATGGTGCCACATCCAGCTGGCAGCCAGTCACTAGTGGTGTGCCCCAGGGATCAGTACTGGGCCCCATGCTCTTTAACATCTTTATTGATGATCTGGACGAGGACATTGAGTCCATCATCAGTAAATTTGCTGACGACACCAAGCTGGGGGCAGGAGTTGATCTGCTGGAAGGTAGAGAGGCTCTGCAGAGGGACCTCGACAGGCTGGGACAGATGGGCAGAGTCCAACGGCATGAGATTTAACACATCCAAGTGCCGGGTTCTGCACATTGGCCACAACAACCCCATGCAGAGCTACAGGCTGGGGTCAGAGTGGCTGGAGAGCAGTCAGGTAGAGAGGGACCTAGGGGTGCTGGTTGAGGATAGGTTGAACATGAGCCTGCAGTGCGCCCAGGCAGCCAGGCATCCTGGCCTGTATCAGGAACAGTGTGGCCAGCAGGAGCAGGGAGGTCATTCTCCCACTGTATGCTGCACTGGTTAGGCCGTATCTCGAGTACTGTGTCCAGTTCTGGGATCTTCAGTTTAGGAAGGATGTTGACTTGCTGAAGCGTGTCCAGAGAAGGGCAACAAAGTTGGTGAGGGGCTTGGAACACAAGCCCTATGAGGAGAGACTGAGGGAGCTGGGATTGTTTAGCCTGGAGAAAAGGAGGCTCAAGGGTGACCTCATTGCCCTCTACAACTACCTGAAAGGTGGTTGTAGCCAGGAAAGGGTTGGTCTCTTCTCCCAGGCAACCGGTACCAGAACAAGAGGATACAGTCTCAAACTGTGCCAGGGGAGGTTTAGACTCGAGGTGAGGAGAAAGTTCTTCACTGAGAGTCGTTTGTCATTGGAATAGGCTGCCCAGAGAGGTGTTGGAGTCACCGTCCCTGGAGGTGTTCAAGAGGAGATTGGACATGGCACTTGGTGCCATGGTCTAGTCATGAGGTTTGTGGCGACAGGTTGGACTCGATGATCCTCGAGGTCTCATCCAACCTTAGTGATACTGTGATACTGTGATACTGTAAACAGCCACCAGTATCTTGTCAAGTTGCCATCTGGTGGACAAGCAGCAGAATTGCTCCCTTTGTTCCTTTAATCAAAATTAATTCTGTAAATTAATTCTGTAAATATTCTAATTGGGTTCAAATTGTACATATGAAACCAGTTATGGGATATATTTCACCATTGTGCATTAGAATCTGCATATAAAATAGTGATTAATTGGTTATTAATAACTGTTAATCATCAATAAAAGTTATTTTGTATAATTTCTTATTTATAATTAATGACCTCTTTATCTCACATCCTCATCTCTGCCTTTTCCTCCCATCTGCTGCTGCTGCTGCTGCTGCAAACTCTGCTGCACCCTCTACTGCTGATATGGATTTGATTCATTGCCATACTGAAGGGCATTAGTATTAAAATTACAGTTAATTAAGCAACAGTCTATCGCTGAGCCCTCCAGCCTTCAAAATTTGTTTTGAAGTTAGGTATTTATGTTATTTTTGTCTTGCTTCATTAGTTCTAACTGAAACAGGACCTTCTTCTTTAACCATTTTCCAGGCCAACTTTGTGGATCTTGATTTAACACAAACACCTCTTGGTTGTGAATGATCTTAGTCCCAAAGCACATCAAATTAACCTGCATTTCTGTCCCCGGCAAGCTAGGAAGTTATCCCAAAGGACTTCATGCCATGGCACAGTATCTATTAACATTGACAAGGAAACCTCTCCTTCCTAGATAAGGCGTAGAAAGGCCTAGCTTCTCTATCATCCATATAACCACCTTGCAGATTAAGAAGTAGACTCAAAGAAAAAAAATTATCCTTGAAAAATGGATAACATATAGTTAAAAATGAGCAAATGTTTAAGGTAGGTATTGCTTTTAACCCAAAGCTTTCTCCAAATAAAATCCTTGGGTTTTTTGATGCTGACACACCCCCTCCTTTCCTCTTGCAATTAATTTACGCTAACACACCATTATTTCCCTTCTTTTAATTCTTCAGCTCTCCTCATTCCAGGACTACAGTCATGTCATGGGTTAATGTGATAAACAGAGATATAGGAAGTAATTTTTCTTTAGCTAATTAGGGTATAGGTCAGTGGGAAGAATGTGAGGCTCCACCACCTGGGTGGAAGCTGAGAGCATTTTGCAATCAGGTAAGGGACAACTGCATAGAAGCACTCAAGGTCAAAAGTTCAATCCTGAGGCTTCATCCACTGACCACCGGAAAGACCACCACTGGACCAAATGTCTGATACAGTCACGAGCTGCAGACCAGCAAGCCTCAAATCTTTGTGTGCCAGCTTGCAACGAAGGACCCCATTGTCATGAAAGAAGAGGAGCCTGTGCTGCTCCACAGCCCTGAATGTACCAAGGAAATTCAGAGCACCACCCACGCTCGTAATCCGAAGCTGGGACTGGCTGTGAGTGGCCTATAAAAAGGACTGCCTATAATCTTAGAAATGGCAAAGCAGTCACTACCAAAAAGAATTAGCCACTTGCTAATTTTGAGCCTCAGTAGGGACCACCACACCAAAGGAATCATGAGAGAGAAAGAGCCCTTTCCAGGGGAACCTATCAGTAGAAGTCTATATTTCCTCCCACACACACACAATTGCAGGAGGGGAAAGCTGCCCCCACCACTGCATCTGGCGAGACTGCCCTAGGACCCAGTGCTGGCCCTGCAACCCCAAACTCCGGCAGCAAGCTGCCACAGCAGCTGCAGCCCTAGCCAAGTCCTTGGAGCCAGCCAGGGTCGGCAGCCAGCCTGCGTAGCTAGGCAACCAGTCTAGCTACAGGAGATACACTGTATCTTTCCAGGGTGCACATGTTCAGCACAAGATATGGATCAGTTTAAATCTACACTCCTCTAGCTCTCATGGACTTGTAACCTAAGCCTTATAAGCAGCCTTCCCAGCATGTCTGGAGTCATAACTCATTGTCTTAATTGATTTAAGTTTCTGAAAGGTTCCTTTACGGTGTATCACCCTTATGTATTGTGTCTTCTAGATAGCTAGCAGCCACCAAACATCTGTCTGAGTCACCATCTGGTGCACAAGTGGCAGAATTGCACCTTCCTTCTGAGTTGAATAACTATTTTGTAATTTTTCTAATTGGGCTCAAATAGTTATATGATACCAGTTTGTGAGGTATATCCACAACCATGCACTAGGGTCTGTGTACAAATATTGAGAAATGGTTAATAATTTTTAATATTAATAGAAACAATTTTTAATATTTCAAATTTTATATCATACATTAATAACCCACATCTTCAAATTCCTTTTCTACCCTCATAATTAAAATCCAGAACTCTCAGCTTTTCCTTACACTCCTGGCTTGCCTCTGATTTTCACATGAAGTAAAGTTATTTTGTGGCTTAGCCTTTTCCATTTTCTGACTTCTCTAAATTGAACTAAAATTGCCTATAAGCATCCTTGTGAAATTCCCAACCAAGTAATTTTGTACATAATTTTGGGACTGTGTTTTCAGGAAAATAAAGATAACTATGTTTTTATAATTCTCACCTCATTAAGTTATTTCCATCAAAACAGGGAAGCAGACAGGTTAAACAGTTGAGTGTGTGTTAACATTTTACAGTCACTGAAGAGGAAACTCTTAAACACTAGAAAATTAACACATAAAGAGAGAACATATTTAGCAGAACTGTAATCTGACCAGGAGACTCTATTGAGTAAAGTACAACAAAACTTTGCGTTACATTACTTCTGAAAAAACAGAAACACCAACTATAAGAATAACAAAACTATGTCAATGGGTAATAAGAGCCTCTGGGGTTTTCAGTTCTGTTTTTCTGGTTTTGAGACAGGGCAGAATTGTTTGTTTTAGAATAGACTCTTCTTCAGCATGTCTTTGTCCTGCTAAACATGCAGGGCTTGAAGTAGAAATCAAAATCAGCAGTTGCAGTATTTAATCCCATCAATATATGCTGGGGAATTGAAAACATAAGGTCCTGATGTGTTTTCACTTGACAGTCATGCTATGCTACACAACTGCGCAGTAGGAAAGTGGTTGTATACAACTATTACTTGACTATTACAAACATGCAATTTACATTCAAAAATTCTGATGTCATAGAATATCTTTTTTCAAATTTGATGTCCATTGACCATGAAAGTCATCACCACAACATGAATTCATGTGAGTCAGCATCTTCATATTCACCCTTTATCAGTCATTACCAAAATGAAGGATCCAGCTGCTATGAACGGTTATGTATTTTTGGATAATTATCTCCAAATGAATCCCCAGATGTGAACTTAGAAAATTATTACCAGCAACAACAGCCTCATAGATCTTAATTCAATAAGGGGAAGTCATCTTACAAGCTTCCATTTATCAGAAAAATCATTATGTACAAATCTAGTGGTATGTTTTATTTCTCTACAGTGCAATACTGTAATGCAGTATCACTAAATACAGAACTTCATCTTGCATTCTCTTTCAACTGACTGAGAAATGCTTCAGGATCATACTATATATTTATAGATATAGATGAATATATGGACACATATCCTTTTACAGAGTCCTTCCAAACAACAGAGGAGGTTTATTTTACAGTTTCTTTACCTTTTTTTTACTACTTTTAATATATCTGTATTAAAATAGTTTCCATTCTAACTTGTTGCATCCTATCTGATTTCAAACAAGAGGTAAATGTGAGGGTAATTTTCTGACAATGTGGATAATACAATATCTACCAAAGCAAGACATGAGATCTTAGAGGGAGTGAGTTTCCTTTGACTATATGAAGAGGAATATGGAGAAGCTTCACAAAAATACCTATTCCTTTACATAGTCAGTGTTTCTTCAAAGATTTGCTATTAGCAGAATTTGCCATAAAAAGTCTTGCACAAATGAACTGACACTTGGATATAAATATTCTACTTTGTTTTTTTTAAAAAAACACACCTAATCATAGTCTTTCCTTACACGCAATGCTTAACATGTGTAGCAAGGTAAATGAAGGTCTTTTCGTCGGGCAGCCGTGCCGGGACCGCACCGGGACCTGCAGCCACCGGGGACCGTCCGACTCTCTCCTGTTGGGGCCGCCGGAGCTGAGAACGTCCCTTGAACACGCCGCGAGGTCGGCGGGAATCGGCTCTTCGCGCCGCTGGGGCTTGCGACTGCTACGTCACCCCCAGCTGATTTAAACGCGCTTTACTGCCGCGCGCGAGGGTCTTTTCGTCGGGCAGCTGTATTGTCGCGGTTTCGCTACTTTTTTACTTGTTTTTTTTTTCCTCCTAGTGGGTACTGTGGTCAGGGACAATCATGGTAGTAACTCGTAGCAAAAACTCCCTAAAAAAGTCAGTGTCGACCCAGACTGAGGAAGAACACAAGCAGGTAGCTGTCCAGGTATCTGGCTGTAGAGAGTGCTGGAGCCTGGCTCTTGAGATGCAGAGTAGTAGGGGTAACTCTTGCATAAGGTGTGACCAGATTGACTACCTACTTAATCTGGTGGCCAGACTAAAGGATGAGGTTGCTAGTCTTAAAAGTGTAAGGGAATGTAGGGAAGAGATGAACATGAAGAGGAAAGAGATAAACCAGAGGGGGAAAGAGATGAACAAGAGTAAGCAGACTCTTGTGGTGGGTTGAGAGAGGGCTTAGCTCTCCCTCCTCCACAGAGTAAGAAACCACAGCTAACTCAGTCGAAGAGCAAAAGCTATATATTTACAAGCATATATGGAAAGCAGGTTATATAAAACACAATATATACAGGTATTTACAATATATACACAGAAATACACAGCAAAGACAAATAACACAACAAAAATCCCTCCCTCAGGGAGGGATCCCCTCTTTGGAACCCCCTCTCTCCCCCCCTTACCTCCCTTTTTCCCCAAAAAGGGGTTAGAGAGAGAGAAAGGCAAGTTACTAAGGAAAAGAGTTGTTAGCAAGCTTCAAAAGCCCATGCAGGATTAGTGTTTGCTTATCTGAAGGCCAAGTCCAGCAGTTCGCAGAAGAAGCAGGCAGGGAGAACAGGCTGAAACACCAAACTCCCCCAACTCCCAAACCGAACTGAACTGAGGGAAAAAAAAAATTTTCCAACCGCTTCACAATCTAAAGCTGAATTTTTGTTTATCAACCAATGAAATTCGTTTAGAATATCAGAATGTTTTGGTTCTAGTACCAAAAACATTAGCCAGTGTGTTCCAGCAGTGTTTGTTCTTAAAGGCACAGCCTCAAACGACCACAGCTCTGCAGGCTTCCACAACAGAGGCTGGTTACCCAAAAAGCAGAGGGGAATGGACACAGGTTCCTCTCAAAAGACACAAGGTTAAACCTCCTTGCCTTCCCACACCTTCCCCACTGCTCTTGAAAAACAGGTATGGGGCACTGGAGATCGAGGGTGAGGTGGTCCTGTTACCAGAGGACACACCATCTGGGGTTCTCCCTGAAGCTAAAGAGCCTAAGGGTAAACAACCTAAGGTTAAACGGCCTAAGGCAAAGCAGCCTAAGGTTAAACAACCCTCCCCTGGCATCAGGACCTGCTCCCTCAAAAAAAACAGGGAGTGTATGTAACAATAGTAATTGTTATTGGCGATTCACTTCTGAGGGGAATGGAGGGCCCCATTTGTCGGCCAGACCCATCTCATAGGGAACTCTGTTGTCTCCCTGGAGCCCAAATTAATGATGTTACCAGAAGGCTACCCAGGCTGGTACAGCCTTCTGACTATTATCCTTTGCTACTTATGCAGATAGGGAATGATGATGTTGTAGTCAGAACTCCCAGGGCTATCAAAAATGATTTCAGGGCCCTGGGAGATCTGGTTGAGGGGTCAGGTGCTCAAATAATTTTTTCCTCAATACCCTTAGTTGCAGGAGGGAATACCACAAGGAACAGGACAGCAGCCATAATCAACAAGTGGCTTAGAGGCTGGTGCAGACAAAAGAATTTTGGGTTTTTTGATCTTGGTAAAATTTCTACTGCACCACGCCACCTGGCAACAGATGGAGTACATCTGTCCCAAAGAAGGGGAAAGGTCACAGTATATGAGAATGGCCTGTCCCCCAAAGGTAAAAAGATTCTGGGGAGGGAACTGGCAGCTCTCATTGACAGGGCTTTAAACTAGTTTCAAAGCGGGAAGGGGCTGAAACTAGTCCCCTCAGGCAAGAGTCTGGGGGCAGTAAGCTAGGGTCAGAGGCCAAACCAGCAGCCCAGCTGAGGTGCATGTACACTAATGCACGAAGCATGGGAAACAAACAAGAGGAGCTGGAAGCCTTGTTGCAGCAGGAAAGTTATGACGTAGTTGCCATCACGGAGACGTGGTGGGATAGCTCACATGACTGGAGTGCTGCAATTGATGGCTACAGGCTTTTCAGGAGAGATAGACAAGGAAGAAGGGGTGGAGGGGTGGCCCTGTACATCAGGGAGGCACAAGATGCCATTGAGCTAGAGATTAGGGACAATCAGGTTGTATGCTTGTGGGCAAGAATTAGAGGGAAGACCGGTAGGGCAGACATACTGGTTGGAGTCTGTTATAGACCACCCAACCAGGAGGATGATGTCGACGAAGCATTCTATAGACAGCTTAAGGCTGTCTCAAGATCTCCTGACCTTGTTCTTATGGGCGACTTCAACCTTCCTGACATCTGCTGGGATCTCAACACAGCAGAGAGGAGACAGTCTAGGAGGTTCTTAGACTGCATGGAGGACAGCTTCTTATCCCAGGTGCTGCGTGAGCCTACCAGGGGCAAGGCTATGCTTGACCTCCTCTTCACCAGCAGGGAAGGGCTGGTGGGTGATGTGGTGGTCGGAGGGTGTTTAGGGGCTAGCGACCATGAAATAATTGAATTTTCGGTATTTGGTCAAACTAAGAGGGGCAGCAAGAAGACCTCCACTCTGGACTTCCGGAGGGCGGACTTCAGGTTGCTCAAGGAACTAATTCAGAGGGTTCCTTGGGAGAAAGCCCTTAAAAATAAAGGGGTCCAGGAGGGCTGGACCTGCTTCAAGAAAGAACTGATGAAGGCTCAGGAACAGGCTATGCCAGTGTGCCGGAAGAGGAGCCGCCAGGGCAGATGGCCAGCCTGGTTGTGTAATGAACTTTTAACAGAACTAAGGGAAAAAAAGAGGGTGTATAATCTTTGGAAGAAAGGTGAGGCAACCCATGGAATGTTTAAAGAGGTTGCTAGGGCATGTAGGAGGAAAATTAGGGAGGCAAAAGCACATTTGGAACTTAAACTGGCCTCTGATGTGAAGGACAACAAAAAGTCCTTCTATAAATATATTAATAGCAAGAGGAAGGGCAGGGACAACCTCCACTCCTTGGTTGACATGGAGGGAAATGTTGTATCACAGGATGAGGAAAAGGCAGAGGTACTTAACACCTTCTTTACCTCAATTTTTACTAGCTGGAAAGAACGTCTACCAGACAGCAGGCCTGCAGAGCTGGCAGAAGGAGCCAGGGAGCTGCATAGTTTCCCTGTGTTCCATGAGCAAGTGATAGGAGCTCTCCTCAGCAGCTTAGACCCCCACAAGTCCATGGGACCAGATGGGATCCATCCTAGGGTGCTGAGAGAGCTGGCAGATGAGCTGGCCAAGCCACTCTCCATCATTTTTCATCAGTCCTGGCTCACTGGAGAGATCCCAGATGACTGGAAGCTGGCCAACGTGGTACCCATCCACAAGAAGGGCCGGTTGGATGAGCCAGGGAATTACAGGCCTGTCAGCCTGACCTCAGTGCCAGGAAAGATTATGGAGCAGGTCATCCTGAGTGCAATCACACAACACTTAGAGGATGGCCAAGGGATCAGGCCCAGCCAGCATGGATTTAGGAAGGGCAGGTCCTGCCTGACCAACCTGATCTCCTTCTATGATCAGGTGACCCGCCTGGTGGATGTGGGGAGGCCTGTGGATGTAGTCTACCTGGACCTCAGCAAGGCCTTTGACACCGTTCCCCATAGCAAACTCCTGGCCAAGCTGTCAGCCCATGGCTTGGATGGGAGCACACTGCGATGGGTTAGGAACTGGCTGGAGGGCCGAGCCCAGAGATTGGTGGTGAATGGTGCCACATCCAGCTGGCAGCCAGTCACCAGTGGTGTGCCCCAGGGATCAGTACTGGGCCCCATGCTCTTTAACATCTTTATTGATGATCTGGATGAGGGCATCGAGTCCATCATCAGTAAATTTGCTGACGACACTAAGCTGGGGGCAGGAGTTGATCTGCTGGAGGGTAGAGAGGCTCTGCAGAGGGACCTCGACAGGCTGGGCAGATGGGCAGAGTCCAACGGCATGAGATTTAACACATCCAAGTGCCGGGTTCTGCACATTGGCCACAGCAACCCCATGCAGAGCTACAGGCTGGGGTCAGAGTGGCTGGAGAGCAGTCAGGCTGAGAGGGACCTAGGGGTGCTGGTCGACGGTAGACTGCACATGAGCCTGCAGTGTGCCCAGGCAGCTAAGAGGGCCAATGGCATTCTGGCCTGCATCAGGAACAGTGTGGCCAGCAGGAGCAGGGAGGTCATTCTGCCCCTGTACACTGCACTGGTTAGGCCGCACCTTGAGTACTGTGTCCAGTTCTGGGCCCCTCAGTTTAGGAAGGATGTTGACTTGCTGGAACGAGTCCAGAGAAGAGCAACAAAGTTGGTGAGGGGTTTGGAACATAAGCCCTACGAGGAGAGGCTGAGGGAGCTGGGGTTGCTTAGCCTGGAGAAGAGGAGACTCAGGGGAGACCTTATTACTCTCTACAACTACCTGAAGGGAGGTTGTAGACAGACGGATGTTGGTCTCTTCTCCCAGGCAAGCAGTACCAGAACAAGAGGACACAGTCTCAGGCTGCAGCAGGGGAGGTTCAGGCTGGATGTTAGAAAAAAGTTCTATACAGATAGAGTGATTGCACATTGGAATGGGCTGCCTGGGGAGGTGGTGGAGTCGCCATCACTGGAGGTTTTTAGGAGAAGACTTGATGGGGTGCTTGATGCCGTGGGTTAGTTGTTTGGGTGGTGTTGGATTGGTTGATGGGTTGGACGCGATGATCTTGAAGATCTCTTCCAACCTGGTTTATTCTATGTATTCTATGTATTCTATGTATTCTATGAACTTTGCATTTCCTTTGATCAAACAGAGTAGTTGCTATCAGTAGTTTCTCTTTGGTTTAACTTTAATTTAATTGATTTTTAAATAAAAGAACAATGCTATTCCTGATTCTTGACAGCACAAAATCCCAGAAGAGAGCATTTAAAAAGGAATTTAACAATACACAAGAGTTCTGTCAAATAAAGTCATACAGAAAGCAATTGTTATAGGAAAGGTCCTCTTCCACTGGGTAATAAAGGCATCAGTCAAAACTTCTACTATAGTCAGGACTGGATGGGTGCCAGCACACAGAAAAATAAACAAAAGCTCATAGGCACAAGTGATGAAAACAAAACAAAACAAAACAACAAAAAACAGCTTACTTATTCCTAAGTTATTCAAAGGGGACAGCAGCACTAACAAGCCAAAGAAGATGCCAAAAGGTGCAAACCTGGCTCACACACATGCGTGTGTTGTTCTCTTTATAATACTCAGGAAGAAAGGGACAACTCTGAAAAAAACCCTATATCTTCCTATCTCATTTCCTAGCCTTTGCCATACCAGCTATTTTTTCCCCCTATCTTTTAGTTGTAGATGCATCTGGTAGTTATACTGTGTGTTTTCAAGCTGTAGTTAGCTAACTCTGAAAGGATTGCTGTCACTGAGTCTCTTAAGTGACCTATGTTTAGAACTCCTGACAGTCATCTCTATGGCCTCTCTTGCTATTTTTCTGAAAATAACTGTATTTACATGAGAGCTCCCCTATGTTGTGTTTTGTTGGTCCTTTTCCTTTTCCTTTTCCTTTTCCTTTTCCTTTTCCTTTTCCTTTTCCTTTTCCTTTTCCTTTTCCTTTTCCTTTTCCTTTTCCTTTTCCTTTTCCTTTTCCTTGGTTTTTTTTTTCCTGTCACAAATATTGTCTGGAATGTTACAGGAATAGATATGGCAAACTTCACACTCATTCATAACTGTTGCTTTAGCTCTAACTTTTACTAAATACAATAAGCAAACACAGAATTTCTTCCATTCTCTACTGTATGTTCATAAATACACTCAGGTACATAAAACCCCAAAACAATGATTTTGCAGACATCTGGAATGCTTCATTGCTCATTCTGGGTAATGTGATATATGATTAATACCATGTTTAATTCCACATGCACATAAATCACTGAAGGAAGAAAAATCACAGTTGAGTATTAGAAAATTGGTGACTTGTTTTGCCTATATCCCATTCAAACATTTCATATGCATAAGATTGTTCATATACTTTGTTAAGTAATTTACTTCCAATTGAAACTTTTCAATACTGCTATTTTTCTCTGTTTTCCTTATTCTGTGGCATGAGTTGGCGGCTTTTCTGGAAGGAAACTATGTTCAGTATTAACAAGGATTATGTATAGTCCCTTTTCTCAGAATTAATTTCACTCTCCTTCCTTATAAGTATGCCACTGAACTTTTGATTTTGGACATATATTTGCAGTGTCTTCAAGGATCAAGAATGCAATCAGAAGACAAACACAAGTGTATTAAGTGGGATGTGGTATCCAGGTCTGAATCCTCGCTACAAAATTAGTCACTGAAAATTTAAAGGCCTAGGTTGGCCATTAAACTTCTAGGACACTAATTATTAGAAATTCACCAATAGCTGGAAGGTAATTATTTTCTCCCTTGAATTTTTTAGTCATGATATCACAGATTGGTTTGGGTTGGAAAGGATCTTAAAGATCATCTAGTTCCAAGCTCCCTGCCATATACAAGGACACCTTATACTAGACCATGTTGATTAAAGCCCCACCTGTGAGACCCCAAGTGCTGGGCTTCCCTTAAACAGTGCTACAGAAGGGCATGTGTGCACAAGGCACACTGCAGCCCTGGGGTTGCTGCCCCAGCCCATGCCTGCTGGGGGTGGGGGCGCTGGGGTGTAGGAGTGTGTGGAAAACAGGGCACTTGTAGGGAAGCAGGAAGGGGCAATGGACTGGTGGAAGTCACTTTGTTGCCACTACTTTGTTCAGTCCCACACTTCAGCAGGTGGCAGCAACAAGTGGCAGCAGCAAGCGGCAGAGGTGATGTTGCACAGCCCTGTGCCTTAGCAGCAGCAAGCGGTGGTGGCCACATGGCACAGCCCTGTGTTCCCACCGCTCCACTGGCCCCCACACTGTTCAGCTCTTCACTTCGCTGCCCACTTCCTGGAGAAAAGCTGTGTGACATGGCCCTGCTTCACCATTCCATTCAGCCTGTGTCCTGGAGACAATCCATGTGGCACAGCCCCACTTCCCGATGCCTGTAGCCTAGAGAAGACCATGTGGCACAGCAGCCAAGAAATCTGGAACTGCTCCTGAGACAATGTCACCATTTTCAAACCAGGGAAATGGTAATATTCCTTCTCTTTGACATGTATTTTCCCACTGCTTTTCCCTCCCATTTTCCCTCTGCTCTGGTTCAATCTAATAAACCCAGTTCACTAGGCATTTTGTCTTCATTTATTCCAAGGAAATTACTTGAACCTTAGCAGGGCTACCCTCCACCCTTTGCTGATGAGGGTTGGTAAGGGGAGGACCAGTCATAACACCATCCAGCCTGGCCTTGAACACTTCCAGGGTGACAGCATTCACAACTTCTCTGAGCAATCTGTGCCAGTGTCTTGCTACTCTCACAATATAGAATTTCTTCCTGGTATTAAGTCTAAATCTACCCTCTTTAAAACTGTTATCCCTTATCCTATCACTACACTCACTCTCTGACAAAGAGCCCCTCCTCATTTTTGCTCTAAGCCCCCTGTATGTACTGGAAGATGACCGTAAAATCTTCCTGGAGGCTTCTTTTTTCCAGGCTGAACAAACGTGTTTCTGTCAACCTGATATTATATGGGAGGTGCTCCAACCCCTGATCATTTTTGTGGCATTCCTCTGGACCAGCTCAAGGAGGTCCATGCCCTTCTTATGCTGGGGCCCCAGAAATTAATGCAATACTTAAGGTGGCTCTCTCACAAGAGCAGAGTAGAGGCAACAATATCCTTCAACCTTCTGGTCATACCTCCTTTGAGGCAGCATAGGATGTGATTGATTTCCTGAGCTGTGACCACAAAAGTGCTTGCAGACAAGGCTCCTGACCATCTGAGGAACCTGAAGATACACATAAGTTCATGGGACCTGATGAAATGGATCCTAGAGTCCTGAGGGAATTAGCTGATATCATTTCCAAGCCATTCTCCATGACATTTAAAAGTCTTGACAGTCAGATGAAGTCCCTGGTAACTGGAAGAAAAGAAACATTAGAGCCATTTTTAAAAAGGGTAGAAAGGAGGACCCTGGGAACTACTGACCTGTCAGCCTCATCTCTGTGCCTTGGGAGATCATAGAACAGATCCTCCTAGATGCCATGCTAAGGCACATGGAGGACAGGGAAGTGATTCAAGACAGCCAGCATGACTTTACTAGGGACAAATCCTGCCTGACCAACCTAGAGGCTTTCTATGATAAAGTGACTATATCAGTAGATAAGGGACAATCTATGAATGTGATCTACCTGAAATTCTGCAAGGCCTTTGACACAGTCCCCCACAACATCCTACTTGCCAAGTTGTAGAGATACGGATTTGAGGGGTGGCATGTTCAGTGGATAAGGAATTGGCTGGATGGGCCCATCTGGGGGTAGTGCTCAATGTCTTGAAGTCCAGATGGAGAGCAGTGACAAGTGGTGTCGCTCAGGGGTCCATAGTGGGATCTTTACTGCTTAGTATTTTTATCAATGATATAGGCAATGGGATCAGGTGCACCGTCAGCAAACTTGCAGATGACACCAAGCTGAGAGGCGCTGTCGATACACCAGATGGATGGGACATCAGACAGGGGGACCTGGACAGGCTGGAAAGGTGGGCTCAGGTGAACCTCATGAGGCTCAACAAGAGCAAGTGCAGGGCTCTGCACCTGGGCTGGAATATTCCTCACTATCAGTACAGACTGGGGGATGAAGCAATAGAAAGCAGCCCTGTGGAAAGACTTGGGGGTGCTCCAAAGTCTGGAGCCCTCAATACAGGAAGGACATGGACCTCATAAAGCAGGTCCAGAGGAGGGCCATGAAAATGATGAGGGGGTTGGAACACCTCTGCTATGAGGGCAGGCTGAGGGAGCTGGGGTTGTTCAGCCTGGAGAAGAGAAGACTCTGGGAAGACCTAAAAGCAACCTCACAGTACCCTAAGGGGGCCTACAAGAAAGATGGAGAAAGACTGTTTACAAAGGCCTGTAGTGATAGGATGAGGAGCACTGGCTTCAAAGTAGAGAAAGGTGGATATTAGGAACAATTCTTTACCATTGTCTCTCAACCCACTAGGTGGGAGAGAGTTCTTTTAGAAATTCCCCAAATAGAACCAAAAATTGAACTACCTGGCTGAGAAAACAGTTTTAATTATACATTTGTGAGGGAAAGGGTTAGGAGTACAGGAAAGAAAGAAAGAAGAAAAAGGGGCAGGGAGAGAGGTGCATAGCTACCACTGTGCTGTCAGCTGGGCATTGACTTCCCAGAGTCCATGTCATGGGTCAAGTCAGTGAGGGATTCCAAAGATGGTCAGGGTCCATGTCCTTTTATCTAGTGTCTCATTGAAAATTCATGGCTTTTCTGAGAACTACTTTGCATATTCATTTGCTTACTCACACCCACCCCACGGTGGTGGTGCACACATTCAGCACCATCTTCAGAGCAGCTTCAGGGGTCTTCCAAGCAGATCACCACTACCCCAGTTTGTACAAATGGCCTCATGGTGAGGAAAGAAGACATTAGTCCTTGGTTGACCAGTGGGCAACACAATGAGTTGAAACTAGCTCCATGTCCAAGGCGATGGAAGTGTGGTGGTGGAAGTACATTGGTGTTGCAACCATGTTGCAGTCCTGCAACAGCTTGGTATACCACAAAAAGGAACCAGGTCTTCACACATGAGGGCAGTGGAACACTGCAACAGGTTTTCCAGTGAGGTGGTTGGGATGCCATCCCTGGAGATATTCAAGGTGGGACTTGACAGGGGTCTGTTAGGGCTTGACAGGGCTTATGGCTGGTCTCCACTTGGACATGGAGCTGTGGACTGAGTGTCTATGGGTGTGACGTTCCAGCCAATTCCTTATTTACTAAGTGGTCTGTATGGATCTTTCCAAACAAGGAAATCATGCAGGACCATGTCAAATGCTTTGCACAGGTCTAGGTAGATGTCAGTTGCTCTCCCCATATCCACTAACACAGTAACCCTCTTATAGAAGGCCACTACATTTGTCATATGCCCAGTCATAATATCCATCAGGATCCACTCCATGTTTTTGCGGTGCACAGAAGTGAAACTGACTGGCCTGTAGTTTCCTAGGACTTCCTTCTTTCCATTTCTGAAAATGAGGGTTATGTTCCCCCTTTTCCAGTTGGGAGGTTTACTGGACTGATGCAACCTCTCAATATGATAATTAGTGTCTTAGCCACTTTTGCCAACAATTTCTCATAACCTGCACGTGTATCTTTATCTTGTTCATCAGACGGTCTCAAACCTTCACTTCTTCATTTTCCTGGTGCCTGCCTTTGCCTTCTGTGGCTTGAAGCACTGGCCAATGAAGATTGAGGCAAAACCTATGTTAGGTAGCCAGGTCTTGCATTTCTTTCTTGAGAGAACTCACATTTTTCATAGTATGCTTTTTACAACTGACATACCTATAGAATCAAGTATAATACTTAAAATGCTTTCCTAATGAAAAAGATGCATATGCAGTTTGTTAAACTGAATCTAAATCCATGTTAAATGGCTAGTCTTAAAGAAAATTAAAGACATAGGAAATATTTCTTTAGCACTTTATAGCTCGGAAGTAGATAACAATTATTAACTTAATGCATATCAATTGCTTTCCATATTACTTGTACTCTTGAGGTGTCTGTGCTTATATCACATGCTGCAGTAATATGCTTCTTTGATATATGTCAATATACAAAGATTTTTGCCATTTACTGAGTAAATTTTTCTCTGCCCCACATGGCAGAATGTCCACTTGTTAAAGTATGCTTTGCTTTGTATGCATGAAGCTATATTTCCCAACTGCATGGAAATTTTCTTGTGGATATTTCACAGAATCTTCAAATGTTTCCATTTCAGAAGTATAAATATCTCAGAATTAGGAACTTTTCTTACTAACCTAATTGCAAAAATTTCCAGGATTATCTGAATATAGGCAGGCAGAATGACATGCACACTTGTGTAGCTTCAAGTTACTACCATGCTACTCCTCCCTTTTCAGTCATTTTGTATCTTAAACTCACCAAGAAAGGAAGAATCACATAAATTCTAAAAGCAAGCTAGTCACTATAGCCTGTCCACTTTCATTCCACACAAAACCAGCATTTCCAGTACCGGGATTACTTTTAATCAAACAGCCTTGATCATGGGAATTTGCTACTTGAAAGATATTCATAAAAAATTCCAAAGGCACTATACTGTCACTGACAATTGTTTTCAAAATCTGTTACAGAGACCCTGCTTACTGGAACTCTGTGTACTCTCCTCAATCAATCAAACGTTGTTCTACAAGTCAAAGAAGCCAGTTTGAATACTTCTATGCCAGTCTGGAATCAGTAAGAGGTCAAAATACTGGCTAGTTGTTGACAGGAGTTAATTTCTGAGTAATTTTTTGAAACCTCCACAAGAAATTTAAGACTCAGTGACAGGCTGATCATACTCCAAAAATAGCCCTTCTCATCCTTTCCCTTGTGATGTACTTCAAGGCTTGAGACACCAGCTCCTGAAAAAAGAAAATAGGGCTTATTTGCATTCTGTCATCTGTCATTTCTGAGTATGAAGCATATTCAATTAATTCCTCAAGAAAATGTAAGAAAAATTCAGTAAGCGGATTGTATGTGTTTTACCTCTCATTTGTCCTATTTTCTTTGTAGAAGTGTAAAAAATCTCCAATTAAAGGATACTTTTCTTGAGGGTAAGAAAAGTCAGCAGACTGTTTCACATTATTTTCTATGTAGTTAATGTATTTTCCATGAAGTGAACAGCATAAGAAATGCAACTGATGCAGGATGTTTTTAAATTATAAACTGACCCAGATAAAAGCCACCAAAATGACAACCCTTTTTGATATTCATTTGATATTGAGCAAAATATTATTGCACTCATAATCTAAACACTAAGTGGTATTTTGATGTAATTTTCTGAGTTGTGTATAGAAACACAAAGTAATTAAGTAATAGGTCCCACAAAAAAGGCATACAAACAAAACACCCTCTGTGTAGGGTGGGTTTTTTTCATGAATACTCTTTTCTGGTATTGTCCATGCCAAAGTAATTTTGACAGAACTATAAGTCCTTCATCTAATTTCCTTTGGCAGACTGAGGCAGTTTTTCAGCATTGTGATTGATCTCTGATTTATCTAGATATTCTTATTTAATGATTTGAATAATTTACATTTATTGTCATGAACTTGACTAATTTACACTTCTTGCTATAGCTGGTTATTAATTTAACCTAACAGTGTGACACTTCTCTAATCTGTACAAAAGAAACTTGTGGTTACAAAGATCAGTGCATATAGTGGTGGATTTCAAACTTCACTTTGTGATGAAGTTTTCAAAGGCTTTTCTAAGCCGGCAACAACGCAAAGTATATAGGAAATTAGCTTAAAACATAGACAAAGATTTGGGTTGTCCCTAGGACTTAAGAATATTATAAATAAATTATAAATAATAAAAAAATTATAAATTATAAATAAATGAACAAATAAATAAAATCATTAAAAGAGAAGGAACCTAACAGGAAAAACAAAACCAAAATCAACCACCTCAAAGACAATACAAAAAAGCCACAAACAAAATCCAAGAAACAAACAAACAAACAAACAAAAAACAGTAAAAGAGAAGCTGACAATATTTCTGGGCTGCAATATATTTCAAGAATTATATGAATTAATATATGAATTCATGTGTTGCATCCTAAGAAACCTCAAATGTTTCAGCTTAGGTTAACCAAAACCTTTCTTGGCAAGAGCAGTATTTTGGGCTTTCCAGCTGCATCAGCTAGGTATCTAGCCAGTTGTTTAAAAAGTATGTAGCAGTAGGCTGGAAGGAAGAAGGAAGAGATAATAAGCAAATTAACAGAGTTGGATGCAGTTGTCTTTCACTCAACTGATAGAATGATGTCAAAGAAATGCTTGCATTCAGGGCTTTGTTATTTTCCCAGAGCTGTCTGCCCCACTTCATAATGTGGCCTGCATCAGGAACAGTGTGGCCAGCAGGAGCAGAGAGGTCATTCTGCCCCTGTACACTGCACTGGTTAGGCCGCACCTTGAGTCCAGTTCTGGGCCTCTCAGTTTAGGAAGGATGTTGACTTGCTGGAGCGTGTCCAGAAAAGGGCAACAAGGTTGGTGAGGGGCTTGGAACACAAGCCCTATGAGGAGAGATTGAGGGAGCTGGGGTTGCTTAGTCTGGAGAGGAGGAGACTCAGGGGAGACCTTATTGCTCTCTACAACTACCTGAAGGGGGGTTGTAGTGAGGCGGAGGTTGGTCTCTTCTCCCAGGCAACCAGTACCAGAACAAGAGGGCACAGTCTCAGGCTGCATCAGGGGAGGTTTAGGCTGGAGGTTAGGAGGAAGTTTTACACAGAGAGAGTGATTGCCCACTGGAATGGGCTGCCTGAGGAGGTGGTGGGGTCGCCGTCGCTGGGGGTGTTCAGGGCGAGGCTTGACAGGATGCTTGGTTCCATGGTTTAGTTGATTGGGTGGTGTTGGATGATAGGTTGGACATGGTGATCTTGAAGGTCTCTTCCAACCTGGTTTATTCTATTCTATTCTATTCTATTCTATTCTATTCTATTCTATTCTATTCTATTCTATTCTATAACTATCCTTGCAGTATCTTCCTTTCACTGGTGTAATGATAGCTAAACTTTTATTAGTCTGCAGAATATGTCAAAATTATGGCATATTGATATTGGTTCTGTTAAATAGCACCATCCAGAAGGAATATCTTTCCTTTATCATAGAATATGTTTTCATAGCTCAAGTCTACTGATTTTCAAACAACCAGCAGTTTTTGGACTATGAAAATCAGGGCAAGTTTTGATTTTTTGTTTTCTTGAAATACTGCAGAAGATAAAATTTTCTAGTATTACCAGCTTACACAGTACTACCATTATTCTGCTTGTATTAAATGCATGTGTCCAAAGACTGTACAAAATGCAAGCAAAACAAAGTATTTGGAAGAAAATTAAAAAAGGAAAGAAAAAAAGGTGAAGACAGTGAACTGGAATTCAGCTGATTTGATTATTGTATTTGACTTACTCATCTTTTTCTATGTCATTACTCTGTAGTGCTTGAGTATTTCAATACAACAAGAAAAGTATGGTATCATTTGTTGTTTATATACATACACACACATCAGAAGTTCACTAATTTGCAGAGTTAAATACTCAACAGTTATAACCTAGCAAATTCAAATTACCCATGGCAATATATTGTAATATAGTCTAATTATCCTTACACAGTAACACAGGAAAAGCTGCGTCAACACAAATGACACCTTCTCAGCATAGTCACTTCCATAGATCACAGATCAACATTCTTCTACTCTCAAACTTTCTGCTCTTACCTTTTTCATAGCAATTGTAAAAGGCTCATCAGCTTAAAAGATCCCCTTTTTAACTCATGCCTCATAAACAGATTGTCTAATTTTCCCTAAGTATTATCTTCCAGAGTTCAGGCTCACCAGATTAAAAATTTAACTCTCAGACATATTAGGTGTTTTTGTAGGTGGAGCATTTGTCCTAATACAACATATACAAATCCCCATGGTGTGTTACAAGAAAATATAAAGTGCTAATTTTCTGAGGAATCTCAGTCTGAAAGTTGAGACATGAATTCAGAAAGCAGGGGCCAACTATCAGCGTGGTGCAGAAGTCCAGTATTACAGTGCTGAGACTTCATGAGCAAGACGCTTTGATTCCCTCTCTCAGTAAGTTCTACATAGAATCACAGAACTGTTTCTATTGGAAAAGAATTTTAAGATCATCTGGTAAAACCCTTATCTAAATCTACCAAGTCTGCTCCTAAAGCATGTCCCTTACCAATGCATTTGCATCTTGTAAACAGGCTGTTCTTGGAACATGTTGATATGGGTTTATATTATCAACAACTATGTTAAGAAGACAGTTCCCTCTTTGCTTTGAGACACCTCTATAATATTAGGGCATCACTCTCATTCTCCCTGGTATTTCAACATGTGAAACATGTCTGGTATAAATACACTTGGTGTACAATAGTTGCTACACAACCAAACTAAGATTCATAATTGAAAGTGCTCAGGCTCTGCTGGTAAACATGCCAATAGTGGAGACCAGAATTTCTTTTTAATAATAGCCTAATAAGTTTCCAAAAATCAGGTTATTTTGAAACTGTTTCTACTGCATCCTCTAAAATATTTCTTTCCTGAGAGTTCTAGAGATACATTTTATATCCCAGGTTTTAAACCTACTTGAATGAGCTCTTTAATTCTGTTCTTCAGTAGCTGTCTAGTCTTCTTTTCCTTTGATCAATCTTCATCTTCAGTTCCCTGTGAAGACAACTTTTATTTGTCCCCTGTGTTCTGTCTTCTCTTTTTGTGTGGTTTTTTTTTTCTGGCCTCCTGGACTCATTTTCCTGATCAGCTTCTTTTATGTGCAGCTTTAAGATGACTTGTTTTATGTTACCCTTCATTGTTGGCTTCTTTATCACAGCTTTGCCTGTGACTGGCAACTTCATGCTAGTTCCAGCTCAGAAGCTGGAAGAGATCACAGGATCACAGGATATTAGGAGTTGGACAGGACCTCTGGAGATCGTCAGAGTCAACGCCCCTGCCAGAGCAGCACCATAGAATCTAGCGCAGCCCACACAGGAAAGCATCCACATGTGTCTGTAAAGTCTCCAAGACAAAGGGCTGGATCATCAAGATCCTAATCTCTTTGTACTGCCATGCAGACACAAAAGAAATTACAAAGCTGGCTGAAAACAATTGTCCCTTGTGCAGGGAAATCTTCAAATACTGAATGACATAAGGCTATCAAAGTCTGCCTGAGGTACTTGATGACACTACAAGTTGTTACAGATATATCTTCCAGGTGCCACATTTTTCAGTAGAGACACATGGAAAACAGATTAAAAATCTCTGATAACATAACTGTAGAAAGATACAATCAATGCATGATCAAAGTACAGATAATTTTTCTTGCTGGAGATCTTCTTAGTTGGAGTTCGCTGTTACAGTTTTAAAAACCTGGTTGCATTGTCATCAGTATTGCACTAACACAATTGAAAAAGCAATAGTGAAATGTATGGGGCAGCAACAGTGTGGTTATTTGCATATACTTTGTTTTGTGCATAATTTTGGGGGGGGGAAATTTTGGGAAAAATAAAGATAAATATATTTTTATTATTCCTGCCTTGTTAATTTACTCCCAATAAAAATACATAAATGTTCAGAATTGTCAAACCAGACAGTCCAATAACCATCTTTGTGGCTCTTTGGTGTACCTTCTCCATTGGTTCCCTTTTCCTTCTTGAACCAGGGAGCCCAGAACTGGATACAATATTCCAGATGGAGCCTCCCCAGGACAGAGCATACAAGGAGAAGACCCTCCCTCAGCCTGCTTGTCACACTCATCCTGATGCATCCCAGGATACCACTGGCATTCTCGCCACAAGAGCACATTACTGGCTCATGGCAATTCTGTTGTCCGTTAGGATTCCTAGGTCTTTTTTTGTTTTTTTTTTTACAGAGCTGCTTTCCAGGTCAGCCTCCAACTTATACTGATACGTGGGGTGATTCTTCCCTGGGTGCACTACCCTACAATTGTGATGGTTGAACTTCATAAAGTTCCCATCCACCTATCTCTCCAGCCTGGCCAGGTCACACTGGATGGCAGCAGAGTCTTCTGGTGTACCAGCCACCCCTCTCCCAGTTTTCTATCATAAGCAAAATTGCTGAGAGTACATTATCCCTCCATCCAGGTAATTGATTAATATATTGAGCAGGACTGGACCCAGTACTGACCCCTTGTTCATAGCAAGTACCACTTGTTATGGACCTCCAACAAACCACCTCATCTTGCTGGACTATCTTTCCTAAAAATGACATACCCATCTGTCTCAGTCCAGAGAGGGAAAGAGACTCAAGTTCTTTTGAATATTCCCGTGTTGTGAAATTAGAGGCACAAACGAGGTCAACAGCTAGACTATTTATTACAAATAAAGTGGACGGATCAGAAGGGGAGAGAGAGAAAATAGAGAGGGGGAGAGAGAAGAGTGAGTGAAGAGGAAAGGAATTATATTACCACAACCCTCACCCCCAAGACAGTTAGAGTCTGTGGAGGAAAGGTGCTGCAGGAGATGTTGGGTCTGTAGAGAAAGGGTGCTGAGGCTTTGGCTGGAGAAGAGATGTGGTCCTCTGGGCAGCCTCTTCAGCTCCATGAGTTGCAGCAGGCAGATCTTAGGAAACGGAGAGAAGGTTCCGTCTGCTTCTTCCAGGCTCCATGGCCTCTTTTCTTTGGGGCTTTTCTTCTGGGCTTTTCCTTCTCTCATGCTTTTCTTCTCAGCGGCATTGTCCTTCTCCTGTGTTTTGCTTCATCTGTGTTTTCCTTCTGTGTTTTTGGTTCTCCATTTTTCTTCTGCTAAGCCAGCAGTTGCTCATGTCTTTTATGCAGTTTTTTAGTCCTTAGGTATGTACCCAAGTATTGTCCCTCAGGAATTCAGGGGCCAGGAAATCATCCTTAGGTAAGTATCCAGGTATCATTCCCCAGGAAATCTTTTTATGCATTCCTGTGTGTTTGGGCAGGGGTCTGGAGGGAGGGGGGAGAGGAGGGCCTCCACCTCCTCCTTCTCCATTTACCTGCCGGCACACTCACTACACATCAGGAAACAGGTGGTGAGTCCATTGTCTCACCATCTTCCCTTTCCAGGGTACTTGATGGGTGGAGATTATCTTGTCTTATGAACATTCCCGAACGTGGCCTCAGTCCATTGTTGTGAGGCCAGCTGTGTTCCAGTGAGCAATGTTATCTTTGCACCTTCCAAGAGTCATTCCAGTGGCTCAGCCCAACACACATCAGTTATTGTCTGGGCAAGCAGCAAGTGATTTTGTCTTTGTTGAATCACACCAGGAGAGACAAGCTTTTAGTCTCTCACACCATCCATGACATAATTCTAGTCATGTGAATTACCCCACCATCTTTCAGTAACTGGAATGAGGTCATAGTCATGCAAACATATACAAATGTCCAGTTCTTCCTGTGTTTTTTGGCTGTTTGGGTTTTTT
This sequence comes from Dryobates pubescens, assembly GCF_014839835.1. Taxonomy (NCBI): domain Eukaryota; kingdom Metazoa; phylum Chordata; class Aves; order Piciformes; family Picidae; genus Dryobates; species Dryobates pubescens. The sequence continues at coordinate 32,221,589 of NC_071657.1, forward strand.
GATTGGCTGTTTTGTGTTTTTTTTTTCACTTTATTTCTCCAGTTAGAACTGGTTTTTTGAATAGGCATACTTTTTAGTAGATACTTGCACTCTTCTCCTCATTCCAATCCTTCTCTCCTTCTTTCTACTAATTTCTGCCAATTAAGAGCAGTATAAAAACTATTTTTTCTAAATACAGCATGACTAAAACTGGAATAAGAGAACTTCTATATCTATACTAGGCTTTAAAACTACATGTATGTTAGATAAGTATCAACATTGTTAAATATTAAAATCTTTTCCTAGTAATATCAATAATTTCATGTTCCTTAGGCTCTTGTTTGCACAGATGAAATACTACTAAATATATATGATCTTCCAACCATTTAAGTGATTGTTAAATACACACCAAGATAAAATGGAGAAAATTCCATCCAAATTCGACTTTTCAGTTTGTGTCCTAAAGCATAAGAATTAATCATTCTTATTTTACCTTACTGAGATGAATTGCTATTCTTATTAACACAAGTGATTCTTTCTTCTTTTTTTTTTTAATCTTGAGGATCTAATTTACTGTATCTAATTTGTTCTCTTCAAGTAAATCCTCTGATTGATAGTGCCACAAAAGTAGAAAGTGTTTTATCATAAACTTAGTGTTGGCTTTTTTTAACCAGTACTTGAACCCGTTCTTGTGAAGATAGATAAATCATTCAATAGACCTCCCAGAAACATTCAAGAGTGGAACAGATTGAGTCATGTAATAGAAATGATAACTAGGGAAAAATATCAGTGTAATTAAAGGAAGAAATTAGGAAGTTTTTTAATGTGGGTTTTTTTCTTACATGTAATTATGAGAGGTCATAATTAATACTCCTCTTTCAGCTAAGTACTGTAAGTAGCTGACCTAAGCCCTCACTATCTGTAAGTCTAGTTGGAAATATTCTGTACTATGAGGGGAAAGAATTTGAATAATTAAAGAAAAAATTATTACATTCTGTAATCCACTAATACACATCAAAGTTATTAACACTACACTCCTAACACTGATTGAACTTCACCTAAACACCAATCCATTTCCATTTGAGATTAAAATTGATTTGGAAAATAATTGTTTGCAGAAATAAAAAAGAACATGTTCCAATTGTGCTGGAAACTAGGAAGTATGTCAGTGCCTTATTATCTTAATCAAATAGTTGTGTTTGAGAAACTGATTTTAAAAGGGCATGATGACGAGAGTGTCTCTCATTTTTTAATGTTTCTTTCCCTACATCAGAAATAAAAGAACTTTAATTTTTCTATATAATGGACAAAAAATATTTTAAATTAGAAAACTATCCTCCACTACTTTCAATCTCGTAGTGCAGGAGGTAAAATTCATCTACTGACTTCTACAGATGGATTTTAAACCAACACTTGGCCCTCAGCTGCCTGCTAAAAATATATCCTAAGAGACCACAGTTTAGGCTCTTTTATCACAATAATCTTTTTTCTTTTAGTCCTCCATCATTCATCAAATATTGATTCTTTCTAATACAAAAGGTGCATTTCACTTGTTGACAGAACTGCAGCTCCCTATAGTATCTGTTTTACTGTAGTTGCCCCATACCAAGACCAGTCATGAAAGAGCAGGACTGCTTAGCCTCACAGAAATAGCAGCAGGTGAAACAAGATTAAGCTAAATTGCCAGTATAAATTGATGTTCTGCATAGAACATTCTTTGAACCTCATTCTGTATTAAATTTTGTTGTAAGCTGAGTTCCAAAAAAAATACAGCACTAATAGAAATAATCCATTCTAATTTTTGTATGTGGTCTGTAACGGTGTATGAGAAATCATGATGGAAGAAAACAGTTACCCACTTTACATCCTTAGCATCAATGAGAGTAACCTGAAATATGCTTGTTTCAAGACTGAAAAGGTCTGCTCTGACATTGGTGACCATAGTATGTAGGGTAAAAAGCCCTCACCATAACACACTCCATGGAAATTCACTCTACTGTTTGAAAATCTGTTTCAACAGATGTGGCACATAACCAGATTCCAAAATTAACTGTTAGCAATGTACATCAGTCACATAGTGCGTTGACCAAACAAAATAACACAGTGACAAGGGAAAGCTAACCATCTGATTTTAAGAACAAAAACCGCCATCCGTAACATGATGGCTAATGAATGGAAAGAGAAAATTGAGCCTGAAGAGATTACCACAGATGCAAAAGACCCATAGAAATACACCTCTTGTCTGAAGAAGTTTTTTCACAAATGATCTTCAAAATTTGCACAGAAGGGACATGCATCCCACCCAATCTCTTGGAAAGAAATTAATTAAAATATTAAAAGATCAAGCTTGAGAAGTCTCTGAAAATCTCACATACATGAAGAAACTTATACCAGAAGGTCACAATACTTGTGATTACAATATACGGAGGGGAAAAAATAAAAAATAATTTAAAAAAACCCAAAACCAAACACCAAAACAACTGCAAAACACCAAGAAAGAAATCAGTACAGAAATTAGAAAATATTACTAAATTCCACCTAAAGCTAGACAGTTTTGTAAGGCTGAACAGAAACCCAAACAGGGTTGCTGTGTATGCAGGATCTGAAAAGCTACAACATGTTCTTTCTGTAATGAATCTAGAATAGCTAAATGCTGTAATAGCAAGCAACAATTTCACAAGTCCTCAAATAACTTTAAAAATAGTACGCCATATCTGGCTCACACTTAGACACAAGAAAACAAATACCGTTTCTGGGAGCTAAGAGAAGTTGTGATTCAGTTCCAATCACTTCTGAAGCTGCTTTCACTCCTTCATAGGCAGCTAGAATCTCTTTCTCTGTTGGAGTGTAATTAGCCTCTGAACCTCTGTAACCTCGACTCCAGAAACCAAGAGGTCGTCCACGTGTCTCACCTGGAGCTTTTTGCCACAAGCACCAGGTTGGACCATTGTCACCTGCAGCCGTGTACAAAATGTTCTTGATGTCTGGACCATCTCGGACAGGTCCCAGACCCATTGCTTGTACCACTTCTTGCTTTATCTGGTCAAAGGCTGCTTGTTGTTCAGGTCCCCAGTGGAAACTGTTCCTCTTTCGAGTCACATCATACAGAGGTTTCACAATCTGACTGTATCCAGGAATGTGTAGTCTCCAAAATCCCACTATCCCCAAGAAACGTAGAGTTTCTTGCTTGTTGGTGGGATTTGCCATGGTAGAGACTCTATTTACCACATCCACTGGAATGTGTCGGCATCCATCCTGCCACTGCACTCCCAGAAACTGGATCTCTGTGGTAGTGTAATGGGTTGGGGCCGGTCCCCTCCCCACCACAGGCAGAAATAACGACTCAGGCAAACGGATTGCAAAAGTGATGAAAGTTTAAATAGAAAGCAGTGAATGTTACAGAAAACCCAAAGCGCAGTGACAAAGAAAGATCCCATCCCCACCTGAGGGTGCATGCAAAACCCCCAGGGCTCCTTCTTCCCCCTCCCTCTGCTGGGCTAGTCTCAGCTGGCCAGGCCTGAGACTGCCCATCCCCCTGTGGCCTTGGGCCTAATCAGGCCCATGGCCGGGAGATCTCTCCCCCAGTTACCAAGTCTCGGAGAGGGAAGGAAAGAGGAAATGCAAGACTCCGCACTGGATCTTATAGTGGTGCAAAGAATTATGGTAGGAAATACACAATTTCCTGTGTCCATCCCTCTGGGCTGGACTTCTGGACACAGGAAGTAAATGCACCAGGGGGGCACCCAGCTCAAACTACAACAGGTAGGACCTTTCACTTTGTCTCTTTTGATGGCAAAACCAGCATTCAGAAGAATGTCCATGATTTTGTTACCTTTCTTGAAGACTTCCTCAGCAGTTTTACCCCAGACGATGATATCATCGATGAACTGGATGTGTTCTGGAGCACCACCTTCCTCCAGAGCATCGTGGATTACTGCATGACAGATGCTGGAGCTGTGGATCCAGCCCATTCGCAGTCTCTTGAAAGTGTACTGGATTCCTCTCCAGGTGAAAGCAAACTGAGGCCTGCATTCCTCTGCTATGGGAATAGAGAAGAATGCATTAGCAATGTCTATGGTAGCATACCATTTGGCCTCTTTGGATTCCAGCTCATATTGGAGTTCCATCATGTCTGGTACTGCTGCACTTATAGGCGGAGTTACTTCATTCAGGCTCGGTAGTCCACTGTCAGACGCCAGTCTCCATTCGGCTTTCGCACAGGCCACACTGGACTGTTGAAAGGTGAATGAGTTTTGCTGATGACTTTCTGACTCTCCAACTGACGAATCAGATTCTGAATGGGCAACAAAGAGTCACGGTTGGTTCTGTATTGTCTGTGATGCACAGTCTGAGAAGCAACCGGCAACTTAATGTCCTGAATCTTGTGTTGTCCCACAACTGCAGAGTCATCAGAAAGTTCAGGTCTATCAGACAGCTTCAGCTTTTGTCCATCAATTTCCACAGAAGCTACTCCGAAAGCCCATTTGTAACCTTTAGGGTCTTTGAAACGCCCTTCTCTCAGAAAATCAATTCCCAAACTACAAGGTGCATCAGGTCCGGTCACAACTGTATGCTTCTTCCACTGTTTACCAGTTAGACTTATATTAACCTCTACCTTACTTAACTCTTGGGATCCACCAGTGACTCCCAGAATAGTTATGGACTCCGATCCCTGATAATTTGATGGCAATATGGTGCACTGAGCTCCTGTGTCAACCAAGGCCCTGTACTTCCGAAAGTGTGAAGTGCCAGGCCACTGGATGTACACATCCCAATAGTTTCTGTTATTTCCATTATCCCTCTCCTCCCCGTGGTGGGAGGCAGGGCACCCCTAATTATGGGGAACATTTCCACAGGTGCAACGAGCACACTGTGCAGTGTTAGAACTGGAGCCACTGTTGGAGCTGTCATTGTTGTCCTGGGGAACTGTGGAAGTAACAGCTACCCTTCTGGTATTGCTACCCTGGGTTCTGCCACTTTGCAGTTCCCTCAGTCTCCTGAAAAGATTAGAAGTTGGTTGACCATCCCACCTGTTCATGTTCTCACCAAACTGATCACGCAGAGTTATCCAGATTGTCCTACGTGATTGCCTTGGTGGTCTGTTTTGGTTTGGCCTGTTTTGGAATGACCTCCTTGGAGGACATCTATTCCTCAAAGCAGAAACCTGCACCCACCTGGAGGAAGAATTGGAATCATTTCTTTGTGCCAATTGGCATATGGAATCTTTGATTTCATCCTTCAGCTCTCTCATGCAATCCTTTATCTCACTAGACAGAGCTTTAATGGCTGAAACCAAAGAAACACGTGTCATGCTATCATCCAATTGTCTTAGTTGATCAGTGAATTGGCCAACCGTAGGAGGATCTCCACCATAATTTCTTGCCACAATTCTGCTTGCCAAAATGTTTGCATAATTGGAAGGAGCAAGTTTTATAAGCTTTTTAGCGAGACCAGCTGCCACAGGAATGTCATCAGGATTCAGAGTATCATGGTCACCATAGAGTATCTCTCTAATGGCAAACTCTCTCAGACGCTTAATTCCCTCATCTATGGTAGTCCAGGGCTTAGGATTCCATGGAAGATCATCTCGGGAAGGGTATCTCAGGGAAACCGCCATTAAAATGCATATCCACAGATTAACCTTACCGAGAATCCTGGCTAGATGCCTATCTATTCCATTATCCTTAGAGAGTTCCTAGCTGAGCTGCTGACTTGTCTCCAACTATTAGAGCTGGAGCACCTGTATCATAACACCTAGCAAGCCAAGATAGGATGGGTTCCTTATCTGCTCTGAGGTAATCTTTGCGGACATTGCGAATCTCCTCCCTCGGTGACGAGCATTCGGTGATGTCATCTTGCTCTCCATCTGTCACATCTTCCTGAACCTTTTGTCTCCATAATCCTGCTGTCACTCTCCTAAGGACCTCTTTAAGCTGAAAAGCGCCACTGCCAGCTGCTGTCTTAGCTGCATCTTCATCCTGTGATGATTTCAGTCGGTAGAGCATGGGACTCTTAATCCCAGGGTCGTGGGTTCGGGCCCCACGTTGGGCGCCAAAAAAAAGTGTGTGTGTGGTGGTTTGAAAGGAAAGGCTCTGCTTTCCCTCCCCCACTGAGAAAGAGACCACAGCTAAACCCAGTCGGAGAAATGAGATTATATTTTACAAGGAAACAGATTAGATGCAACACAACAAACACAGGTATTTTACAATATATACAGGACTATACAGCAAATGAACTCAACCAGAAACCAGAGCCCCCAGAGAGGGGGCTTCCCCCTGTGCCCCCCTTCACCCCCTACCTCCCTTCTCCCCCAAAGAGGTAGAAGAAGAGACGAGGATGGTTAGCAGGACAGGGGAAGAAGCGGACAGGCCTGTTACAGGGAGGGAGTTAGTTCTTATCTCTTGGCAAGAAGCCCAGAACCAGATCCAGCCAAAAGGGACAGCGAAGGAAGGAAGACTGAGAGAAAGTTCCCAGCTCCCCCCGGGTCCAATCTGACCTCCCACAATCCTTGGCCAATGAAATTCGTTTAGAATACCAAAATATTTTACAAACATTTAGCCAGTGTGCCCCTTTCTTAAAGGCACAGCGTCAAACGGCCACACCGTTAAAATCTAAGGATAATTTACGTTAGAAAATCATCAGAAAGTTGTGCTAATTGACCTAAGCCTATAATAGCAAAGACCAGAGCCACCTCACAACTTAAAGGTTTCACCAGTGTTTAGGAGAGAAAGCAATACAACAGTCCACAAAAAGTTATGCTAGTGGGAGGGAGAGGGGGGTGTGAAGAGGAAAAAATGTGAACTTTTGAAAATGAGGTAGTAAAAAAAAGTATGGACACTCCAGTACATATGAAAATCTTTGGTTTCCATCACTATCAAAAGGAAATATTGCATGTTTGTGGGACAGATATTACAGCCTATATTCTAAATCCCACAGAAGTATGTCAAAAAAGAAACTTCTACAGGATATTAATTAAAAAACTAATCATAAACCTTAGCATGGATAATGGCATATTTGATCTCCACAACAAAAATTAAGTGGAAATAGCAATAAGTGCTAGAGAGGAAAGCAGATTCGTTTTCATCCTTTGGAGTATCACTGACACTGGAAAAGAGCAGGAATGAACAAAGACATAAAACATTCTGCAGTTCCAGGTTTTCAGCCAGATCAATGGTCATGTCCAGGATGGAGTTAGTGCAAATAGTACAATGAAATGACAACTGATTAATTCCTGTTTAAGAGTCCGGATAACTCAGGATTTAGTTGATAGGCTGCAGCAGTCTTCTATCACCCTGGGCTTCCAGGGCTGGCCCCCGGGCTGGTATGTTCCGCAGTGGGGCTCCCTCCAGACAGTGACAATGGCTTTCCTTCTCCCTCCCACAGTGGTGGGGAGTGGGCAAGATGTAGGAGCTCAGACACCCGTTCCCAGTGAGCCGGCGCGGGGGAGGCCGGCAGTCCATCCTGGAGCAGCATGCTGCTTGGGAGTGGAGAGGACAGCGCAGAGCGGCTGCCAGGGGCTGGCCCCTGGACGGGGTGGGCCCTCGTAAAGTCAGCAACAATTCCCGTTGGGCGGGCTCGTATGTTTTTGACCCTGCGCCATGGCAGGCGGGGCTAGACCCTTCAGGGTCAGCCTCGTGGTAACGGACTGTTCGGAGGTCAGTCCGCGCTGCAGGAGCTCTGGAGGTGGCAGGAGCGGCCCTGGGGAAGGGGCGCAGCTGCGCAGAGCAGCGGTTTCCCCTTGCTTAGCTGAAAGGAGCAAGAGATGCCAGTTCTTCTCGGCGACTGCTTTCCCATTTAGGATTACAAGGCAGTCCTTTGCTTGGCTCGAAGGAGCAGGTGGGACTCTCTCAGGGTGGTCTCGGCATTGAGTTACCCTGGCATTTTCAGGGCGCAGAGTGGCAGAACAAGCAGCTCCTTTTATCTCCCGCAAACAGAGTGGGGTCATGCAGGGGCAGCTGGGCTGTTCCTGCTTTAGCGCACACTGTCATGTGGCTCGTCATCTGCTGCTCGTGGCTATAGCAGATGTTTGGACTGCCAAGTTTGCGCTAGTCCTCCCTTAAGGCTAAAGGCTTACCCTTGGGGGTCCAGTCCTGTTGAAGACATGGCGGGTTCTCTTCCGATCTGGTGTAACTGTCTGGTAGATACGGTGCTGGCTTCTGTAGCTTCAGAGATGGATTCTCCTTTGCAGATTCCTCACACAAATTGAGGCTTGAAGGGTTCTTACCAGGTGCTGGCTTCTTCTCTGTGCTGCAGAGGCCGCTAGTTTGCTTGCATGTGGGAGTGAGAAGACTTAGTAGCAATAAGCTTAATAGCAAAGGCTATAGCACATTGCCAATGAGCTTACAATCCTTCCCTTTCTTTCTAATACATTTGGCTTGAGCCATAATAACCTAAGAAATTCCCCCAAGAGGATCCCTTTTAGTCATGTCTTCCCCCACACCAAGTTCCACCATTTCACCTGTTTCAGTTGTGGTGGGGAGCAGTTAGATAACCTGGCAACAATTCTATAACAAGCAAAAAGACTCTAATGTCAACTCCCTGGTAAAAGGAGTGGGATAACAACTGATGCTCCTTGCCTGAGAATATTTCCTCTCTTACTTTAATAGGTACCATACACAGTGAGTGGGTATGTTATACATACCAAGGTCTGGGTGACAACTTTCTCCCTCTGAGTGGTTAATCCCAGGAATTAGGAGTCCAGTTTGACTTGCAGTTCCACTCACATGTCCTATGAGGTTGCTGCACACAACTATGGTTCTAGATCTTCGTGGTAATTACAGAGGTATACCCAGTCTTGCCACCTTCAATCCCCACCAATACTCTGCTCGGATTATGTCCCTTTGTCCAGGGAGGTTTTACCAATTTCCCTTCCCAATTTCGTTCTACTTTGTTATATTTTCAGGCAAGGATCATTAACCTCTTATTCTGATACTGGAACTCATCTCATGACTGTTAGGTTCTCCATTTGGGGTACCATAGTCCATTTGGTGGGTGGATCCATAGGCTCTTTAACTTTGGTTGTATGTGTCCATCCTTTCTTGGATTTCCATACTGCAGTCTCTGTGGTAAAGCAAGACCTGAAAGGGACATTCCCATTGAGGTGTAAGTAAGTGCTTGTTCTTGCCACATTTTTATCATAACCTAGTTTCCTGGTTTAAATTTGTGGATCTAAAAGAACTGACTGAGATAACATCCCTGGAGCCTGTAATTGTTGTGAAGTTGTCCCAGTTCTCATCATAATTTCTAATGTTTTTGTCCCCTGTTGTGAATATGCCCTCAGAAAATGAGCGGCAGATACACCAATGAAAATATATGTTAAATTTATTTACAAACTCTGTAACGGGGTATTTACAGTCACCCTTCACAGGTATCAATATCCGGTTAGTGAAACAATCTTTACAGAATGTTTAAATATGGGCAATTGAATCAAACAATTCACAGAACTTAGAATCGAAACTAATTTAGAAAGCGGCGGGGGAGGGGGGTTGGTCAGTGACTGGCAACCCTCCACTCGGGGCAATCTAAATGCTACCTTAACTGGAAACTCTATAAAGAAAGGCTTAACTTACAAGCTGAGGACTTCATGAGGTCTCCCCTTAATAATATTTATAGTCCAGAAACGTGGCACGGATGTGCCATAAAACGGAGACAGGAAATGGTGCTGGCCGCGTGGCTGCACCGCGTGGCTGCTGCTTCTCCCAGGACACAAAGGTCTCCCGCTCGAGGGGGGCTGTGGCAGGTCAGCGACGCTGGTTCACACGGGCTGCTGGCGCTCCTCCTGCAGCAATGGATCGCGCAGTGGTGGGTCCCACGGGATACTGTCCACGGCACTGCACGCAGCTGGGTGACGGTGGCAAAGGAGCGTGAGGTCTCTTGGGGCACTGGCTTGAGTCTCGGGCAAGGTGGACTATGGCAGCACTGGCACGCACACATTCACAGACTCCAACACGATGTGGGGGGGCTCATTAACCAAACGACCCCTATTTACCATTTGCCCCAGTGAATACTGGCCCAATGAGCATTCTGTTACTAATGCAAGATTAACCAATGGACTAACACCTACCAAATATGGTGTAAGTATATGCTATGCCCAGGCTGTTTACCTGGACTCAGTGGCGACAGGATCCCCCCTGTTGCTCCCAGAAAGGAGAGGGAAACAAAAAGAGGGTTAACCCTCAGAGGAGTATGTTCCAGAAATGTTTGGGGCACAATCCTGACCATAAGCATCCTTCACTACATCCCCCAGTTCATAATTAGCCATTTCCTTGTAAATAAGGGAACCCAAACATCATTTCATAGGGTGATACACCGACATCAGATCTCAGATGTGTCCCAATCCAGAGCAGGGCTAATGGTGGGCACTTAATCCATATCATCTGGGTTTCAATCATTAATTTGGTGAGGCTTTGCTTCAGTGTTTGGTTCATTCTTTCTACTCTCCCAGAGCTCTGTGTGTGCCAAGGGGTATGAAGTTCCCAATGTATGCCCAAACTGTCCATTAATTTTTGGACCACCTTTGATGTAAAATGAGTTCCTCGATCAGAATCTATCTGGTTCACCAACCCATATCTAGGAATTATTTCTTCCAATATCACTTTAGTTACTACATTGGCAGTTGCTCTGGAGATTGTCACAGCTTCTACCCAATGTGTCAAATGATCCACTAGAACTAGGAGGTTGTTCAGTAAAATCTACTTGAGTAGCTTGGAATGGGTGTAAGGATATGGTATGTCCCTCCGATGGAACCTGTCTTGTGACTCTCTGATTTACTTTTTTACATACTAGGCATTTAAAAGTTACCTGCCTAGCTATCTCATAAACTCCAATACAGCCATAATCCCATAGGAAATGATCACACAAAGCTATTGTTCCCCAGTCGGTGTTAAGGTGTAATTGCTCAAGGATTTGTTGGGCTAAGGCTTTTGAAACCAATTGTCTCCCATCCTCCAATTTCCAGACCCCTTTACTGGTTAGGCCGCACCTCGAGTACTGTGTCCAGTTCTGGGCCCCTCAGTTTAGGAAGGATGTTGACTTGCAGGAGCGTGTCCAGAAAAGGGCAACAAGGTTGGTGAGGGGTTTGGAACATAAGCCCTACAAGGAGAGGCTGAGGGAGCTGGGGTTGCTCAGCCTGGAGAAGAGGAGACTCAAGGGTGACCTTATTGCTCTCTACAACTACCTGAAGGGAGGTTGTAGACAGACGGATGTTGGTCTCTTCTCCCAGGCGGCCAGTACCAGGACAAGAGGACACAGCCTCAGGCTGCGCCAGGGAAGGTTCAGGGTAGATGTTAGGAAAAAGTTCTATACAGAGAGAGTGATTGCCCATTGGAATGGGCTGCCTGGGAAGGTGGTGGAGTCACCATCATTGGAGGTTTTCAGGAGAAGACTTGATGGGGTGCTTGATGCCATGGGTTAGTTGTTTAGGTGGGTTGGATTGGTTGATGGGTTGGACGCTATGATCTTGAAGGTCTCTTCCAACCTGGTTTATTCTATGTATTCTATGTATTCTATCATCTTTCCTTTCCCCTATCTTTTGAAGCACCTGTTGCTCCATAGGAGTGAATACTGGCAACTCCTCCTGTTCATCTTGTGTCATTGCCTTTACATAGAGAACCCTTCCCTCTCCTACTTCTGCTACTTGCTTAGCTACCCTGTTGGGTAAGTTGTTTCCCCTAATGATTAATGATGTTCCCTTCTGATGTCCTTTCACATGAACCACTGCTATTTCTTCTGGTAATTTCAATGTTTCTAAGACTTCCCTGTTTAGTGCTACATGAATCAAGTTTTTCCTTTTTGAATTTAACATCCCCCTTTCTTCCCAAATTTTTCCAAAGCCCAGTTCAGTGCATATAACTCACAATTTAGGGCTGACCAATGAAAAGGTAGTCTTCCTTTTTCAATCTTTTCCATTCTTAGCTCAGCAATTAATGCATACCCCGATAAGCATTTCCCATTTACACACCTTGAGGACCCATCAACAAAAAATTTCTCCCCTTCTGGTAATTCCTGTTCAAATGAATCTTCCCTTATTTTTGTCTGGTATTGGATCACCTCCAGACAGTCATGGGTTAAAGCTTCAGTAGGTTCCCCATAGAAAAACTGAGCTGGATTTAAGCTTTGGCTAATGGAGGTTGTTAAATCTGGACCATCAATCAAGATTGCTTCATATGTTAAAATTCTAGAATCAGTTAGCTATTTTTGTGCTTTTTAGTTCAGTATATTTCTTATTGAATGGGGAGTATATACTTCCACATTTCCTCCTATTTTCTGCTTTTCCCCACCATTAGTGCTGTGGCTGCCACTGCTTGAATGCACACCGGCCAGCCTCAGCTTACCAGATCTAGTAACTTTAATAAGTATGCTATCGGTTTACATGACCCTCCCCATTCTTGAGTCAGCACTCAATAAACCAGCCCTCCCTCCATGTTAACAAAAAGTTGGAACAGCATGCTCAGGGAAGGGAGGCTCAAAACTGAAGCAGGAGTCAAAGCCTTTTTAATTGTTTAAAATTTCTCCTCACCTTCCCCTGTCCAAATGAAGCTATCATCTCCAACTAATTTTTCATATAAAAACTTAACTGACTATATCCCTTGATCCATAATCTACAACATCCTAATAATCTTCTGACTTGTCTCTTTGTTTTAGGGGCTTGAAGATATACAATCCCTTTTACTCTTTCAGGATCTATCTTCCTGTTGTAGTTTATTAATTTATTGGGCCAGAAATATGATAAAATATGAGTATTATTTATTAAATATAAAAGATTTGTTTTCCCAAGCCCATTTGTTCAGGTTCATTTGCCCGGTCGATAATAGGTTAATTACACATGGTAGAAGGCTAATAAACAGTAGATTAACAGTCTAGAACAATCAGAACTTGGAATACAGAGGAATAAAGTGGACTTTCTCTATGTGCGCAACTAAACAGCAATACTGCCTCGGGTGGTGCAGACGAATCACCATTGAGTTCACAGCAGAGCTGACTAAGAGGTAACAAGCTATAAACCTCAGAAATAACCAGATAAAATAGTGCATTTTGCTCATGAACCACCAAGCTGCTAACTACCAAAACCTTTGCTGAACAAAGAGGTATTTGAGTTTGTAGTTACAGTCCAAAGTGCAGTATCCACAAATTTAGAGGAAATGAGAGGGCATGCTACTGCAGTGAAGGCCCAACTTTAGCACTGCACTGCTAAAACAAAAGAAGCTAATTGCTCTGAAGATAGGAGCAAATAGAGTGCTTGTTGCCGTCTTGAATGCCATTAATGAACGAGGGAGAGAGGTGAGAGAGT